>NC_142873.1:141439615-141747307 GCF_051225735.1 Oryctolagus cuniculus | reverse complement strand
GTACACACAGCCGGCTGGTGGGAACACCGCTTTCTCCCATGTAGGTCTTTGCCCGGTGCCCAGGCCCAGTAACACAGCCAGCTGGTAGGAACATCGCTTTCTCCCATGTAAGTCTGTGCCCAGTGCCCAGGCCCTGTACACACAGCCGGCTGGTAGGAACACAGCTTTCTCCCATGTAGGTCTGTGCCCAGTGCCCAGGCCCTGTACACACAGTTGGCTGGTGGGAACACCACTTTCTCCCGTGTAGGGGTGTGCCCAATGCCCAGGCCCAGTACACACAGCCGGCTGGTGGGAACACCGCTTTCTCCCATGTAGGTCTTTGCCCGGTGCCCAGGCCCAGTAACACAGCCAGCTGGTGGGTACACTGCTTTCTCCTGTGTAGGTCTGTGCCCAGTGCCCAGGCCCAGTAACACAGCCAGCTGGTGGGTATACCGCTTTCTCCCGTGTAGGTCTGTGCCTGGTGCCCAGGCACAGTTCCCACTCCTCTTAGAGCCAGCGTTCGGTGTTGCCTATGCCTCTGCCTTGCCACAGCTTGGCTGGTGGGGCTGCACGTTTCCATCCTGTTTGCCTCTTGTTTTCTGTGCCAAAACTGAAGCCAAAGCCATCTTCCTTCTGTTGGGTTTCAGCACTGTGGGCCGGCTCCCTGCCCCAACCCGGGGCACTGTCCCCTGGCCAGGCCCAGGGCCCACGGCCTCTCGGGGCTCAAAGAAGGCTGGGTTGCTCAGTCTCATCATGGCTCTTGCTAATGGAAAGTAGCATGGACGTGCTTTAAAAATATTAATTCTTCGAAAATAACTGAGAGGAGAAATATATAATTTTATCCAATTTTTAATATTTCAGTCTAGCAACTTGTGATACATAGATGGCAATTTTTCAAATGTGTGTACAGATTTTTGTAAATACAACTTTTGTACAACTCATGTACAGCCTTATCCTGTGTAGTTTAATGAAAAAGGTGCAGGGACCTCGAGCTCTATTGGTTCCATGGCCTGTGGCCAAGCTTGTGTGGCACTCCCATGACTGGTCTTCCCACGTGGACTGTGGCGTGGCCAGAGTCCTGCATGTCCCACTGTCAGGAACAGCCTGGACTGTCCCTGTCTACCGAATTCAAGTACCTTCCTCATCCGCTGCCTGCATTCCCTCCCCAGTCAGGCACCTATGCCCTAAGCAGCAGCCTGCCCTGTGCTGTATGTTTGTCCTAAAAATATATATATAGCACTAAAAAGGTGAATCTGAAGAATTTGTTGCCAAGAGTTTTTTTAGAAAATATAAAATCAAAAGGATTTGAGATTGTAAACATGTAAAATAGCATGAATAAAATTTGCATTATGCCAGATTGGAACATCTGGTGAGATTCACTTTTACATTAAGTTTTCAACACGGTCTGTTTTGAAATAAACTTTTTTCTACTTACTTGTTCATTTGAGAGACTGAGGTAATCAGAGGAAGACAGACACAAGGAGACTGACGCCTGGATCAGGTGCACGGACCTCTACCCAGCTCTCCCATGCTGGTGGCAGGAATCCAATAACTGAGCCATCACTGAGCCATCATTGCCTCCTCTCATGGTCCACATTAGCAGGAAGCTGGGGTCAGAAGCCACAATCAGCTAACAGACCCAGGCACCCCATCCCCTATAGGATGCACGTGTCTTAACTGTTTTCTTAATTTCTAAGCCAAATGCCTACCCAACATTGTGTATTTTTGTATTTATTTATTTATTTTTGACAGGCAGAGTGGACAGTGAGAGAGACAGAGAGAAAGGTCTTCCTTTGCCGTTGGTTCACCCTCCAATGGCCGCTGCGGCTGGCATGCTGCGGCCTGCGTACCGCGCTGATCCGATGGCAGGAGCCAGGTGCTTCTCCTGGTCTCCCATGGGGTGCAGGGCCCAAGCACCTGGGCCATCCTCCACTGCACTCCCTGGCCACAGCAGAGAGCTGGCCTGGAAGAGGGGCAACCGGGACAGAATCTGGTGCCCTGACCGGGACTAGAACCCGGTGTGCCGGCGCCGCAAGGCGGAGGATTAGCCTAGTGAGCCGCGGCGCCGGCTATTTTTGTATTTATTTTTATAGATTCATTTATTTATTTGAGAGGGAGAGAGAGAGAGAGAGAGAGAGAGAGAGATCTTCTATCCACTGGCTCACTCCCCCAAATAGTTGCAATGGCTGGAGCTGGGCCAGTCCAAAGCCAGGAGCCAGGAGCTTCACCCACGTCTCACACAGGTGCCAGGGCCCAAGCACTTGGGCCATCTTCCACTGCTTTCCCAGGCCATTAGCAGGGAGCTGGATCAGAAGTGGAGCAGCTGGGACTTGAACTAGCACCCATGTGGGATGCTGCCATCACAGGCGGAGGCTTAATCTACTACGCCACAGTGCTGGCCCCTCATTTTTAACTTTTATTAAAGATTCAAGACAACAACAATAAAAAGCAAATAATAAACATGGAAAAATGCAAATTGGGTCTGGTATTACATGTAACGGGTGAAGCTGCCGCCTATGATGCCAGTATCCCACATCAGAGTGCTGACTTGAGTCCCAGCTGCTCCACTTCTGATCCAGCTCCCTGCTAATGAGCATGGGAAAGCAGTGGAAGACGGCCTGAGTGCCTGGGCTCTTGCCACTCACATGGGGGACCCGGATGGAGCTCCTGTCTCTTGGCTTCAGACTGGCCCAACCCCGGTCATTGCAGACATCTGGGGAGTGAACTAGCGATGGAAGATCTCTCTCTCCCTTTCTGTCTCTCCCTCTCTGTTGCTCTGCCTTTCAAACAAATAGATAAATAAATATTAAAAAAAAAGTTGCCTCTTCTCTGTGTGAGTTTTTAAAAATGTAAGTAAAACTATATATGAATAATACAATAAATAAAAATACAGATAAAAAGTGTGAATTCACTTGCAGTTAGAAATATTAAAATAAGACACTGGAAAAAAGAAAAGAGCAATGTAGGCAGGAGTGTTGAACAGGAAAGTTTCCTGCCATGGTGAGCTCATCACCTGATACAGCTTTCCGGTACCCGTGTGCTTCGAAAGCGTCAGAAATGTGCAGCCTGGGGCCGACGTTGTGGCGCAGGGGGTTGAGCTGCCTCGTGTGATCCCATATCAGAGCGCAGCTTCAAGTCCCGGCTGCTCCTCTTCTGATCCAGCTCCTTGTAATGCACCCGGAGGAAGCGGATAATGCTCAAGTAGTTGGGTTCCTGCCACCCACGGGTAGACCTGCTTGGAGTTCCTGGCTCCTGGCTTCATGCCAGCTGTGGTCTGTTGTGGGCAGTTGGGGAGTGAATCAGTAGATTCACTTCTTTCTAAGTTTTCCTGGGCCGTGAGATTTTTCAGCATTAAAACCAGAGAAGTAGAGCTGGCACCATGGTGTAGCAGGTGAAGCTGCCGTCTGCAACACTGGCATCTCATATAGGCGCTGGTTCAAGTCCCAGCTTCTCCACTTCTGACCCAACTCCCTGCTAATGTGCCTGGGAAAGCAGCAGAAGATGGCCCAAGTGCTTGGGCTCCTGCACCCATGTGGGAGACCTGGATGAAGCTTCTGGCGGCTGGCTTTGGGCTGGTCCAGCCCTGGCCACAGCAACCATTTGGGGAATGACCTACCAGACAGAAGATTTCTCTCTCCCTGTCTTTCCCTCACCATAACTCTGCCTTTCAAATAAACAAAATAAATAATTAAAAAACAAACCAGGGACCGGTGCTGTGGCATAGGGGGTAAAGCCGCCTCCTGCAATGCCAGCATCCCATATGGGCGCTGGTTCAAGTCCCAGCTGCTTCACTTCCAATCCAGCTCTCTGCCAATGGCCTGAGAAAGCAGTAGAAGATAGCCCAAGTCCTGCACCTGAATGGAAGACCAGGAAGAAGCTCCTGGCTCCTGGCTTTGGATCGGTGCAGCTTCGGCCATTGTGGCCATCTGGGGAGAGAGTCAGCAGATGGAAGACCTCTATTTCTCTCTGCCTCTCGTTCTCTCTGTGTGTAACTCTGACTTTCAAATAAATAAATCAATAAATCTTTAAAAAAAAGAGAGAGAGAAAGAGAGAGAGCTGGCACCGTGGCTCACTTGGTTAATTCTCCACCTGTGGTGCCAGCATCTCATATGGGTACCGGGCTCTAGTCCTGGTTGCTCCTCTTCTAGTCCAGCTCTCTGCTGTGGCCTGGGAAGGCAGTGGAGGATGGCCCAAGGGCTTGGGCCCTGCACCCACATGGGAGACCAGGAAGAACCACCTGGCTCCTGGCTTTGGATCAGCACAGCACCAGCCGTGGTGGCCATTTGGGGAGTGAACCAATGGAAGGAAGACATTTCTCTCTGTCTCTCTCTCTCTCTCACTGTCTATAACTCTACCTGTCAAATAAATTTAAAAAAAAAAAAAAGGAGAGAGAGAGAGAGAAGTTCCTGGAAAAAGGATGAGTGGATCACCCTGCATAGATGCAAACTTTATATTTCTCTTAATGGTAAAATATGAGGCTTGAAAGGCTTTTCTGCTTGCCATTCACCAGGGGCATAGTGGAGGGAAGGGTTAAGGAGCAGTGACCCAAACGTCCAATGGTAGGAAGTAGTGAGGTTTATTCATTTACTCATTCATTCATTCAAATTCTGTGAGGATTAAGGCTATTGTCTGGGTGTTGGGTTTTTTTTTTTTTTTTTGGTTGTTGTTGTTAAGATTTATTTTATTTATTTGGAAGACAGACTTAAAGAGGGAGAGAGAGAGAGTTCATCTGCTGGTTCACTCCTCAGATGGCCACAATGGCCAGGGCTCGGCCAGGCTGAAGTCAGGAGCCAGGAACTTCAACTGGGTCTCATATATGGGTGGCAGGTTGGCCATCTTCTGCTGCTTTCCTAGACCATTAGCAGGGATCTGGATCGGAAGTGGAGCAGTCAGGATTCGAACCAGTGCCCATATCGGATGCTGGCTTCCAAGGAGACAACTTTACCCACTGCACCACAATGCTGGCCCCAATAAAACATTGAAGAGCAAGGAAAACTGCTGGTGCTGGGGTGGCAGGTGGTAAGGGCAAGACTCAAACTACTTCTGTAGTGCAAGTCCTGACTGTTTTTTGAAAGTGTTTAACCATTGGAATAGACTTAATAAGGTACATTAAAACATGTTGAAGGGGGCAACCCAGAATTCTTTTGAATGTTTAGAAGTGTTTCTATATTTTCCAAATCTTCTGCAATTCACTGACTGACATGTGTAAGGCCCACGAGATGTGGATCTGGAGCTGGGATCCATGGAGAACCAGATAGCTGAGGTCCCTGCTCTAAAGCAGAGTAAAGTTATTTTTTAAAAAGATGGGCGAGGGGGCCAGCACGGTGGCACAGTGGGTTAAGCCAACACCTGCGATGTCAGCACCCTGTATGAGCGCTGGCTCGAATCCTGGCTGCTCTCCTTCTGATCCAGCTCCCTGCTAATGAGCCTAGGAAAGCAGCAGAAGATGGCCTAAGTACTTGTGTCACTGCCACCCGCTTCAGCCTGGATGGAGTTCAGGATCCCAGCTTCAGCCTGGCCCTGCCCTGGCTGTTGCTGTCATTTGGGGAGTGAACAAGTGAATTGAAGACCTCTCTCTCTCTCTCTCTCTCTCTCTCTCATTCCTTCTCTCGCTCTCTGATGCTCTGCCTTTCAAATAAATAAATAAATTTTTTTAAAATAAAAAAAGCATAGGGAAGTTTCATTTTTGCCGAAGAACCACCTGGAAGCTTGGAGTCCCCTTGGCAACCCATTGCCATAGCTGGGCAGTCTACGTGTGGGGTGGGCCTTGTCTGGGAAGGAGCCAGAAGCCCAGGAAACTTCTCAACGCAGACTCATGTGCACTTGGGTTCATCCCTTCCCCTGTCTTGGCCTGCCTCAGTTTCCCCATCTGTTAAATGAGGGAAGGCCCTAGGTATATGTCTGCATTTTCTCTTTGTTATTCAAATTAGGAAAATTAGACATGTTTTAATTTGACCAATAAAAATGTGTACATTTGTGACATCCAACGTGGTGTTTTTAAAAATGATTTATTTATTTATTTTCAAAGATTTATTTTATTTATTTGAAAGACAGTTACAGAGAGAGGTAGAGACAGAAAGAGAGGTCTTCCATCTGCTGATTCACTCCCCAGATGGACTCAATGGCCAGAGCTGGGCTGGTCCGAAGCAAGGAGCAGGAGCTTCTTCCTGGTCTCCCACGTGGGTGCAGAGGCCCAAGGGCTTGGGCCATCTTCTACTGCTTTCCCAGGCCACAGCAGAAAGCTGGATCAGAAGAGGAGCAGCCAGGACTACAACCAGTGCCCATATGGAATGCCGGCGCTTCAGGCCAGGGCTTTAACCTGCTGCACCACAGCACTGGCCCCAAAAAGACTTATTTATGTATTTGAAAAGCAGAGACAGAGAGAGAGTGAGAGAGAGAAAGAGAGAGAGAAGTCTTCTATCTGCTGGTTCACTCCCCAGATGGCCACAATGGCCAGAGCTGTGCAGATCTGAAGTCAGGAGCCAGAAACTTCTTCCAGGTCTCCCATACAGGTGGTAGGGCCCAAGCCCTTGGACCATCTTTTACTGCTTTGCCAGACCATAAGCAGAGAGTTGGATCGGAAGTGGATAGGATGCTGGCATTATAAGCAGCGGCTTTACCCGCTATGCCACAGCACCGGCCCCACAATGTGACATTTTGAAATATGAATGCACAGTGCAGTGGCTATCAAGCTATTAACTATGAGCATGGCCTCACACTCCTACCAAGTGTTGAGGGTGAGAACACTTGAAATCTCTCTTGGTGACTTTCCAAGTATCCAGTGCATTGTTTTAGCCACAGCCACCACGCTGCACGGCAGATTGGAAGTTGGTCCGCCCATCTGAGGTTCTGTACCCTTTGGCTAACATCTCCCCTTGTGCCCCCCTCAGCTCCGGGTAACCACCATCCTACTCTGCTTCCCTGGCTTCAACACTCACAAGTGAGGTCAAGCAGTATTCCTTTTCCAGTGTCTGGCTTATTTCCCTTAATGCAGCGTCCGCCAGTTTCATCCATGTGGTTGCAATTGACCTCCCTCTGTTCAAAGGCCAGCAGTATTCAGCTGTGTAGGTACCTCGTGGTTTCCCTAGGTCCCTCCATCCACTGATGGACACAGGTTGATTCCGTATCTTGGCTGTCGTGAACAGTGCTCCAGTGGGCGTGGGAGGGCAGGTATCTCTCTGACATGCTGACTTCATTCCGTTGGATGGATACCCAGAGCTGGGACTGCCGATCGAAGAGTTTCTCTTTCTAATTTACATTCCCAGCAGCAATTTCTCAGGGTGTCCGCCCCTTCCTTGACTACACTTGGGACTTTTGACTCTGCTGAGCGCCTCTCTAGCAGGTGTCCCTGGGTAGCCATGGGGCCCTGGTTCCCCCCATGGATACCAAAGTCAGCAGCTGCTTAGTCCCACACGGAGAGGGGTGCAGGGGTTGCATCTACTCCATACTCGGCCTCCTGTAGATTTTAAATCCTCTCCAGATGATGTGAAATAGCGAATACCATGTAAATGCTATATAAATAGTGTCGGGCTGTGTTGTTTCTTAGATTTGCGTTCATTATTATTGTTGTATTCTTTAAAAAATCCTTTCCATCTGTAGCTCATTAAATCCACCAAATGCAGAACCCATGGAGAGGGAGGTGGGATGCTGGCACTCTAATGATTTCAGGAACTGCTATGCTGTCTTCTGTATGCTGGGCTAATTTCTGTTGTGACAAACAGGGGACAGTGTTCCTTTTTTCCACGTCCTCTCCAACACTTGTCCCTTATCTTGTGTTTTATGTTATTTTATTTTTAAAGATTTATTTATTTATTTGAAAGGCAGAATTACAGAGAGAGAAGGAGAGACAGAAAGAAAGAGATCTTCTGTCCACTGGTTCACTCCTCAAATGGCTATAAGAGCAAGGGCTGGGCCAGGCCAGAGCCAAGATCCAGGAGCCTCTTCCAGGTCTCCCACTTGGGGCCCAAGGACACGGGCCATCTTCTGCTGCTTTTCTAGATGCATTGGCACAGCTGTGGTGGAAGTAGAGCAGCCAGGACTTTAACCACCACCATTATGGGATGGTGGTGTTGCAGGTGGCAGTTTAACCCACTATGCCACCAGGTTGGCCTCCTGGTGTTTTTTAAGTTTTTTTTTTTAAAGATTTATTTATTTTACTTGAAAGTCACAGTTACACAGAGAGAGAAGGAGAGGCAGAGAAAGAGAGAGGTCTTCCATCTGATGGTTCACTTGCCAACTGGCCACAATGGCCGGAGCTGAGCCAATCCAAAACCAGGAACCAGGAGCTTCCTCTGGGTCCCCCACACAGGTGCAGGGGTCCAAGGACTCGAGCCATCCTCCACTGCTTCCCCAGGCCACAGCAGAGAACTGGATCAGAAGCAGAGCAGCCAGGTCTCGAACCAGCACCCATATGGAATGCCAGAGCTTCAGGCTAGGGTGTTAACCTGCTGCGCCATAGCACCGGCCCCGTTTTTTTAGTTTTTAAAGATTTAGTCATGTATTTGTTTTAAAGACATGGAGAGGGAGGGAGAGAGAAAGAGAGAGAGAGAGAGAGAGAGAGATCTTTCATCCACTGGTTCACTACTCAAATGACCACAACAAACAGGGCTGGACCAGACCAAATCTAGGAGCCAAGAACTCCATTTGTGTATCCTACATGGATTGCAGGGGCTCGAGCACTTGGTCCATCCTCCTCTGCCTTCCCAGGTACATTAGCCGGGGGCTGGATAGGAACAGAGCAGCCAGGACTTGAACCTGTGCTCCAGTATGGGACACTGGCATTGCAGATGACAGCTTAGCCCGAGGCACAGCATCTTGTATTTTTTAATAACTCCCCCATCCCATCTCTCATCCTTCCCTGACAGCCATCATTCTTTCTGTGAATGTGATCCAGGGAGCTCACGTGTGTGCAGTCATACAGTATTTATCCTTTTGTGCCTGGTTTACTTTCTTAGCCCAACATCTTCGAGATCTACCCATGTTGTCACATGTGGCCAATTTCCCTTCCTTTTTAAGACTGAATAATATCTTTTTTTTAAAAAAAAGATTTATTTATTCATTTATTTGAAAGAGTTACAGAGAGGAAGATGGGAGGAGAGAGAGAGAGAGAGAGAGAGAGAGAGAAATCTTCCATTTTCTGATTCACTCTCCAGATGGCTGCAATGGCCAGGATTGGGCCAGGCTGAAGTCAGGTGCTAGGAGCTTCTTCCGGGTCTCCCACGTGGGTGCAGGGGCCCAAGCACTTGGGCTATCATGCACTGCTTCACCAGGCACATTAGCAAGGAGCTGGATCACAGAAGTTGAGCAGAGGGGACTCGAACCGGCGCAGGCGGAAGCTCTACCTGTTATGCCACAGCGCTGGCCCCCTGAATAATATCTTATTGTGTGCACAAGGCGCACCTGAGATCAGCTCTGAGGCCTCAGTGCCAGGTCTCTGTCATCTTTCAGGGCCGGCTGGGGTGGGGGAAGAGTGGGGGCCTGGCCTCAGGTGGATTTCTCCTTCCTGCTTGTGATTCCAGGCACCCCAACCCAGTGACCCTGGGGAAAGCCTGGGGGAGGGCTTCTGGGAATGAAAGGCTTTGGCTAAACACCTGCTGCCTCCGCTCTGTGCCTTCCACAGCGGAGTCAGGGCCTGGGGCTGAGCTGGGGCAGGATGCTAATGATGGCCTGCCCCAGCCTTGCAAGTCTCCATGAAACGGGCCCTGCTCTGAGGACAGGCCTGATTACAGGGAGCCGTGCGCTTCCCCAGCCCAGGCCCGGAGCACAGGCCCCGCCTCGCAGCAGCCCCTGCGTGCCCAGCTGTTCGGGAGCAGCTGCAGAGATAAGCAGTGCGGAGGGATTTGGGGCAACAGTTGCCAAAATGCATTGGCTTCAGGGTCCGTAACAAGAACAACTGGTGAGGAAGCCAGAAGTCCAGGCACGGGTCTCATCGGGGTAGCTAGGAACGACAGTGCTACCTAAAGTCTCAGCACTAAGAGGTTGGCCGTCTTGCCCCTATGTTATAGATGAGTAAGTGCAGGCGCGGACAGCCTGGCCTGGGTCCTCCGACAGTTTTATGCTGAGGCCTGACCTCACCCACTGGCTCTGCAATTGGGTGGGATTTTCTCCAGCGAGCTGTGATGTTCTCTTTCAGCTTCTTCCTCTTTTTCTTCTTCAAAGATTTATTCATTCATTTGAAAGGCAGAGTAATAGAGAGAGGGGGAGAGACAGAGAGAAAGAGATCCTTCTTCCAGTGGTTCGTTCCCCATATGGCCACAACAGCCAGGGCTGGGCCAGGCTGAAGCCAGGAGCCTGGAATTCCATGGGTCTCCCACATGGAGGCAGGGGCCCAAGCACTCGGGCCACCTTCCACTGCTTTCCCAGGTGAGCTGGATCGAACCGGTGGTCTGATACGGGATGCCTTGCAAGGGGCTCAACCCTCGGTGCCACAACGCCAGCCCCTCCAGCGAGCTTCCTGGAGAGTGGGTGGGGTGGCTGAGAGGGGGAGTACCCCTGCCTTCCCTCCACGGACCAGGGCAACTCTCCTCGTAGCTGCTTACTGGTTCAGCTTCCAAACACTGGGCAAAGGCCACTGCTGTAGTTCAACCCATTTTTTTTTTAATTTTTAAATTTTTTTTAAAGATTTATTTATTTATTTGAAAGTCAGAGTTACATAGAGAGGAGAGGCAGAGAGAGAGAGGTCTTCCATCCACTGGTTCACTTCCCAGTTGGCCGCAACTACCGAAGGTGCGCCGATCCGAAGCCAGGAGCTTCTTCTGGGTCTCCCACGTGGGTGCAGGGGCCCAAGGACTTGGGCCATCTTCTACTGCTTTCCCAGGCCACAGCAGAAAGCTGGATTGGAAAAGGAGCAGCCGGGACTAGAACCGGCACCCATATGCGATGCTGGTGCTTCAGGCCAGGGCGTTAACCCACTGAGCCACAGCGCCGGCCCCCATACCCATTTATTTTATAGATGGAGAAGTCGAGGCTCCGACAGGGGTAGAGAGGAACCAGGGTCACTCTGACAGGGCCCCTGGCAGAGCTGCAATTAGTCTCAGCTGCCTGCTGTTCCTGCCACCCCGTCTCCTGCTGGGTCCTGCAGGTGACCCGCACAGGCAGCAGGGAACTCTGCGCCTTCCCTGCTGGTTGGTCTTGGCAGCTACAGTCTCTCCAGGCCTCCACTTCCTCATCTGTACCGCGGGGGGCTGTTGACAGCCTGGCCCTGCAGGCACCAGGCCAAAGAGGATAAGTGGCCTGGGCAGGAAGTAAGGAGTGTATGGGGAGGAAGGGAGGAACCGCTGGGCTCCAGGGTGGCTCCGGACACCTGCCCTTGCCCCACCCTCCTCCAGGAAACTCTCGAGTTGAGCCGCCCACACTCTCGCTGCTAGCCGGGGGACGCCGCTTGGCCTGAGCGTGTCCAAGCCTCAAATGACAGAGTTCCTGGGCCCCAAGGCTGCCCTGGGGCTGCTGGCTTCCCTTTCTCTCCCTCACCCCAGGAATGGGGACTTGCAGGAGGCTGAGCATGCGCACGGGCATCAGCCTGAGCCATCCATGTCCACTCATGTTCCTGATACTGGCGTGTGCAAGAGCGGACCTGGCACACCAAGACACCCCCAGACTCTTGCTGTGTGACCTCCTGGTAAATTTATTCTATTTTTAAAGATTAATTCATTTATTTGAAGAGAGAGAGAGAGAAGGAGAGCCTGAGAGAGAGAGAGAGAAACAGAGAGGGGGGTCTTCCATCCACTGTTTCACTCCCCAGTTGGCCACAACGGCCTTGGACCATCTTCTACTGCTTTCCCAGGCCACAGCAGAGAGCTGGATCGGAAGTGGGGCAGCCGGGACTCGAACTGGCGCCATATGGGATGCCGGCACTGCTGGTGGCAGCTTTACCCACTACGCCACAATGCCGGCCCCACTTCTGGTAAATTTAAAATGAAGGCTTAAACAGGATGTTCACAACTGTAGTGTGTTCTACGTGTTTTGGTTTAACAAAGATACATTCTCTCTCTCTCTCTCTCTCTCTCACACACACACACACTCACACGCACACACTCACACGCACACACGCACACACTCACACGCACACACGCACACACATCCAATGCAATGTAACTGAGAGACTCACAAGATATTTAGGGAACTTAGAGAAACAATACGTGAGTTCCCAGTGCCGTGTGGTCCAGCAAGGGGACACAAGGGTTAACATGGTGTGGGAACCTGCTGTTCATTCCAACTCATTCACAGTACTCTCCAGGACTAGACGCGCAGTCCACCCTGTGCACGTCATGGCAAAAAGCTGGAAGCATCCAGAAAGGTTGAAAGAATTGTGCAGCGAAACCCACCTGCTCACCCGCTGTGGTCTGCAATGAACATTTTGTACCATTGGCTCTATCACCTACCCGTCCCTCTCTCCAACCTTATCCCCCATCCATCCACCCTGACCCTACCCATCCCTTCCTTCTCCATCCATCAATCTTTCCATCCCTCGCTCTGTCCTTCCATCCGCCTCACTTTTTAAAAAAGATTTATTTATTTGAAAGGCAGAGTTACAGAGAGAGGGAGGAAGAGACAGAGTTATTCCATCTGTGGGTTCACTCCCCAAATGACTGCAATGGCTGGGGCTGAGCCAGTCCAAAGCAAAGAGCCTGGAACTCCACCTGGGTCTCCAATATGGGTGGTAGGGGCCCAAGCACTTGGGCCACCTTCTGCTACTTTCCCAGGCACATTAGCATGGAGCCAGATCAGAAGAACAGCAGCTGGGACTGGAACTGGCTCTCCT
This sequence comes from Oryctolagus cuniculus, assembly GCF_051225735.1. Taxonomy (NCBI): domain Eukaryota; kingdom Metazoa; phylum Chordata; class Mammalia; order Lagomorpha; family Leporidae; genus Oryctolagus; species Oryctolagus cuniculus. The sequence continues at coordinate 141,734,568 of NC_142873.1, read as the reverse complement.
AAGGGGTGCTGGTGTCGCAGGCAGTGGTGGCTTAACCCACAATGCCGGTCCCCACGCATCTCATTTTTTTTTGGCTACATTTTTGAGGCTTATGAATAGAAGGCCTGTGCCAAATGACACTCTCTTTTCTTTTTCCCTTACAGTAACAGGGCCTGCTACACACACATGCACACACCCACGCATCTGCACATAAAACCCACACGTGCAGGTCCCACATGTGAATCAGTACAAGTCTGCATGTGTGTATGTAGCAAACACCACACAGCCACCTGTGCGCCCACACCCGCGCTCAGCCCCACTGCCCAAGTGCGTGTCCACAGCAGACTCCTTATGTGTGTATGGGAATCCTCAGCCCCGTGACCCTTCGTGGGGTCTTGGCTGGGGCCTGGCTGTCTCCCCATCACCTCTCTGGCAAAGGCCAAGGGCTCCCTCAGCTCCCACCTTCACCCCTGTCTCCTCCCTCACCCCCATCTGTCTCCTTCTGGCCACTCCACGTGGGCAGAGACCATGTCAGCACCGCTCACCCCGCACCCTCTCCAAGTGTTGGTTGAGAAAGGGCACAAAAGTAGCACAGAGGTGGGCACACTGGGCAGACACACACGCCTCCAGCCAGGCACACACAAGCCCCTGTGCGTGTGCCCATGCTCAGACATGCAGCACTGGGGGCCTGTGGGTGCGTGAACACTCACTGTGTGGGAACACCTGTCTGCCTGTCTCTGTGTCACGCAGATGGAGTCACTTCCAGGGTCCTTTCCCAACCTTTGGACACTGAAGGCCACTGTGGGCTCATCTGCTGGCCTGTGAGGTCCAGATGTGACCGGGGGCGCAGGGCTCCTGGCTGACCCTGGGCAACTGGGCAGCACGGGGCGTGACTGATGTGTGAGTTCGTTAGCTTTGCGGAGTATCAATTTCCTTACCTGCTAAATGGGGAGATAGCTCCTGGCTTAAACCCATCTTCCAGGAGAAGCTCTTGGCAGGGTGATTGGAATGAGGTAAGCACTTAAGCCATGGTTGCTGTGGATCTTATTGCTGTGACTTCAGCCTTTGTCCAAAATTTCCATGCACCCTCTTGGAGTGTTATGCATCGGGAGAGCCTGGTGGCTGATGCCCGTAAAGAAGTCTCTCCCCAGAAGCTCCCCCAATCCCAAGCTCTCATTATCCTACATGCATATTCATGAGGTCTGGCCTCAGCCCCGCTCTGTAAATGAATCAGTAGCAGGAAGTGGAGGCCAGTGCAGAGAACAAGGCCCAGGGGACAGGAGGCTGGAATCCAGAGTGCATCTGAGTCCTCATGGATGGGAGGATGGTGAGAGGGCCTGGGCGAGAGTGGGGTGGGAGGTGTTGGGGCCGCGGGGCTCCAGGCAAGGGGATCTTCTATTGCATAGTTGAACACTGAGGCCTGATGCCGTCAGGTTAGAGACACTCTGGTGTGTGTGACCCTTGGGGTCCGGGAAGTTGGGTGAGCACCTGTGCTGAGTGACGGGCAGCTGACCCTGGCATGTTCCCCTTGATGGACACCGCTTACCCGGCACTGGGTGGAAGAGCATGGGATTCTCAATCCCAACCCGCCAGGGAGGCTCAGAGAGGCTGGGTGACTTGCTAGGGTGACACAGCGGCTGTCTGTCACCTTCCTGCTGGGAGTGTCTGAGACAGTATTCTGGCCCCATGCAGGAGGTTCAAGACTGGGAGAAAGGTTGACAGGCTGGCCAAGGCATCAAGAAACGACACTTCCTTGTCCACTGCCTCATTTCGTCTCCTGGGTGGTCCCCTTAGATAGCAGGAGCAAAAATGACCCTCTCCATTCCGCAGATGAGAAGCGTGAGGCTGAAAGAAGATGAGTCAGCAGGACAAAGCGGCGTGGTGAGTTCTCCGTGGCGCGAGCTGTCCCCTCCACGTCAGGTGTGAGTGGGGTGGGAGCCCCGCTGGCCTCGGGCTGGGCAGGGGTGAGCCCAGGACCCTGGCAACATGTTGCCTTGCTCCCTAAGTTTCCGATTGACAAGCAGGGGGCTGGCTCACCATACACGGTCACACTGATCCCTCACGATTCCTCTTTCTCGGATGCTTCCAATCACAACCCTATTTCGGGGGGGGGGAGGATCGGGTACGAGGGGTGAAGCACAGCCTCCTCTACCCCCAACTCAGGATGGCACAGGGCGGAGGAGGCTGTGACCAGAACACAGCTCTCCTTTGGGTCTCAGAACCAGAGGACAGGAAAAATGGGTCTTTGGGGCAGATGCATCAAAGGGAGCTAACCTTGGGATGGGAGGATTAGAGGGGGGCTGGCCCCAGAGTGGTCAGTGGCTTCCGGCATCTGTGACTGCAGGGTGGGAGGTGACCATGCAGGGGCTGTTTGGGGATCAGACTGTTGGTCACAGCAGAATAAGGAAACTAAGCTGTGGTAAAAAGTTCAGTATTCCTTCTGCAAGCACTTACTGCCCTACTGTGTGCCAGGCTCTGACCTGTGTCCAGGGCAGGGAGGGGCAGCCAGAGATGAATCAGGCAGTCCCAGGGCAGCTGAGAGTCCCCTAAGGGACTAGACTAGCGGGGTACAGAAGAGGACACAAACCAGATATTGATATTGATATTGTGACCTCTACTTGCCAAGAGAGACAGTAAGATACCAGGAACAAACGCTGGGGTCCAGGGATGGGGCCACACCTGTGGCTTTCCAGCTCTGCCCCTTTCGATCTGTGTGGCCTGGAGCCAGAGTGACAACCGTCACCATCACCATAGCCAGTGTTCACTATCCAGCATGCAGGTTACTTTTTTGTGCCTCAGTTTCTTCATCTGCAAATTGGGCTGGAGTGAGGAGTTAACCTACTTCCCGGGTCTCCGGGGGAGAGAGTCTGGCACACACCGGAGCTCCGCAGGGAGGCCCAGGTGGCCTTGGAAACAGAAGAAAAGCAGGAGTGGAATGATTCCCAGCGGGGTGGGGGCAGTGGGTGGAGTGACCCAGGGGTTCTGGAAGGAGAGTGAGGGAACAAGAGGACTCAGGGCTGGGCCTGACATGGGTACAGATGTGGAGGAGGGGGAGTGTGGAACCGTCCTGGCATAATTCCTGGCAGAGCCTGGCGCCCTGTGACCCGCCCAACCATGCAGTGCAGCCGGACCTGTGGCCCCAGGGCCACTGTGAGGCATGCAGACTTCCTTCCCTAACATTATCCCGTCCGGAGTTGGGGAGCCGAGCGCTGGGGGGTGAAGAGAAAGGAGTTAAGTACACAGCTCTGCTCTGGGTCTCTCCCACCCACCCCTGAGATGGGGCAGGGGTCTAGGAATGTGACCTCCTCCATGGGCATCCCTAGGGGTGCAAGAGCCTACAAGCAGGGGGTGGCCCTGAGGAGGCTGCTGGGAGTCTGTGGAGTTTGAAGAGAAGGTGGGTGGAGGAAGGGCAGGTTGAGTGTGAGGCTGGGGTCTCACAAGGGACAGGGGCAACACGCGGTTTGAGTCCATCAAGCACCTGCCAGTCCCGTAGGGCCCTCGGAGGTCCTCTGCCTTTACAGCTGGGAACTGAGCCTCAGAGAGAGGAAGCGACTTTCCGCGGGTTCTTTACCCAGTCGTCATCATTCAACACCCGTGTGCTGAGCAGAGGCTCCGCGCCCCGGCGGAGGGTCAGCAGGGACCACCTCTTGCATTCTGCCTCCAGGTGTGGCAGAGTCTTGAGGTCGCACGGTGGCCAAACCCGGACTCACACCCAGGTCCCACTATGTCCAAAGCCGAGCCGGGGCCACAGTTGGGTCGTGTTGCGCGGCTAGTAGCGGCGGGAATCCCGGAAGCTCCTGCCTATACGGTCTAGCCCAGCGCACCTGCCCCAGGTGAGTCCAGGCAGGCCCCGAGCGCACTGCCGGAAAGTATCGAGCGGCTTCGGCAGGTGGGGCGGGGCCGGGGCCGGGGCGGGGCGGGGCGGGGCCGGGGCCGGGGAGGGGCCAAGCCCCGGCACCCAGAGCCCGACTAGATCCCGAGGCCCGAGGCCCGCGCCCCGCGCCCCGCGCCCCGGCCGCCGCCATGGGGGCCTGCCTGGGAGCCTGCTCCCTGCTCAGCTGCGTGAGTCCCGGGCCAGCGCCCCGCGCCCCGCGCCTGCTGCTGCCTGCGCTCTTTTTCGAGCCGCTTCCTCCAAACTTGTGTTTCCCGGCCGGCGCCCGGCGCCCGGTTCTCTCGCCCTCGGGCCCCTCCGGCTCTGGGCTCCCCGCAGCCGCCCCGCTGGGGGCCGCCGGTGTCGCGCTCAGGTTGCCGCCGCGGGGGTGGGGAGTGGGTGCCCTGCCGAGCCCCGGCTCGCGACGGGGTAGGGGGAGCGCCGCGGGCCCCCTCCCCGCGAGCCCAACTTGGTGGGAGTGGTCCTCAGGGTGCGCCTCTCCCCGACCCCCACGCTCTTTGTGTGGCCGGCCGGGCCCGGGTCCCTGCCGCCGCTCGCCCCTCTGTCCCTCTTGCTGTCGGTCTGTCTGTCCCTGTCCTCTGGCTCAGTTCCGTTTGTCCGTGCGATAGTCTTTGTCCGTCTCTCGCCTCCGCATGCTTCGCTGCCTGGCTGCACGGGTTCGGAATCTGTCCATCCGCGTCCTCGTATCTGCCTCCCTCAGGCGGGATCGCTAACTCCTGGACACTCGCCCCGCAAGCCCTGGACCCAGCCCCTGCGGGCCCCGGGCTGGCTGGGTGGGCTGGGGTGGGGAGGAAGCCCCCCTGCCCGGCCCTCTCCTGCCGCCCTCGAGTGACAGGGTGGAGCCACCCGACCTGGGCCAAACTTAGAGTTGGGAGACCCGGGAATCCAGGGAGGTTTGGGTGTGCGCGGGAAGTGCCTGGTGGCCTGGGTTGGGGTCTGGGGGAGGGGCGGCCAGCGCCGTTTTGGGGCGGCAGCCAGCACAGGGGAGGGGCGCCAGCCAGACCCCTGCCGGAGGCCCCTCTCTTCCTTTCTCCCGGCCGCCCCTTTCCTCTCCTTCTTCCCCTCATTAAATCTGAGGTTCATTCAGGCAGCCCCTCCCCCTCGGCCCCACACAAAGAGGCTGGGGAGCCGCGAGGGGCGCCGGGCTGTGGAGGAGAGCTCGGGCCTTGCTTTCCTTTGTCCCCGACTTGTGGGCTAAGGAGGGGGCTTGGGCCAGAGCTGGGGGTCTGGGACTGACTTTCCAGCGGTTCTCTGAGAATGAGATGGACAGAGAGGATGTGGTGTGGGTCCAGGACCTGTTCTTGTCCTCTGCGGGCCTCCAACTCCCATCAGTGCAGTGTTCGTGTGTATGGGAGAGTGTGTGTGTGCATGTGTGGATGTCAGTGTGTGTATGTGTGTGTGCGTGTTTATGAGTGCGCGTTTGAGTGTGTATTTGTGTTTGTGAGTATGTGTGTGAGTGTGTTTTGCATGTGAGTATATGTGTGTTAGTGTGTGTGTGCATGTATGTTTGCATGTTTGGATGTCAGTGCATGTGAGTGTACGTTAGTGTGTGTATATGTGTGTTTGTATGTGAGTATATGTATGTTATGTGTATGTGAGTATGTGTGTGTTTGTGCATGCTTGGATGTCAGTGTGTGTATGTGTGTGTCAGTGTGTGTGAGTGTGTATGTGAGTATATGTGTGTTAGTGTGTGTGAGTATGTTTGTGTGTTTGCATGTTTGGGTGTCAGTGCATGTATGTGTGTGTATGTGAGTGTGTTAGTGTGTGTGAATCTGTGTGTATGTGAATGTGTTTTTGTATGTGAGTATATGTGTGTTAGCATGTATGTTTGTATGTGAGTATGAGTGTGTGTGTGTTTACATATTTGGATGTCAGTGTGTGTATGTGAGTGTGTGTGTATGTATTTGTAAGTTTGTGTATGTGTGTATATGTGTGTTTGTGTATATGTATGTGTGTGTGTTTGTGCATGTTTGGATGTCAGTGTGTGTATGTGTATGTATGAGTGTGTGTTAGTGTATGTGAGTATGTGTATGTGAGTATATATGTGTGTGTATGTGAGTATGTGTGTGTTGGCATGTTTGGATGTCAGTGTATGTGTGTGTTAGTGTGTGTGTGTGTTTGTGTTTGTATGTGAGTATGTGTGTGTATGTGAGTATATGTGTGTTAGTGTGTGTTTGTGTTTGTATGTAAGTATGTGTATGTATGTGTGTTTGTATGTGAGTATATGTGTTTGTATGTGAGTATATGTGTTAATGTGTGTTAGTGTGTGTGTTTGTGTGTGTGAGTGTGTGTGTGTACGCATTTGCAGAAGGAGGGACTGGGCCAGTGCCCGGATCCTCCCAGTCCAGTGAATTCGAGGTCTGGGCTGGTCTCCGCCCAGGAAGGGTTTGCTTCCTGGTGAGGAAGGGACAGCTGCCCACGGCAGACCAGGTTGTCACCAGCTTGCGCCTGGTTGAGGCCCAGGCCCTGCTGGGCTGGCCTGGGAGTAGGGGTGTTGAGAGCAGACCTGCCAAGCCCTGTGCCCTTGTGTCCCGTCTGTAAGATGGGAACGGTGACAGAGGTTCCCTCTCCATGCGGTGGTGCCTAGCGCAGCTGCGGGGTGCCGTGGGTGTGCACCATGGGCGCTGCCGTTATCCATGGAAGGAAGGTGGAGAACTCCCCTGGGAAAGAACACAAAGCCATGTGCAGGGCTGAGTCATGGAGCCTACCAGCCTGAGCCCAGGCGCCTCGATCAAGCACTCAGGTTACAGAGGAGGACACTGTAGCCCAGAGAGGTTAGCCAGCTTGTCTAAGGCTGCACAGCCAAGGACGGGGACTGCACAGTCAGAGTTAGACCCTGGTTCCTGGTTCAGGCATCTGCTCGCACCTCCCCTCCCTCCCCACAGCCTGGCTGCCTGAGGGGGCAGGGTCGCCCCAGGATAGAGCTGAGAGGTCACTTAGTGAGGGTCTGAGATCGACAAGCCACTGTCCACGTGGTGCCCTCTCCTGGGGGTCCTAAATGTGGACATCACCACGTGGGGCGCTGTGCCGAACCCCTACCCTGTGCTGTCGCTCTCATCTCCCTGCGGCCGTGTGACGTTGCCACCCCATTCACGATGCCCATAGCAACAACAGCTGCCCCAGACCGTGTCCCTACCAAAGGCCTAGTCCTGGGGCACAGAGCCGTGCGGGAGGCCGCACACTGCAGTAAGCAGTGTGGACCTCGCTCCATCCACTGCTTCTCTCGGAGATGTGCCATTTCACAGATGAAGAAACTGGATCAGAGAGGGCAGGCGATTGCCCAGTAGCCACACAGTGTGAAGTGTGGACCAACGCCACTGGGCACCAATAGCATCCAGTCTGAGTGAAGATTTGCCCCGCAGGCATGAAGCTCTGAGAGGGGCCCTCAGGCGCCTGGGGGAGGGCTGTTTCTGGGTGCATGGGCTGCTGGGGAAGACATTTGTAGGCTGCCAGCAGTGACATGTTTGCATCTGCCCACTGGGACTCTTAGCATTTGTACGGGGCCAGAGGAGGGCCGGGGGCTGGGGGTCTGCAGGCAGGCCTGGCTTGGCCTCCTCTGCTCTGTGTGGCCCTGCACAGTCACTTTGCCCCCTCCTTGCCTGTGAAGTGGAGGGGACAAGGGCCCCTGCCCCCAGCCTGTTGTGAGGGTGAACCAGGGCCGAGAGAAGCGCAGCAGCGCGCGGAGCGTGGAGCGGGCGCGTGGTGGCCGCTCCATCAGCGCCCCAGGTGGAGCATTGCTCAGGACCGCAGGCGAGGAAGTGGTGACGTCGGCGACACCCAGGGCTCCGAGCCGCGGTGCTGTCCTGTCCCAGGGCCCATTTTACAGATGAGGAAGCTGAATCCCACAGGGGGCGGGGAGAGAGGTAACTGAGGTCTTGGTGCCAATGGGCAGAGCCAGCATGAGAACCTGTGTTCTTGGCACCGCACAGGCCATCGGCAGACCCCAAGGGGTCTCTCCTCGGGGTCAGATTCTTGCATGTGTGGCTCAGCCAATGATGGAGCTGTTCATGCAGGCGTGTTTTGGTTTTCGCCTTTAGGTTGTGTGACGAAGCGTAGATAATATAAAATTGACACTTTTAACCCGTTTTTGTCTTCAAGGAGCTTATAGTTTATTTTAGGAGACACGCATATTAAAAGTGACCTTGTGACACATTCTGCTCCCACCCTATCTGTCCCAAACGCATGGCGTCGTCCGCAGGAGTCCGTCCTGCCGCCCAGGGTGCATGGTGATGGCTGCGGAACCCACTTTCTTCCCAGAACGCCAGTTTTCACCCAGATGGGCAAAGAGCCCCGACTCCGCCCAGCCCCCGCGGTGCTGACCGCCACCCCTGGGCCGTCTCCCCTCCGGCAGCCAAAGCCATCTTTCTCGCTGCCCGTCGGTGCCATTCCTCCTGTTATGCAATGACTCCCGGCTGCCTCCGGGATAAAGTCCAGACTTCCTGGCCTGGGCTGCGGGGACCTTGGCCGTCACTTCCATTGCCGCCGGTGGCTTCCCTTGCCCAGCCGCCCAGGAAGTCACGTTCCTTCTCACTTGGCTCCCTGTCCTCACCTTGCTGACTTCCTGCTCTTTGAAAACTCTGCTCTCTTAGGCCGGCGCCGCGGCTCACTAGGCTAATCCTCCGCCTTGCGGCGCTGGCACACTGGGTTCTAGTCCCGGTCGGGGCGCCGGATTCTGTCCCGGTTGCTCCTCTTCCAGGCCAGCCCTCTGCTGTGGCCCGGGAGTGCAGTGGAGGATGGCCCAAGCGCTTGGGCCCTGCACCCCATGGGAGACCAGGAGAAGCTTCCTGATGGAAGATACGGGCCTAAATGTGCCGTCGTCATAACTGTTCCTGGCATCAGGGGGACTCGCATGGCTGTGCAGGTGTCCCCCCCACCCCCCGGGCCCCGGCCACAACCCCGTCCGTCTCCTGCGCTCTCCCATCTCCCCAGACTGAAGCTTCCCTGAGGCAGTACGTGCCCAGCCCCGTGCAGCCCTCGTGCGAGTTTCTCTCTGTGAACTTGGCCAGTGAGGTGTCTCCTGTGAGCGGAGTCGTGCCGCGCTGGTCCTCTGTCCGGCGCATTGCACTCTACCTCATGTCTTTGGGGTTCGCCCGCGCTGCGCATGTGCGGGAACCCCCTCTCTTTTGCAGGCTTGGTAATATTCGGCGGCTCGTGGGGACCGCATTTGGTTTATCTGTTCAGCCTGCAGTGGGTATTTGGTCGCCGCGGAAAATACCGCTGTGGACGTGGCTGTGAAATGTCCCTTGGAGTCCCCGTTTCCTGTTCTTTTGGTCACATTTCAGGAAGTGAAGTGCCAGTTTGTTAGAACAGCTCCCTTAGCTGTGCCATCCAGTGCCCCACATTCCTGGCCCTGGGCACCACCAGGGGAGAGTGGTGCCCACTCAGTGACACCTGTTCACACCCCGCCAAAGTACTCAGGGCCCCGGAGCCGGCCAGCCTGCCCCAGGAGGGAGTGAGATGCATGTCGCTGGCTGAGTGCAAGCCACAGAGGTCGACCAGCTTCTGTCTGGCTGATTCCTCGCTGGAAAACCACTGGGTTGGTTGCTTGCCAAGGAACCTTGCAGCTTTAAGACGCTGAGAGGCAGGGCTGCTTAGATTCTGAGTTCTCTCCTCCACGCACCCGTGCCTACGATTCCACCACTGCCAGGTTCTGATGCCTTTCCCTGGCTGCCGTTCCTGAGAGAAGTGGGGTGAGATCTTAGGGCAGGGACAGTGGGAGGGTCTGCCCTGGCCCGTCACGCTGCGTCACCAGCCTCAGGCCGGGTCGCTCTGCAGCCTGGCCACTTCCCCCTGCTATGCCCCCGTGCCACCCCATGGAGTAAACGGCCCCCACCTGCCCCAGGGGTTGGACACTTACATCACTCACAGTTCCTTGAGACTCTCTCAAGCTCACGAAACCTAAGGCTTTGTGCCTATTTTAGTATTTTTTCTTTCTTTAAAATTGAAAAAAAGTGTAAAAGTAGCGCCATGCTGATGGGCACTGGGCTGCTCTCAATGTCTCCTGTCGTTTTCCTGCGACAAACAGGGTCCCAGGGGGCCTGTGTGTGCGTATGTGTGCGCGCACGCACGCGCGTGCGTTCACATGGGAGGCGTGCACCTGTGCCCGCCCCTGCCCCTGGGGCTGGGATTTCTGTAGGAAGGACTCGGAGAAGCCACTCCAGAGATGATGAAGGGATCCCAGGGCATGAGCCTTCCCAGGGTGCTCTGGGGCTGGTGCCTGCTTCTGCGCTGGTCTCTCTGCGGTTGATCCCTAAGAACCAGAGCGGAGGCCCAGCCCCCTGGAAGTGGGGCAGCTTCTCCTGTGTCTGCAGTGGAGACAGGAGCACGGCAGGCTCAGGGCCCCGGGGCAGCTTGGGCACCTGCTTGCTGGGTTCAGCGCCTCTCGGGCTCCCTGTGTTTTCAGCTAAGGGAGACTGCGTGAGTGAGGCCGTGGGCTGGGGGCAGTGTGGCTCTGTGGCAGAGCCCGGCCTTAGTGCACACAGTGCCCAGTAGGCTCACTTGCTCTGTGACCTTTGGGTGGCCCCTGACTCAGTCTCCCCATTTGTAGTTGAGAAGTGAATCAGCGCCTGCCACTGTGCCTGGAACTAAGTAGGCTTTTGCAAATGGCGGCTGGGATCTCAGGGCTGTTATCAATTGGCTGTGTGACATCTGGTCAGCTTCATTTTAAAAACGTTTTATTCATTTCTTTTGTAAGGCATGGGGGGGGCAGAGAGAGAGAGAGGTCATTCATCAGTTGGTTTACCTCCTAAATGGCCACAGCAGCCACGGCTGGGCCAGGAGAGCTGGGAGCCAGGAATTCCATCTGGGTCTGCCCGTGGGTGCAGGAACCGAGTACTTTAGGCCATCCTCTGCTGCCTTCCCAGGTGCATTAGCAGGGAGCTGGACTGGAAGCTGAGCAGCCAGTACCTGAACCTCCTGTCACAAGCAACCTCTCTCTCTCTCTTTTTTAAATTTATTTATTTATTTATTTGAAAGAGTTACAGAGAGAGAGAGAGAGGTCTTCCATCTGCTGGTTCATTCCCTTCCCAATTGGCCGTAATGACTGGAGCTGTGCTGCTCCGAAGCCAGGAGTCAGGAGCTTCCTCCTGGTCTCCCATGCAGGTGCAGAGCCCCAAGGTCTTGGACTATCTTCTGCTGCTTTCCCAGGCCATAGCAGAGAGCTGGATTGGAAGTGGAGCAGCCGGGACTCGAACTGGTGTCCATATGGGATGCCACAGTGCCGGCCTCACAAGCAGCCTCCTAATTGCTGTGCCTAACGCCTGCCCCTCGGCCCCTCTGCCAGGCTTGTTAACCTCTCTGGTCTCAGTTTCCATACTAAATAGAGTAAGAGTAAGAACCTGCTCTGTCTGATAACCAGAATGTTCTTTATGGGTTTTGCTTCTCCCTTCAGCCCGCCCCTCACGGAAGACCTCCACAGTTGGGAGGCAGGGCTTGAAGTGGCAGCGGCAAGATGTTACCAGAAGTTCGGAGGGGCGGGCGTTGTGGGCCAGCGGGTTAAGCTTGGCATGCCTGCATCCCATATGAGCACCGGTTCGAGTCCTGGCCACTTCACTGCTCAGGTGCCTAGGAAGCAGCAGACGAGGGCTCACGTGCCTGGGTCCCTGCCAGTCACACAGGAGACCCGGATGGAGTTCTGGGCTCCTGGCTTCGACTTGGCCCAGCCCTGGCTGTTGGGGGCGTTTGGGGAGTGAACCAGTGGATGGAAGATTTCAGTCTGTCAGTCTGTCTCTTTGCTTTTCAAGTAGATGAAAACAAACATGGAGGGGGGGTGGATATTGAGGGAGGCGGACTGTTCTGATTTGGACCATGAGAATTTCATTCCTCTCTGAGCATTCATTTAGCATCCGTGTTGTACCAGACCTTGCGGGTGAGAGGACCATGGAGAAGACAGCATTTCCAGTCTGGGGAGACGTAAGAGGAGGTGGGAAGGCGGAGCAGTGCAGGAAATGGGGGAGGGGGTCTCAGGGGAGCAGCCAGCTCTCCCCAACGCCCATCGTACAGCTTTGTGCCTCCGGTGGCTGCCATTACTCATAGGAGGAACACCTTGGTCCTGCGCCGCCGCCCAGCCCTGCGGGGTGTGGCTGTGCCAGCTCACCAGGCTGCCGCCACGGGCCGCCTCCCCTTTGCTCCAGCGCCCAGCTCCGGTGTCCCAGGGCCGCCTCCGCTTGCACCGCGCCTGCCCTCTCAGCTTCGGTGCACTTCACCAGGAAGGGCCGCCCTGCCCCCGCCCCCCTCACCCCCGTGGAAAGTGGGCGTCCGTGGGCCTCGCGGCGCAGCGTCCGTCTGGCGTCTGGTGCCACCTGCGGGACTTTTTTGTGCCGTCTTTCCCGTCATGGGGGCTGAGGCTGTTTGGGAAGAGAGCCGCCGAGGGCCGGATGGGTCTGGAAGCGGGGCCTATGGGCCGGGGTCCCCGAGCCCTGAGCTTCCTCTGGGTCCCAGCTGTGGACCGGGTGGCGTCGCCAGCTGCTCGAAGATCTCAGCCGGCCAAGGCGGGACGCCTGACAGCCGCGTGGGCTAGACCGCCACCTGCTGTCCAAAGGTGGTATAGTCCTAGAGCAGGAAAGGGCCGCTCACGGTGCAATCCACCCATCCAATCCACGTTTATTATGCGCTGGCTGCCTTTTGAGGTCTTAACATGTGTCACACTGCGCCACACGCTTGGCACTCACTTAACAGAGAGTCCCTGAGCTCCTGGGTGCCAGGCACTGTTCGGTGTCTGGGAACAGCTTCCCAGTGAGCACAGCAGGGAAGACCTCGTGTGCCCGGGGGAGTAGAGGAAACCACTGAACTCTAAACCTCTGCAGGTGCTCCTGGTCTGGTGGGCCAGGGACACGGGGCCAGCAAGAGCTCCTGCTTCAGGCCCACCACCGCCGCCTGTGGTCCCCGTCTTACAGAGCAGGAAGCTGAGGTTCAGAGAGACCGAGTGAGTTGTTCAAGGCCACCTAGGGGATCGGTGGCAGCATTGTCCTGAGCTCCTAAAAAGATCTATGTGTTTACGTATTTATTTGACAGGCAGAGCGACGGATAGAGAGAGAGAGAGCGATCTTCAATCTGCTGGTTTCCTCCCCCAAATACCTATAACCAGTCGGGGCTGGACCAGGCTGAAAGCAGGAGCCCAGAGTCCATCCAGGCCTCCCACGGGGCTGCAGGGGCCCAAGCACTTGGGCCATCCTCCGCTAACTTCCCAGGTGCATTAGCAAATGGAGCAGCCGGGAGTCGAACCGCTGCTCCGATGTGGGATGCCGGCATCACAAGCAGAGGTTGCACCTGCCGCTCCGCAGTGCCAGCCCCCTGATTTTTATATATATATATATATATATATATATATATATATATGCCACTTTCTCTTCTCTTAAATAAGAAACCATGTGACTCCAGCGCCCTCTCTCCAAAGCCGCGTCTCCTGGGGAGGGATCCGGCTTTGAACCCAGTTTCTGTTGCTTAGGCCCGCGCCGACCTCTGTGGCAGTCTCCGCGGCTCGGCCCCCTCGGCCTCGTGCTCGGGCTGCGGGGTCACCCAGGGAAGAGTGTCCCGCCTGGCTCAGGGCAGACGTGGAGCCGGCGCGGGGTGGTGCGTGCCGTACACCCGGCCGGGGCGGGGAGCGTCGCAGTGACAGACCCTCCCGGTTCACAGGCGTCCTGCCTCTGCGGCTCTGCCCCCTGCATCCTGTGCAGCTGCTGCCCCTCCAGCCGCAACTCCACCGTGAGCCGCCTGCTCTTCACCGGCTTCCTCTTCCTGGGGGTGCTGGTGTGCATCATCATGCTGAGCCCCGGCGTGGAGAGTCAGCTCCACAAGGTGAGGGGCGTGGCCGGGACGGGGCACGAGGAGAGGGCTTGGCAAGGTGAGGGGGCGGGACGGGGCCGGGGCGGGGCGGGGCGGGGCGGCGTGGAGAGTCAGCTCCACAAGGTGAGGGGCGGGGCCGGGGCGGGGCGGGGCCGGGGTGGAGCGTCAGCTCCACAAGGTGAGGGGCGTGGCCGGGGCCGGGGTGGGGCGGGGCCGGGGTGGAGAGTCCGCTCCATAAGGTGAGGGGGCAGGGCCTGGGGCGGGGCCGGGGGCAGGGCGGAGAGTCAGCTCCACAAGGTGAGTGGCCAGGGGCGGGGCGGGGCGAGCTGCCCGGCCTCCAGTGGGAGGGACTCCAGAGGGAGGTGACAGCTGCTCCAGAACTGGGGTTGCAGTTAATGAAGAAGAGGTGCCAGGGTGTTGGGTGCCCCAGAGATCTCAGGGTGGAACTGAGTTGGGGCTGGGCAAAGCGACAGAGAGAAAGAGCGCGCGCTGGCTTCCACCTGCTGGTTCACTCTCCAAATGTCTGCAGTGGCCAAGATGGGTCAGGGTGAACCCAGGAGCTGGAACTCAGTCCAGGCAGGGACTCAGCCGCTTGAGCCATCACCTGCTGCCTCCCAGGGCGCACCTGAGCAGGAAGCTGGAATAGGAAGGGGAGCCAGAATTCATGAACCCAGGTGCTCAGTGCTGCACTATATGCCTGCCCCACCGCGTGGGAAGTTTTGTTTCTCTTAAGCCATGATCCTCTTGGATTTTTTAAAAATATTTCTTTAGTTTTACTTAAAAGGTAGAGTGATGATGGTGGTGGGGGGAGATCTCCCATCTGCTAGTTCACTCCCCAAAGCCAGGAGCCAGGGACACCATCCGGGTCTCCCACTTGGGCCATCCTCTGCTGCCTTCCCAGGTGCATTAGCAGGGAGCTGGATGGGACACAAAACGGCACCCAGATGGGATGCAGGTGTCCCGAGCGGCTGTGCCACAGTGCCCACCCAGCCCCATTGCCCCAGACGCCAGCCCCGGGGACGCTCTTCCCTCCTTTGATGCTCAGGCCCAGTTTGGAGCTCCTGGTTCTTCTCACAGCCCAGTAGGGCAGCCGGCGGTGCCTCTCTCGCTGTAGTGCAAGCGAGCAAGCGTGAGCCCCTGGGAGTTTGCAGAGAGGCAGATTCTCACCCCAGCAGTGGGGCTCAGCTCCGAGGGAGGGGCCCGCAAGCCTCTCTCCCTCCCTTGCATCTCCACAGCTCTGGAGTCTGTGGGGTGGAGGCAGAACCTTTGGGACTCCTGGCTCGGACTGAGGCCCTGGGGCTCACGTGACGCTGGGGCCGCGGGGAGCCACACAGGAGCCCAGAGCTGGGTGGGCGTGGAGCTGGAGGCAGGAGGCCTGGCCCTGCGCATGCCCGGAGCCCGCGGGGATGGGTGGGTGGGGCCATCCAGCTGCCCTGTCTGTCTCCACAGCTGCCCTGGGTGTGCGAGGATGGCACCGAGACCCCCGTGGTCCTGCAGGGCCACATCGACTGTGGCTCCCTGCTCGGCCACCGCGCCGTCTACCGCATGTGCTTCGCCACGGCCGCCTTCTTCTTCCTTTTCACGCTTCTCATGATCTGCGTGCGCAGCAGCAGGGACCCCCGAGCTGCCATCCAGAACGGGTGAGGCTTCCGTTCCCAGACCCTGCCCGCAGACCCAGGAGCCGCCGGAGCTTTGAGGCCACAGCACATCTAGTTCAACCCGTTTCTCAGATGGGAAAATAAGGTTCAGAAAGCGCACGCACACACCTAAGGCCACAAGGCATGTCAGTGACACCTTAGTTGGCTAGAACCCTGGCGCCCCCTCTCTCCCCGGCTGGTGCTTCCCCCTGCCCCTCCGGGTATTTCCTGGGCCAGGACAGACTCCCAGTGCCTCCCACACCATCGGGAAGCCCCCGCCTTCGCCTCTCCGGGTGTCAGCTTGGGGGAGGGGCTCTGGGCCAGGCTTTGGTTTTCCGTGTCCCTCCCCCCACTCAGCCTCTATCTCCCCATCTCCCATCATAGGTTTTGGTTCTTTAAGCTCCTGGTCCTCGTGGGTATCACCGTGGGTGCCTTCTACATCCCTGATGGCTCCTTCTCCAACAGTAGGCTGGGGGGGTGTGGCAGCTGTGGGAGGGGGCGGGGCCTCAGGTGGGAGGGTCCCTTGGGGGCTGCTCTTTGCTCTGGCACAGACCCCAGGCTGCTGGCTACATCCTGATCCCCCTGCATGGGAGAGCGCTCTGGTGCCCCGGTCATGGCCTAGGGCAGCTTGGGTGGTCCTGAGCCAGCCCCTGCCATGCTGTGTGCCCTCCTGTGCCTGCCTGCAGGCTCCCTGAGGCCAGGGACTCTGCTCTGTGCCCCCAGTGCTGGGGTGGCTGTGAGCGGGAGCCCAGGGCAGGGTCCCACCCAAGGACCTCCAGGGGCTGCGGCTCCCACCCACGCGGGGTCCTCCTTGCCTCACTGCCTCCCCCCCCCCCCCAGTCTGGTTCTACTTCGGCGTCGTGGGCTCCTTCCTCTTCATCCTCATCCAGCTGATCCTGTTCATCGACTTCGCGCACTCCTGGAACCAGCGGTGGCTGGGCAAGGCCGAGGAGTGCGACTCCCGCGCCTGGTACGCAGGTCAGTGCCATCCACGGGTGGGGGCTGGATCGGGGGGTCCCTGCAGTGCCAGAAAGCCTGAAGCAGAATGATCCAGGGCAGATGGGGTGGGAGGGCGGGAAGGGGGCTGCGGATCCTGGGCCAGCTTTGGGGATGCGAGGACAGCTGAGCCGAAGAGGGTTCAGTGGTCCCTGTGGGATGGAGCACACACAGCCCAGAGCGACCTCGGCTGAGGCCCGGGCCCCACAAACCCTGGGACGGAGTGAGCGCTTGCCCAGGCCTCGACTTTCTGCTGCAGGGAACAAGGCTTCCTGGAGGCCCCCTGGGAGTAGTGCAGCCTCCATCCCTCTAAGGACTTGTGGGCCCCCTGGGGGTGGCTCTGGCCTCCACCGCTCTTGGAACTCGTGGGCTCCCTGTGGGTGGTGTGGCCTCCACCCCTCTTGGGACTCGTGGACCTCCACCCCTCTCAGGACTCGTGGGCCCCCTGGGGGTGGTTCTGGCCTCCACCCCTCTTGGAACTCGTGGGCCCCTGTGGGTGGTGTGGCCTCCACCCCTCTCGGGACTCGTGGGCTCCCTGGCGCAGGGCGGGCAGGCCCGCAGCTGGCCACCACATCCAGACTCCGCTGGGTGCTTGCACCTGTTGCCCTTGTTGTCAGGAGCAGGTGCGGGGGCAGGTGCGAGCCAAGGGTGAGGGCACCGACATCTCCGACCGGGGGTGGGGGGTGGGGAAGGGCCTGTGCCCCTGACCCGGCCTCCACCGCCTCTCCGGCCCAGGCCTCTTCTTCTTCACCTTCCTCTTCTACACGCTGTCCATCGCCGCCGTGACGCTGCTCTTCATCTACTACACCCACCCTGACGGCTGCTACGAGGGCAAGACCTTCGTAGGCCTCAACCTTGTCCTCTGTGTCTCTGTGTCCATTGTCGCCGTCCTGCCCAAGGTCCAGGTGAGCCCCTTGGCTGGGGGACTCTGGGCCGGGGGGCTGTCACAAACTCACAAAGCCTTGGGCCAAGTGTAGGGCTCCCAGGCTGGCGTCCCCAGGTGAGAATCTCGGCATTCACACCTACATGCTGGGTGTCCTTGGAAAAGTGCCTTACCCTCTCTGTGCTATCTCTCCTCAAGGGAAAACTGGAGATAATAGCTGCTGGTATTTGGCGTTACCCTCAGAAGTGAGATCCTTTTCCTGAGCTCTTAGAGCGGTGCCAGCGTCTGGCTATCCCCCCACATCAGCTCTTCCTGTTGTTATCGTTTTTATGTTAACGTCAGGCAGTTACTGAGCAGTGATTCCTATGTGCTCGCGCGGTGTTGGAGGATTCAATGCCAGTTCCAAATCCCAGGCCATCTGAAACAACGGGGGGTCCCCCAAAGTCATTGGGGGCCCCCAAAGTCATCTTTTGTTCCTGACTTCAGTTAGGGGCCCCAGGCATTCCACAGGTAGCTAAGGTAATCTTTAGGGGTCGTTAGCGTAAACACAAGGACTCTCCCTTCTGGTCAGAGCCTCCATTTCCCAGTAAGAAGGCTGAAGCCCAGAGAGCGTGATGCCTCTGTCCTGGGCCACACAGCAGTTGGTGTTCAGATACTCCTTGAGCTCCTATTGTGTTCCGGCCTCCAGCCGCGGGGGGGGGGGGGGGGGTGTCATCACAGCAGCCAGCGGTTCCTGGCGTCTGTCCTGTCGTTTGGTCCTCAGGCCATTATTGTTCCCACTTGACAGACGAGGAGATGGAGGCTTGGAGGAGTAGAGAGACTTAGCCAAGGTCACAGGGCTCAGGAGCAGCGGAGGTGGGAGCTCTGCTCTCGGTCCACGGCCTGGACTCCCGTGTCTGAGTGCAGGCGTAGCCTGGGGCGGGGTGGGGGTGGGGGGAGAGATGTGTTTCCTGTGGCCAATGATGCGGTGCCACACACTGGGGGAGTGACAATGGAGGTGCGAGGTCAAGGGGTCAAGTCTGCGGTAGCCTTGCTGGCAGAGACCCACGGTGGCACAGGGAGTCACGTGTGTGTGTGTGTGTGTGTGTGTGTGTGTGGCATTTCCTGGTCTCGGTCCTGGGGGCTCCACCCCTGGGGACCTTGTCTCATCCTCATCCCCTGCTCTGACCGCCGGCGTGGATTTGGTGTCCACCCGCTTAACATGACTCAGTGGGGTTTAAGCGTCAGCACACGAGGCCCCGGCACCCCACTCAAACACAGCCCCATGTGGCCAGAGCTCCGGATGGGAAGTGCTGCTTGGGGCATGGGGGAGCGCGGGTAGCTGGCGGGGCGGGGCCTCGCTGTGTGGTGTAGGGAAGAGGGGAAGGCACTGCAGGTGCCAAGGGCCTGCGGCCGGCCGAGAGGAGGCTTCCAGGGCTGGAGCACAGGTTACAGGGAGGGGCGTGGCGGCGAAGGCAGAGCCAGGCTGGGACTAGAGGCTGCTGGGAAAGGGCTGTGCACAGGGGCGGCAGGAGCCCGGCACTCCGAGAGGGGCGTTGAGAGAAGGTGGAATTAGGACCCTCTGTTTGGGTGGTGAGCAGGGTGCTGGGTGACCTGGTGGGCGCGTTCTCCCTGAGCGGAGTGGGGAGGGGTGCCCAGTCTCCTGGTTGGGTGCCAGTGGCCGTCCCTGGTGTGCCAGGTGTCTCACTGACGAACGGTTTTTGCCAGGATGCCCAGCCCAACTCGGGACTGCTGCAGGCCTCGGTGGTCACGCTCTACACCATGTTCGTCACCTGGTCAGCCCTATCCAACGTCCCTGGTGAGTGTGGGCCCCTGCCCGAGACACCTGCCCTCCCCCACCCCTACTACAGCCTTGCTGGGCTCGGTCCTCCTGGGAGGGGCAGCCCCTCTGTTCCCAGAGCTCTCTCTGCCGTTTTGCCTGCCGTGGGCTGGTGCTGGGTTTGGCTCTGCTGAGCCTCAGGGCCACCTGGCTCCCCAGGCCCAGGCTGTGTGTGCTGAGGGCCCCTGTGCTCCCGTCCTCAGACCAGAAGTGCAACCCGCACCTGCTGATCAGCTACGACAATGAGACGGTGCTGGCGGGCCCCGAGGGCTACGAGACCCAGTGGTGGGATGCCCCAAGCATCGTGGGCCTCGTCGTCTTCATCCTGTGTACCCTCTTCATCAGGTGCTGGGCCGGGGAGGGGTGCTCTCTGGGGAGGGGAGACGTGCAGTCCCTGCGTTGTGCTGGTGGGGAAACCGAGTCACTCAGCGGGCACAGCAAGGGTGGGCAGCAGCAGAGGTGGGCTGGGCCCTGCACATCAGGCAGCTGTGGGGTCAGGAAGAGCCTAGACAGGGGCCCACCTTGGGGTAAATGAATTAACCTTTCTGAGCCTCAAGACAGAGAAGGTGAGAGAGAGAGAGAGAGAGAGAGAATCTTCCATCTGCTGCTTCACTCCCCAAGTGGCTGCAACAACTGGGGCTGGACCAGGGTGAACCCAGGAGCCTGGAGCTTCATCCGGGTCTCCCACGTGGGTGGCAGGGACCCGAGAACTTGCTGCCTACCCAGGCACGTTAGCAGGAAGCCGGACTGGAAGCAGAGCAGACAGGACTCCAACTGGTGGTCTGACATGAGATAAGGGCGTCCCAAGCAGGGGCTTAACCTGCTGTGTCACTACACCCTCCCCACAGCAACATTTTTTAAGGAAATTTATTTATTTTAATTTTATTTGACAGGCAGAGAGAGAGAGAGAGATATTTCTTCCTTCTGCTTTCTTGTTCACTCCTCAAATGCCCTAGCAGCCAGAGCTGGGCCAGGCCGAAGCCAGGAGCCAGGGACTCAGTCTGGGCCTCCCATGTAGGTTTTGGGGACCCAAGTACTTGAGCCATCACCTGCTGCTCCCAGGATGTGTCTTCCTGGGCTAGGAAGTGGAGCCGGGACTTGAACCTGGACACTCCGATATGGGCTGCAGGCAGTGTGTTAATGGCTGCACCAAGCACCACCCAACACATGGATGTTTTTAAAAGGGGCATTTTAGCAAGTTCCTGTCAGATGCCTGCCTTTGAACCTGGCGTTGCCGCTTACTAGCCATGTGATCTCGGGCGACTTGCTTAGCTTCCCCGTGCCTCAGTTTCCACATCTGAAAAGCAAGGATAAAAGGGTACCCTCCTCACTGGCTTGTCGATGGTTAAAACGTCTAAACCACTGAGACAGGAACTTGGCAATGGGCGAGGTACCCGGTGGGTGTTTGATGCTGCCAATCCCCGTAGACTGACACGGCTCTTTCATGGGGGTCTGTGGGTCACGGTGCTGGGCATGGGGACCTTGCACATGGAGTCTGCACCCTTGTAGGCTGCTCCCCGGGGTGCATCCCAAGCACTTTCTATCATTGTTCCATCTACACCCTCCAACCCCCGCAGCCTCAACAGACAGGACGGTTACCCTTGATTTCACAGATGCGCCATAGGAGGCTCAGAGAGGCTGAGTGTCCCGCTCAAGGTCCCACAGGAGGGAAGGGTACATTGGCCTCCGAGGCTCTGGGACCATCTGTGTCCAGCGTTACGACCAATGCCACGGCTCGGGGGCCCCCGCCGCTCTCAGCCGCCCACCTGGGCAGCAGTGGCTCTGACCGCCCACCTCCTCGCCCCCGCCCCCGCAGCGTGCGCTCCTCGGACCACAGGCAGGTGAACACCCTGATGCAGACGGAGGAGTGCCCGGCCATGCTGGAGGCTGCGCAGCGGGAGCAGCAGCAGCAGGCCGCCTGCGAGCACCGAGCCTTCGACAACGAGCAGGACGGCGTCACCTACAGCTACTCCTTCTTCCACTTCTGCCTGCTGCTGGCCTCCCTGCACATCATGATGACGCTCACCAACTGGTACAGGTGCGCACCCCTCCCCCCACACACCACGTGGTCCTGACGCCTGCCTGGGGGGCGGGGTCTGCCCGGTGCCCCTTCCCAGCCCAGTCTCCCTGCCAGCGCTCGCTCCGCCCCTCCGGAGGATGACTGAGAGGTGGAGCGCCGGCCGGAGGCGGGGCTGGAGCTGAGTGGGGCCACGGTGTACGAATCAGGGGCAGGTCTCAGGCCAGCTTTGGGATTCAGGATTTCAGGGTTAGGATTAGGGTGCGGAGGGCAGAATCAAAGTCAGAAAATCAAGAACAACAGTCATGAGGTTTGAGATGGGGGCCGTGTAGAATCATAGATGTTACATCACTCAGGACCGTGGGAAGCAATAGTGTAGTGTGCACACACACACACCACAACACACCGTGTTTACACACATGCACATATCACACATGCCACATTCACACATATGTCACATCCACACACATGCACATGTGCACACATGTATGCCCACCCCACACTCACACACGAGTGCACACACACACGCACACACATACACACCCCACATTCTCCTGCCCCGGAGCTGGATCACTTGGTTAGCGTTGGAGTCGGGAGGCCATGAAGTCAGGATTGAAATGACAAGATTAAGAACAAAAATCCAGGGAATGAGTTCAGAGGCCAGGAATCAGTTACAGGTTCAAGGGTCAGAGGTCAGGAGTGCTGTCAGAAGCTCCAGGGCTTCTGTGTGAGGTCACAGAAGTAGGGTTGCAAGGTTAGGGACCAGGAGTCAGGTGACAATTTCAAAGTCTGAAACTGAGGTCAAGATTGGAATTTAGTTCAGGGTCAGATCAGTGGTGTGTCTGGGCTCACCAAATGTCAGCAGTGTTGGGGACAGGGGCTGGCGTCACGGGTCCTAACCGGGGCACAGGACCGGGCACAAGCTGCGGGCCAGGCTCATGGCGTGGCCGGTGTGTTGCAGCCCTGGTGAGGCCCGGAAGATGGTCAGCACGTGGACCGCCGTGTGGGTGAAGATCTGTGCCAGCTGGGCGGGGCTGTTCCTCTACCTGTGGACGCTGGTGGCGCCCCTGCTTCTGCCCAACCGTGACTTCAGCTGAGGCAGCCTTCGGCAGGCTGCCAGCCAGTGCCTCAGGGCTCAGCGACAGCAGCCAGGCTGAGCCCCAGCCCTGCCCCTCCTCCGGGACTGCCCCCGCCCGGACCCCCATTCTGGTGCCTTCAAGGTCAGAGAGGCTTTTGCCCCAGCCTCTGGCCACCCCGACCTCCTCACCTCTTTTCCCTGCCCCTGGTCACGCCCACCCGCTTGTTCTAAGGCCCCCCACCACGGGGACTGAGGGAGAGCTGCTCAGAGAGCAAGGGGCGCTTGGAGCCCCCTCACCAGTGCCCACCCTGAGGCCCCGCCCACCTCCGACAGCCACCATGGTCCCATGATGTGGGGGGGCCTACCATGTTCCCCGGCCACATGTGCCTTATCTAGTTTCTGAGACTGCCCAATAAACAAGCCAGCGGCACGCCTCCCAGGCTCTGCGTCTGCCACCAGTGGGGGTGGGGCACAGCATGCCAGGGCCGTGGAGGCCATGGGGGACTCGGGAGGGAAGGCAGGCCAGGGCTCTGGGGGAGGCAGCCTGGAGGTCAGAAAAGGGGAGCCTGAAGGCTGGGGACCAGCAGGGACCCATCACAGGGGTGTAGAGGAAGAGGGGTGATGCAGGGGGCTGCAGTCTGGCCTCTGGACTCTGCCACCAGTGCCCGTCCGAGGTCCTGCCCACCCCCACGCTCCCCCTGAGGAACTCGGCACCACCCTCCCCTTCCTGCTATGCCTGCCTTGGGCCAGGGGCCCTGGGGAGGGCAGAGTTTCAATCAAGCCCCAGGCCACAGGGCCCCATTCCAGTCACCAAACTGGTCAGATTGCTGTACCACGGCCGCTGTGGGGCCTGCGTGTGTCCTTCCCTGCTCTGGGTCCTGCTTCCTAGCCGTAGGGTGGGACCGCATCCCCCCACACCCGCCAGGCTGCTGCGAGATGGATGAAGCACTCTCCCCCCACCCCCACCGAGTGACTGGCACAGCGGGCACTCAGTCCGCCGGTCTGTGCCCATCTCTGAAAGGGTGCAGTGGTGCATGCAAATGGGCAGGCTCCTGGCCGGGCCCTAAACCTGGTCCCTCGCTCTGCTGACAGCCTGTAGCCCCTTCCCCTCCTCTGCCTGTGGTGTAATGCCGAGGGTGGGGTGGGGGCGGCCGGGGACACACCCCACTTCCAGGGTCTCCTGGGTTGTGGGCTGAGTCCAGTGGCTGAGGCAGCGCAGGGACCCAGGGAGTCCCCAAGGGGCCACGTGACAGGAAGGACGTTCTGGAGAACGTGAGTCATCAGGCCCAGAGGAGTGTCTGTGCGCAAGGCAGCAGGTGGACACGAGGGCGTGGGGGTCTGATCAGAAGAGCAAGGTGGCTGCCAGGTGCAGACCGCAGCAGGCAGGGGGCCAGAGTGAGCTGGGTGCGGTGGGCGGGGCCTGAGTTGCACAGGCCCCTGGGGCCAGGGAAGGCAGGCACTCCTGCGGGGAGGGGGGGTCCCGGGAGCCAAGGCTGTCTGAGGGCGGAGCAGTGTCGGGAGTGTGTGGTTACTTTAGGGAGAACTCCCTGGGTGAAGCGGCGGGCTGTGGGTGGGGGGATTTAAAGTGGAGGCGGGTGCCAGGGCACCCAGAGGGGTGGGGGCCTGGCTGGGACAGGGGCTAAAGGAGGCTTCTGTCACATGGAGGGCGGATCCTGTGACCGCTCTCGGCCCGGTGCCTTCCTGAGAGCTGCCCTCGGGTGCACAGGTTTCGCCGTCTCCTGGCTCACTCATTTGGAGAAGTGGGCACCGCTGTCCTGCCTGTGCGGACTTCCCTCTCTCCCTCTTTGGGCTTCGTGTTATTCATTCAGCACACATGTGCTGGGCACGAGTTATGTGCCAGGGTCTGCCTGGCAAGGGCGTGGCCATTCCCTGTGTGGGATCCCCACCTCGGACCCCTGATGGCCAAGGGTTTTCCCGTGTGTCCCCTCAGCCCCCTGCTGCCCTCCAGCCAGGCTCTGGTTACTGTCATGAGCCGGGCGCTCACATCAAGCCTGACCTGCTGCCCACCCAGGTCCTGGGAGTTCCTCTCACAGTGACCGGCTGACCACCCCACGGGCCTTGCCCCTTTCCATCCCTCTCCTCCCCACCCCCACCTTTCTCCACCTCTGCTCCATCCCCTCCTCTTCCTGGTCACCTCTCTCCCACTCTGGCTCTCCTAGGCCTCTCCTCTCCTTTGTTAGTCTCTGGGGTGAGCCCACAGGACCCCACCTTTTTGTCTATCAGCCTGGGTGTCCCTGCTGGGCCTGTGGTGGGAACAGGGCTGCCCTCAGCCTTGAAGACCCGGCTGTGTCCCCGCCTGCCCACTGCTGCTGTGCCCACACCTGGCTGTTGTCACCGCTGGAAGCACTGTGGGGGCCTCAGCCCCGCCCGGGCTGTGGTGCCAGGCTGTGGCCAGAGTGCGTTCAAAGCCCATGGAACCCGCGTCTCAGCAGCAGCAGTGTGGTGCCCCCAGCACAGCCTGGCACTCCCCGCCCACCCCCGCTGCCCTCAGCACCAGAGCTGCAACAGCAGCAGTCACTTTGCACCCTCCCTGAGCCCCTGACAAGGTGGATTTCTGTGAAAATGCTAAGGAACCACCCTGGAAAGTGCTGCTTTCCCATTACAAGGCTGGTTTCCCCCTTTAAATAGAAAACACAAAATAATGCCTGGAGCTGCAGCAGCTCTCTTGGGACAATGAAGCAACAAGTCTGAGGATGAGCAAACAAGGTGAGGACAGAGGCAGAGAGGGAGAAAGGATTACTTCCCCTTCCAGTTTGGCAGGTTCACAGGTAAGAGCCAGCCACCCAGTTGGTTCGGGCATCTGCTGAGGCCAGAGGATGGCAGAAGAATCATCACGTGGTGGAACAGGAAGCAGAGAGACCAGAGAGCACGCTCTTCCTCCCCAACTCTGTAGTCTCGCTTTCTTTAAAAAAAAAAAAAAAGTATTTATTTGAAAGAGAGAGACAAAGAGATCTACCATCCACTGGTTTACTCCCCAGATGGCTACAACGGACCAGACTGAAGGCAGGAGCCAGGAGCCAGAAGCTCCATCTGGGTCTCCCACGTTGATGACAGGTGCCCACGCACTTGAGCCATCCTCTGCTGATGGTTCGTTAGCAGGGAGCTGGAAGCAGAGTAGCAGGGACTTGAAGCTGCGTTCCAGTATGGGCTGTGGGCGTTGCACGTGGTGTCACAACTCACCCCGCCCTGTACTCTCCCCTTGTTAAGCGCCCGTGCGTCGATCACGGGGCTCCCCTCACAACCTAGTCCAATCCAGTCACTTCCCAAAGGCCCAGCTCCCCACTCCGAGACAGGCCAACTTCCTACCTTTAGCCCATCAACCGCTACTGTCGTCTATGAACCCGTGACCAAGGGCTGTGGAGGCCTCCCAAGCTGACATCCCAACCGTACCGGCAGGTCCTTGATGCACCTTTGAACTGCTCCACGGGCTCTGGGTGGCTGGATCTTACTGCTCCCGGAAGGCTCTTTAGTACATCCTCACAGTTATAGCTTGTTTCAGGGGAAGGATCAGGATCAGGGTCAGCCCAGGGAAAAGGTTCACAGGAAGTGGGGTCTGGGGTTCGTCACAGTGGGGCCCCCTGGTCCTCCCCCGACACAGTCTGCACTGCTTCCCGAGGCTCCCCTGAGCCTGTGCTGTGAGCTCTCCTGGGCCTCTGGACGCCGGCACCATCGCTTGCCTGCCCAGCTCAGTGGATGTCGGTCTCTGTGTGGCCCAAAGTCCCCTGCTCACTCAGGAAGCTGAACCCCCTTAATGTAAAAGCAGGCCCCAGCCTCCCGTCAGTCTCCCTTAGCCTGAAGTGTCCTTGCCTGCCCTTTATCAAAAGGAATCCACTGACCTGAGGGAGCAACACAGCTGGCCCTACAAGGTCCTGATCCCTGGACAAGGAGTCATTTGCTTTCCAGCAGATAAGAACCTTGATGGCCAGCGTTGCCCTGGGGTGGTTTGTGTAGGGGAATTCCAGGTCCAGGCAGAATGCAGCAGCCACCTGCCCATAACCCCCATGCCACCTGGAGCCCGCCTGGGCACCGTAAATTCCCTGCAGAGCACGGCACCACCGACCAGAGGATGGGCACAAGCTCCACTGACCAACCAGGAACCTGGACATGAGCTGATCACGCCCCTCTCAGCCCCGGTTTCCACCTGTAGGAGCCTTCACCCCTGACTCCTTGGGGAGCCCAGGAATTAAGCAATAGCTGCCTGGCTCCTTGCTCTGCGCTTTGTAATAAATACCTACTCTCTCCCACCACCCTGATGTCGGCGATTGGCTGTCTGTGCATCAGGTGAGTGGGCCCAGTTTGGGGGTTCTACAGCAACTCCTCCAGCCAGTTTAAGGTGTTGTTTGGTGACAGTCACATGGTAGGTTTTCCCACCTGACATTGCTGCTGTTCCCCCCTAGCCCAAGACCCCCAAGCAGATGTGGATATCCTGCCAAGAGCCAAGTGCACAAGGCACACAGCTTAAGTCCTTCCCTACACGCAGGGTTAGCCTGGCTAAGGAACGTGATTTCCACCCCTTGGAAGACCCCAGAGGAGCCCCTTGCTTCTGCCCTCTCACAGCCTGAGCCGTCCGGGCTGGCAGGTGGAGGATCCAGGGTGACAGAGTTGACCCACCGAGGACCTGCGTGCCAGACACTTTCCAAGTATCATCTGTTGTTTTTTTTTTTAAATTTTTTATTTATTTTCATTTTGTTTGAAAGGCATGGAGGCTGACAGAGAGACAAAGGTTTTTCTTCTGTCTGCTGAGCCCCCCAATACTTGTAGCTACACAAGACTGGGCTGTGCCGAAGCCAGGAACCAGGAACTCCATGTGGGTCTCCCACATGGGTGGCAGGGACCCAAGCACTTGAGCCATCACCTGCTGCCTCCCAGGGTCCACATTAGCAGGAAGCTGGTTTGGAAGCGGAGGAGCCGGGACTTGGGCTGGGCACTGATACGGGATGCAGGTGTCCCAAGCAGCTCTATTGCTGGGCCAAACGCCTGCCCTGATCATCCATTCTCTTAGCCAACTCTCCACCACCTCCACAAGGCGGAAGTACTCATAGACCCATTTTACACATGGGGAAATCAAGGCAAGGAGCCGTTTAAAATTCACCCAAGGCCCCTGGCTGCTGAGGGGCTGAGCCTACACTTCGGACATAGATCTGGGCAACACCCAAGTCCACACTGTCTTATACTGCCTCTTGTATTCCAAAAGCATGGTTTTTGATTCATGGGTATTGGGTTCAAATTCTAGGCTCAGCCTCTCCAGGCTGTGTGATCTTGCCAGGTCGTGAGTCCCTGCCTATCTCAGTCAGGACACCTGTCAGGGCCTGGCTCTCGTCTGTCTCCCGGCTGCATGGTGATCCCTGAGCTGCTGCCCACACAGACAGGGGTTTGCTCAAGGGGGTGGGGACGGCAGCCTGCACATGCACCCACCCCACCCCCATCCCAGGGCCTGCTGTTACTGAAAGACAGGCCTACGAGGCCACGGGGCCCAGGGTGCAGGTCCTGCTGCACAGTTGGAGGGTGAGAGAGGCCCAGCACAGCACTGGAGGTCCTCAGGGCTGGGTGCCCAGTGCGGAAGGACCCCCAGGTGAAGCCCTCCCTGGGATTCTGGTCGTAACTCAGGTGGAACACACGGGCCCTACCCCCAGGGACTTACCTAGCATGAAGGCCATTGCCACTGACAAGCAGGGTGACCTTGGGCAAGAGCTTTTACTCTTCTGGCCTGGCTTCTACCACTAGTAAAATAAGGGCTGGTTCTAGAGCCATGTGACAGTTCAAGTCCATGTCCCCTCTTGGCTGAATGGCTTTGGGGAGGTCCAGAGCCGATCATCATAGACACAGCGTCCGTGACAGCCTTTTGAGGATGCTTCCTTCTCTCGGGTCTGGATGGGCTCCCATCACACACAGGCAGGGTGCAGGCACACATGTACATGCACACACAAGCTCACTCACATGTACATGCACACACAAGCTCACTCACATGCACGTGCACACACAAGCTCACACACGTGTCACCGTGTCCCCACCCGTGCACACAGCAGGAGCACACAGGGATGCATTTGATTTCAGGCCATGCAGGTCCACCCACCCCTCTTCTCCATGCCTTCCTGGGCTGCAGATGGTTCTCGGCAGGAGCTTGGGTTCTGGGCGGACACATTTGGTCAATTGGAGATGCTTGCATAAACGCTGGAAGGCGGAAGTGAGGCAGTTCCGTCCACAGCGTCATCTGGAAGCGCCTGTCTTCTGCGGCCGTCTCAGGGGGCTGAGCGGTGGGTTTGCTGGTGTGGGTCCACAGGGGCTCTCAGATTGTGGGGGCACAGCAGGCGGGTGGGGTGTACTGCTCCCTCAGGAGCCTGCCTCTAGGGTGAGATTTGGAGGAGCCTCTCCCGAAAGCTTGACCTCGAGTTATCAATGTTTGGGTTCTCCCAGTTATTTTACGGCGCGTGACAGCCTGTGATAAATTCCTCCCTGTTTTAACTGGCTGCAGTCCTTTCTGTCGTTCGCACCTAAATTCTTCAGGTCCTGGCTCGGATGTCCCGACCCCAGGCTGGACTCAGTCCCCGACTACGTACTTCTGCTTCCGGGCCACCTCATATCCGTCTCTGCCTGGACCATTATCCGCCTGCCTTCAACATGGGGCACTTTCCTCCCGTGGGCCCTGCTCATGGTGCTGGAGACAATGGCCCAGTGCACGGCAGGTCAGCATATTAAAGAAGCAGACACTACATAGATCAACAAATGAATATGTAAGGTAAGACCGGAGAGTGAAAATTGTTATGGAAATAGAACTGCACGAAGCAATGGAGTTGGAAGGCTTTCAACCAGGGCAGGCATGGTTGAGAAGGGTCTGGTTGAGGGGTCCATTAGAACAGAGACCAGATGGAGAAGGAGCCAGGCATAGGACAGTCTGGAGAAGAGAAGTCCAGGCAAATGCAAAGGCCCTGAGGCCACAGGCTTGGAGCATTTGAGGAGTAGCAGAGCAAGAGGGAAAAAGGGACTGGCTGGGCTGGATGACACACAAAGGGCCCTGGAGGCCGTGCTGAGGAGTCAGCCTTCATTCTACTTGTTCTGTTTATTCTGTGATGAAAGGCCCTGCAGCACGGGCAGGCTGAGGTTGATTCATGTTTTAAGAGGTTGTTGTGATGTCAGGGGTGGGGAAGGTCGGGGCAGGAGCAGAATGCCCAGTCAGCAGTCCCGGAAGGAGCTGACTGGTTGGGTTCAGTAGCCGCGATGACGGGAGCTGGAAACACTTTGGAGGTAAAACCAACAGGACTTGCTGAGGGGGTGAACATGGCGTGAGAGTGCAAGGACGCCCCCTAGCGTTTGGCCTGAGCAGTTGGGTGCGTGGTGATGGCAGGATCGGAGGAGGCTTCAGCCGGGCAGGGACGGAGCTCTTTGCTTGTGGTGCCCGTGAGAACCTTCACGTGGAGATTTGGAAGGGCTGCCTAGTCGGGGTTGGGAAGGCAGGGCTCTGCAGCCAGACTGTTGGGCTGGATTTGGGCTGTGTTACAACCGCGTGGGCAAATCACTTTCCCTTTTCTGTGCCTTCCTTTGGTGGTCTGTAAGTGGGGATAGCACTGGCCGCTGTATTGTAGGGTCAATGTGGTCTAAGTGAGGTGGTCTGTGAACGGTGGTCGGCGCCGGGCCTGGTCCAGGCAGGCACGACACGTGCTGTTGTGATTACTGTCACGATCATTCCAGGCAGGAGGCTGGACAGATGAGTCTGGCACTCTGGGGAGAGGGCGGCTGGGCCTGTGCCATAGCAAAGATCCAAGTACAGCCACCAGATTGGGTGCATTCTTCCTGGAACCGAAGGTAGCAAGGCATGTGGTCGTGCCATTCTGCAGCTTCCAGGAGGGCCCAGACCGTGTGGTCCTCGTCACCATGGCCTCCCCAGCGCCTCACACAGAGCCTGCACCCAGCAGGTGCTCAGCGACTGTGGTGACAGTCCCTCAGCGGAGGACTCCTCTCTAGTGGCCAGACTGACCACGTGAACCCGTCTAGCCCTCTGCCGGAGCCTCTGTCTCCTTTGGACATGGCACAGAAATGGATTGGAAGTAGAGCAGCCAGGACTCGAACCAGTGCCCCGATACGGAATGTGGGTGTTCCAAGTAGAGACTCACCTGCTGTGCCTCAAGCCTGCCTCCCCATTTTTTTTTAACAGGCAGAGTGGACAGTGAGAGAGAGACAGACAGAGAGAAAGGCCAGTGGCCAGTGCGCTGCAGCCAGCGCACCACGCTGATCTGAAGGCAGGAGCCAGATGCTTCTGGTCTCCCATGGGGTGCAGGGCCCAAGCACTTGGGCCATCCTCCACTGCACTCCTGGGCCACAGCAGCGAGCTGCGGAAGAGGGGCAACCGGGACAGAATCCAGCGCCCCGACCGGGACTAGAACCTGGTGTGCCGGCGTCGCAGGCAGATGATTAGCCTAGTGAGCCGCGGTGCCGGCCTGTTTTTTAAACTGTTCTGAATACTGCTGCTATGAACACGCATATGCAGGTTCTTATGTGAACGCCCGAGTCGAGTCTCTTGGGTATTTATCTGGGAGGGGGAGCTAAGATGGTGTTTGTGGATGTGGGGGTGTCCCACGTGGACCCAAGGCCAGCCTGGGCCTCTGGCGCCCGGGGAGGAGCACACAGTGCCCCAGGACCTCCTTTCACCCTGCCTCTCCTCTGGGCGCACAACCAGCAAGTGAACCATGTAATCACACCTCTGGGCTGAGAAATGACAACAGCGCTGAACTGGGCTTGTCCCTGGTGACAGGCCAGCCTGAGCCAGGACTTCAGCTTATGCTCTGTAGGCTTTCCTGTCGGATCACGCGTCACAGTTGGAGTAAGACGTCCCTGCCCAACTGGGAGTCTTTGGAACGTTTGGCCGCTAAGGCAGGGCGGCCCATCCACTCCCCAAAGGCACCTGCACCCAGGGCACTCTCATGGCTGCAGGTGCATAGGGTGAGCTCGGACACGGTTCTAGGGCAAAGGGAGACCCACGTTCCCCACTTGTAACAGGACGGTGACAGTGCCTTCCTCACTCCCTCACTGGTCCCCTCACGCACCCACCAGCTGAGTGTCACTTACTCATCGTGCACTGGCCTTGCGCAAGCACAGAGGGTGCAGGGGTCAGCAGCAGGTGTCATGTCTGCCGCCATGGGGCTGGCCGCCCAGAGGAGGGACTGCACACGTACATGGGAAGTTGGGAAAACGTCAAGGGCGGTGATGGAGAGGTAGCCGGTGTCCTGGAACAGGAAGACCCAGCCTGTCTGGACGGCAGTGGAAGGCTCAGAGGAAGCAAGCCTTCAGTTGGAGATGGAGCAGTAGCTTGTGACCTTAATCTGCTTTTTCCTTTTGACCTTTTTTCCCCCAAAATATTTTATTTATTTATTTGAGAGGTAGAGTTACAGACAGAGAAATGGAGAGACAGAGAGAAAGGTCTCCCATCTGCTGGTTCACTCTCCCAAATGGCTGCAATGGCTGGAGCTGGAACAGTCCAAAGCCAGGAGCCAGGAGCTTCTTCAAGGCCTCCCACATGGGTGCAGGGGCCCATGCACTTAGGCCATCTTCCTCCACTTTCGCAGGCACATTAGCAGGGCGCTGGATTGGAAGAGGAGCAGCCAAGACAATGCCCATATGGGATGCTGGTGCCTCAGGTGGAGGCTTAGCCTACTATGCCACAGCGCCGGCCCCATGTGGTGACCTTTGGGTGGATTGTTTCAGATGCTTCTTGGACTACTGCATATGCTTTTTTTTTTTTTTTTTTTTTTTTTGACAGGCAGAGTTAGACAGTGAGAGAGAGAGAGAGACAGAGAGAAAGGTCTTCCTTTTTCTGTTGCTTCACCCTCCAATGGCCGCCGCAGCCGTCGCGCTGCGGCCGGCGCATCGCGCTGATCCAATGGCAGGAGCCAGGTGCTTCTCCTGGTCTCCCATGGGGTGCAGGGCCCAAGCACTTGGGCCATCCTCCACTGCACTCCTGGGCCACAGCAGAGAGCTGGCCTGGAAGAGGGGCAACCGGGACAGAATCCGGCGCCCCGACCGGGACTAGAACCCGGTGTGCCGGCGCCACAAGGTGGAGGATTAGCCGAGTGAGCGGCGCTGGCCTGCATATACTTTTTTGCTTTGTGTGTGTGTGGGGGGGGAGTGCCTGTTTAACTCTTGCCCATTTTTAAATTGAGAAGTCTGGGGCAGACGTGGTGCAGCAAGTTAAGCTATCAGTGATGCACAGGTTCGAGTCCCTACTGCTCTGCTTACAATCCAGCTCCCTGCTAATGCACCCAAGAAGGCAGT
The DNA here is from genome assembly GCF_051225735.1 of Oryctolagus cuniculus. Taxonomy (NCBI): domain Eukaryota; kingdom Metazoa; phylum Chordata; class Mammalia; order Lagomorpha; family Leporidae; genus Oryctolagus; species Oryctolagus cuniculus. Next base: position 141,702,200 of record NC_142873.1, on the reverse strand, counting down.
GGGTGATGGCCCAAGTGCATGGGCCCTGCCACCCACACGGGAGATCCAGGTGGAGTTCCTGGTTCCTGGCTTCAGCCATACAACATAACCCGTGTTAGCTGATTGCAGCAGGGAGAACTTGCCAGGGTATTAAATGGCTCGTGGCGTCACTGCATCGGCTGTGAATTAAACTGTTAGGAACGCTCCTAGGACTGGACCACAAGAGGAATGCACTCATCAGGAAGCCCCTGTTCCAGAGTCCCAGCACTGCCCCAGCAGGAAGCCACCACCGCCAGGAGGCTGCTACTGACTGGCTACAGTCCTTGGCAGCACAGGGAATGGGTGTCCAGGTCTTATCTGTGGAGTCCACTAAGCTGGGGAAATCACTCCTCTACTAACTGCAGCCTCATTGAAATAGGGCAGGCAACAGGAAGCTGGCCTCCACCTGTTTTCCATTTTCTAAATCTTGTGTGATGGATCAGAGTGGCCACGCTTAGCCAGGGGCCCTGGGTGAGGGAGGACACAGGCCCATTGCTGCCACCACACAAAGCCTGGCGGTGATGCTGGGGTCCTGTCCATCTCTCCTAATGCACAAGGTGCATTCCAGGACACAGGGTTCTATCAGCCTTTGGGTATGGCCAGCCACCAGGTAGAGGGTAGGTGCTGGTTAAATGTCTGTTGCATGGGTCAATTGAATGTGTTTCTGATCACACCTAAGAGGCTTTCTGGCATATCCAACAGAAAGCCCAATGCAGAATGGTTTAAAAAATACAGGCTCCAGTAAGTAAGGTGGTCAGAGCAGGCTGGCGCCAGATGAGGCTGGATCAAGCTGTAACAATGTCGCCGCGAGCCTGATGGCTTGTCATCTCCCTGGTCTCACTTCTCTGACCTTGAATTTGAGGATTTTCTTCTTAACTTTAAATCCAGGCCTTTATGATTAAATCTATAGGCTTACAACCAACACCATATTCCATGTATGTTTGTACATAATAATGCTACCACCGATTGAGTAACTTCTAAGTGACAGGTGCGGCGATGAGCTCTTTAAGTAGCTTGTCAAATCCTCGTGTAACTCCATTAGGCGCTGTTATGTAAACTCTTGTGGATGAGAGTCAGGTCTGAAAGGTTGCTTAGTCATAGGCTCCGCCAGGGTTTTATCAGCTGCCAGCTCTCCTGCGTGGAGAGCTCTAACCAGGACAGCCACCGGTGTGGGTGTCATCCAAGCTCACGCCTCTGCTCATTCGTGCCTTCAGCCAGCAAGATCTTGTCCATGAGGGCCTTCAGTGGCATGTTTCTGTGTCCTAGGGAGTGGGACAAGACAGACCATAATCTCTGCCCTTGTGGGCTTTATTTTCTAGTGGAGATGGACAGTTTCAGCAGAATATATCATACATGAAAATGAAAGAAGTGCTATTAAAAATGAGCAAAATGGTCAAAAGTAATAAAATGAAAAAGGCCAGCCAGTCCTCCTCCATGCCAGGGGCCTCAGGCAGGCTGGTGACACCTAAAGATCTCTCCCCAGATTTATGTTTACATTTTTATTTATTTAATTTATTTGAAATGCAGAGAGAGACAAAGATCTCTCATCTACTGATTTACTCCCTAAATGCCTGCAACAGTTGGGGCTGGCTCAGGACAAAGCCAGGAGCCAGAAACTCGATCCTGTCACTCACTCAATCCATGTGACAGGGATCCCAGTACATGAGACATCACCACTGCCTCCCGAGGTCCACAGCAGCAGGGAACTGGAATGAGAACTGGAACTAGGAGTCAAGCCTGGCCACTCCAGCACGGAATCCAGGTGTCAACCACCAGGACAGACACCCACCCCTAGGATGGTTTTAAATGCACAAAATAAAATATGTAAAGTCACAAAAGAAACAAATTATATTAAAATAGTTATCAGAATAATGAATAAACTTATGATAGAGTAATGTGCACTTTTATTAATACATTACCTAATCAGACTGTATAATTTAGGTGTTGTGACAGTTTTGCCACCACACAGGAGGCCCTCATTCCCTATTGGAATGTCAGTTCGAGTCCTGGCTACTTTGCTTCCAATCCAGCTTCCTGCTCATGAGCCTGGGAAGGCAGTGGAGGATAGCCCAAGTGCTTGGGCCCCGGATCTGGGTGGCCAGTGAGAGGACAGGGGACATCACTGGCCGCTGGCTGACGGCAGCATTTCAGGAACACAGACGAAAAAGCTCTGATCGTGTGAGAGCAGCAGCAGACGGCACGGTCACCTTAACGCCGAGAGGTCGGCCGGCCGCAGCTGTCCCGTGCTACGAGTTCCTGCGGTTTCCACTGGTGACCTGCTAACTGTGACTGGGGATTGCTACCTGTGTTTGTGATAGAAGAAAATGATACATTTCCATGAGAGCCTTGTGGAGACAAAGGTGTGATCACCTCCCTGCAGGAGCTCGTGGACCCTTAAACTCTCTCTGTATTCCTGAGGTCAAGGACATCGTTCAGCACCACCGCACGCAGAGGAGAGATCAGAGTGACCTAACCTCTAACGACCAGAAGATTCTGGTCTCAAGGTGGGCAATGGACACTAGGAGGCCACAAGGTGGGTCCACCACCCCCCACTCCCCTGGACCATGCGGGAAAGCATCACAGCCCATCACAGACTCTCCTGGTCTTAGCACAGAGTGGTTCTGTGGCTTGAGGCACCCCCGAGTCTGGGGCAAGCCAGGGCAATGGTCTCCCTACTCTAACAGCTTCCTCTGGGACCTGTGGGCTTCCGTGAGTTTGTGAACCCAGCCTCATGCACCTGAACTTGCCGTGAACCTGCTGAGTCATTGCCTGGGAGGCTGAGTGAGCGGCTGCCGAGCTGTCGTCATGCTCAGCTCCCATGCATCTGGGTTGTATGTCAGCGTTCTCATGAACTCGCAGATCTGGTCTCACATGAAACTCGCAGGCGGGCCAGGAGCGGGTAAAGTGTGCTCTTCCCTTGGGGATGGAATGCGGGCAGGTCTGCGTTGTCAGAAAGTGGTGCAGCTGCTTTCTCGGGCCGTCAGCATCAGCAGAGGGCCTTTCCCCGCTGGGGGAAAATGTCTGAGTCAGAGTCCTCAGTTTCCTTCCCTGAGAAATGAAAGAGAGAGAGAGAGAGAGAGGTCTTCCATCTGCTGGTTCACTCCCCAAATGGCCACAATGTCTGGAGCTGGGCCGACCAGAAACCAGGAGCCAGGAGCTTCTTCTGGGTCTCCCATGTGGATGCAGGGGTCCAAGGACTTGGACTGTCCTCCTCCAGTTTCCCAGGCACATTATCAGGGAGCTGGATTGGAAGTGGAGCAGCCAGGACTTGAACCAGCACCCATATGAGATGACAGCAGTGTGGGTGGTGGTTAACCTGCTGTGCCTCAGCAGGTCCCTCAGCACAGTTTTACAGCAAATCCTGAAGTCTGTGGATGCCCTGTCAAGGACAGCCATGGACAGCCAAATAGCCATAAAGCACACACTGGCAGAATAAAGAGGAACATGTCCAGTGACCGACAAAACCTCTCATTTTTACCCTAACAGCAGTACGTTCACTACAAGAAACATTGCAAAGGCTAAGTAAGTCTATAATTTGAGTAAAAATGAATATCAATGCCCACTATTTTCTGAACTCCACCTGCAATGTATCCTTTTCTAATTATGCACATACTGACTGCTAAACTTGTCTGTTTCAGAATTTGACAGTTTTCAAAACAATGATGGCCATGTGGGGGCCACAGCTATTGACAATGACCAATGAAAGCTCTAGAGCTGGTGAGATGGATCCATTAGATAAGATAGAAGGAGATTCCTGGACCTGGAATAGGCAGGAACCATCCCTGATCAGCAGAAAGTAGACGCAGAAGAGGAATCATCTCCCTCCACACCCTTGCAAGATTAAGGGCTGTAAACCTCCGAGGAAGCAGTGATACCGGCTAAGATATCTAGCTGGGCTGGAGGTCAAAGCCAAAGCCCCTGCCCCATATAATTCTATACCACTTATCAACCAGAACACTCCCTTTTCTGAAATGCCTGGGGAAAAGTTGCTGTGTAATTATGCACATTAATTCCACATGGAATTTTCTGGAGGTAACATAAAACTCCCCAATGATGACCCTACATCATTAACAGAGGTGCTGGGAGGTGCTTGCCGCTCTTTTGTCAGAGACCAAGACTAAAGGAGGTGCTGAGACGCCATCTCTGTATTTCCCCTCCTCCACCCCCTTTCTCACTCTGGCCCACTCCACTCTTCAACTATGCCCATGCCCTTGGGCGTCTGCTTTCTTACCTCCTTTTTTTAATTTTTATTATTATTATTTTTTTTGAAAGGCAGACTGGACAGTGAGAGAGACACAGAGAGAAAGGTCTTCCTTTGCCATTGGTTCACCCTCCAATGGCTGCCACTGCCGGGGCACCGGCAGGAGCCAGGTGCATATCCTGGTCTCCCATGGGGTGCAGGGCCCAAGCCCTTGGGCCATCCTCCACTGCACTCCCTGGCCACAGCAGAGAGCTGGCCTGGAAGAGGGGCAACTGGGACAGAATCCGGTGCCCCGACCGGGACTAGAACCCGGTGTGCCGGCGCTGCAGGTAGAGGATTAGCCTGTTGAGCCGCAGCGCCAGCCTGCTTTCTTACCTCCTAAATGAACTTGACCACTGTGCACTGTGTACCTGCCTGTGCTTAGGATGCTTTTCTAGCTAGAAGGCACGGATCTGGACTGAAAGCCAGACGCAACAACCTCGCTGTGGAGGTTCAATTACCCAGTCTTATCGGATAGCGGAGCCCCTTGGCACGGGGCAGAGTGGATTCTCCTGGGGTGCTTTCCTTGGGTAGAGGGAGGCTAGGGTCACCTGTAGAGTTATCGGGGGTGTGGGCAGGACTTTGCAGTGTGGAATACTGGGCTGCTTCTAACGGGTGCCTTGAGGCTGCTGCATTCTTTTTCTTTCTGAAGAGGCTTTGTTCTCCTTAGGCCCCTCACACACACAAGCTAATTCCTAGCTTCCAAGGTAATGGTTTATTTATTTATTTTTAATGATTTATTTATTTATTTGAAAGTCAGAGTTACACAGAGAGAGAAGGAAAGGCAGAGAGAGAGAGGTCTTCCATCTGCTGGTTCACTCTCCAATCAGCTGCAGCAACCGGAGCTGCGACGATCCGAAGCCAGGAGCCAGGAGCTTCTTCGGGTCTCCCATGTGGGTGCAGGGGCCCAAGGACTTGGGCCATCTTCTATTGCTTTCCCAGGCCATAGCAGAGAGCAGGATCAGAAGAGAAGCAGCCGGGTCTTGAACTGGCTCCCATATGGGATGCCAGCGCTTCAGGCCAGGGTGTTAACCTGCTATGCCACAGCACCAGCACCCTACCTAATGGTTTAACTTGTGGTTACAGATCCTGATAAAATGGGAGCTCAGCCTAACCAGAAAAGTCTAGTCTACAGCAACATGTGCAGAAAGCCCAAAGGTTAGTGACTCCCAGATGTCAATCACAAGTGCCATTCATGGGTGTCACAGCCACATCACTCACTAATCAATGCCCCTCCCACTTAGGGCTAAAAGCCCCAAACCAGGAAGATAGGGTGCCATGTGCTCTCTTGACTGGCTCATTCCTCCCTTGGGACATACTTGAATAAACGTGTACTCTCTGCACTACAATTCCTTACTCCGTTGGTGAACAGGAATCAAGGCAAGCTGTCGCTGTGATATGGTGCCATGGCTGGGATCAATGTATTGGGAGTGTGACTCTTAGCTTACAGTCCATGCGACAGCAGCCAGCGGCCCCCGCGGCCCCCGCTGGCCTCGCTGCCCTGCTGCTCCCTCACTGCAAGTCTGATAGGCCCTAATTCCGCTACTGCTAACTCCCATGAATGCCTCCACTGCCTGGATGCTGGCCTCGGTCACTTTCTGTGATGCTAGGATGGCTCATAGGGGGCTTCTCCTCCTAACCTTAACAAAGACATCTTCCCTTCCCCTCTTTTCATATTTAAACAAAACCCAACGCCTAATCTTGTGCATCACCTGTGACTAGTCTTCTGAATAATAATATTTGCATGAGAAGTTCAGGAGCCTACCGAAAGGGGATGACTGGGGTAGCAGGCCTCCCACCCCGCTAAGGAGGAAATCTGCAATAGCCAACCGTAGACGGCGAAGCGCCCTGTCAAAGAAACCCAGCTGATGCTGTGCAAAGCCTGGACACGCACCTGGTTACTGATTGGACTCATGGCTCCCCCCCCCCCGCCCCGAGACTTCCCCTGCAGCTACCTCTTTCCCTTTAAAAGTCCTTTTGCCGACTTACTGGGTGGAAAGAGCACGATCCGGATCCAGAGACTCGCTCTTTCCCCAGGAGCGTGACTTCTTGAAATAAACTCCTTCCTCTCGTCAGCTCTGGTCTCTGGTGGGTTGACTTGAGCAGGCAGAGGCTGGTATTTGTCTACTCACAGTCTGATCACGGGAGCCACGCCATTGGCCCCCTGATCGCTTCTGGTCCTGGGAAAACGGTTTGCCAGGGTGGGGGCAGCTGATGGCGCCTGGCCAGGGCCACTCTCTGGCAAAATTGGAAGGCCCCCTGATCTTAGAAGCCCAGTGTCCACTGCCCTTAGGGGTGAGGACTTCATTCCGTCCCGTCTTTTCTGTCTCTGCTCCTCGTGACATGGGAGAGGCAGGCAGCTAGGGTAGGATCTGCTGAGCCGGAAGCCGCAAACCCCCGCCCCAAATATGCGACTATCTTCCTACTTGTCAGTCAAAATGCCCCTTTCCCAGGCCACATCTGGTGCATCATCCAGGACCAGGGGGAAGACACCCTGGACATATGTATATTAAGATCCAAGTGGAATTTTATGGGGGGTATCATAAAACTCCCAGGAGGCTTTATGTCCATAAACACACACCCCTCCAACCTCCTAAGGGAGGCCAGCAGTGGGGGGAGCTCTCTCTACTGCCAGAGACCACGACTGGAGGAGGCGCTGGGCATTTGCTCTCCTCCCCCCCAACAACAACTGCCCACTCACGACGGGTATTTCTCTGTGTGGGACAACCCATGCTCACACGTGTCTGGGTGTGTGTGTTTAAATAAAATGTCATCACTCTGTACATCTTGTACGTGCCTGTACTTACAATACTTCTCTAGGTACAAAGCAGGAGCCTGGAAAAATTCAGTAATCCACTCCCCACTCCACTCAGGGGCACAGCCTCCCAGGGCGAAGCAACTGACAGTTCCTGGCCAGGGCCATCTCTGGTGGAACTAAAAGGCCTCCGTTCTCCGAGGCTTGGTATCCACCACCCTTAGGGTGATGACCCCTCCATTCCATCCCTGGGCTCCCTTTGTCCTTCACAAAGGTGGAAAGTCGACCCCCGCCCCGTCCCCTCCTCACCCTGGACCGAAAGTCCTGGCGCTTGCAGCGTGAGCACAGTTGCCCTGATTGGGATCAGTTTGACTCCCAGACCCTTAAAAAGCTGCATCTGATTTTCCATGTTTAGCTCCAATATAAAATAGAGACCTGTCCCTTTAAGAAACTCAGAGCGACGCTGCTTCACCTTGATCTGGTCTGTGCAGTCTTGGTAATCTCTTGTGTCCTCCGCGGTCGGGTCGGGGTGAAGTCATGACTAATTGGGAAAGCTGAGTCTTATGAGAGTTCAGATTGTGATCTTGAAAGGAGCCTGGAGGCTGCTCCTGTGTTTCCCATCGCGGTGGCTGAGCCTCGGGTCCCCAGGGGTGTGGCAGGTACTGAATGGATTCTTAGTAGACACAGGAATCACATACCTACCCTTCCCGTGGGCCTGAGGTCAAGGCAGGACAGCTGTGTAAAACTCACCAGCCACTTTCTAAAAATATCTTTTAAAAAGATTAATTAATAATTTTGAAAGAGTTACAGAGAGAGATAATGAAAGAGAGAGAGAGAGAGAGAGAGAGTGCTTCCATCTGCTGGTTCAGTCCCCAGATGGCCAGAATGACCAGGGCTGGGCCAGGCCAAATCCAGGTGCCAGGAGCTAGGAGCTGCATCCGGGTCTCCCATGTGGGTGGCAGGGGCCCAGATTCTTGGACCATTTTCTGCTGCTTTTCCCAGGCCATTAGAAGCTGGATTGGAAGTAGAGCTGCTGGGAATCAATCCAGAGCCCACATGGGATGCCAGAATCCAGGTGGCGACTTTACCTGACTTCACCTGCTCCACCACAACACTGGTTCCAACAAATACTCTCTTTTTTTTTAAATTCTGTCTTTTTAAAAAAGACTTTATTTATTTATTTGAAAGTCAGAGTCACACAGAGAGAGAAGGAAAAGCAGAGAGAGAGAGAGATCTTCCATCCGTTGGCCCACTCCCCAACTGGCCACAATGGCCGGAGCTGCACCGATCCGAAGCCAGGAGCCAGGAGCCTCTTCCTGGTCTCCCATGCAGCTGCAGGGGCCCAAGGACTTGGGTCATCATCTACTGCTTTCCCAGGCCACAGCAGAGAGCTGAATCGCAAGTGGAGTAGCCGGGACTTGAACCGGTGCCCATATGGGATGCTGGCACTGCAGGCAGGTGGCTTTACCCACTACGCCACAGTGCCGGGCCCCAATAAATATTCTTGAATGACAGCTTTTCTGACTGCGTTAAGGTCAATGGACTAAACAATACTTCTCAGGACTCTCTAGAAAAAAATGCAAAATCCACAAATGGAGCAAAAAATAATTATTGAGATGGAATGAATTAATGAAATTTCTAAATTTTGATGTCTATTATTTAAAATTCTGTTGGTTCTCTATGTAAGCATCTCATCTCCTAGGTTGAGAGAAACAATTTTTTCCTGCGATTTTATTGTTCACAGTACTTTGGCAAAATGTAGTCTTGTGGACAGGGCAAAGGGCTCAGCTTCTGCACCGTACTTGATACGGCTGAACTGTTGCACTTCTATAAGATACTGTAGCTCCAAGTGGGGATCTTTGCTGTCCTTCCTCAAAAGCCAAACCTCCCCTCCTGGATGCTCCCTCCGCCTCCTTCCGTCCCACTTTCCTGCTGTGTTTCTGGACTTTTCAGCACTGTTGTCTTTCTACAGCTTTTCTCCTGGCACCCCAGAGATCCCCACGCTGGCCTGACTGTCACACAGCAGTCCACATGCTCTCTCCCTTATTTTTCATTTCAACATTTGAGGAATCAACATGGCTCTCCACTGATTGCATTAGCCAAATATCAGACTGCTCCCTTCCTCCCTCTCGTTTGAGCCGATTCCCTCTCTAGAGCGACTAGCAGGGCGAAGTATTGTCAACGCCCCCTGGGTGATCATTTCCCAAACTCTACTGGGTCTCTCCAGGAAGGCTTCCAAAGTCTCTGTCTTGCTTCTTGTCTCTGCCTCTGTCCTGTCTCAGCTGAGCAAATCTCTCCTGCTTCTGCTCCCGGGAACACCAGACACCATTGGTGAGCCCCTGCCTGGAAACCTCAAGAGGACATCAGTACCGCCTGCTGCTCATTAGACTGACGGGGAAGGTGTCCTCTCTTAGCCCCATGGGCATTGAACGCCACCAAGCCTCAGAGTTCTGACCCTGGGACACCAGGGTCTCTCATTCCCAGACTTTTCCTGTTTTCCAGGTAGGCAACACACAGTCCATCCCTGGTTGGAGCCCCTAAGGCTGCGCCTTGACCATCCATCCCCAGCACTGCCTGGCCACAATCCAAGCTCCCTGATGGGGGACCTTGGCCTCTGAATGGGAGCGTTAACTACAATACCATACTCCAGTCATTTCTCTTCTGCTAACGGTGGAGCAAATGGTCAGAGATCCCCTGTGTCCACACTTTACCCCTGCTAAAGGGAAGAGAGGACCTCCTGGGAGGATGCAAAGTGACCACTGTGGCAATATGGAGGTCCTCTCAGCCCCTGCTCCTAACCCTAGCCTTGCCTCACCAACCCCTACAGAACCTACAACCCCTCCACCTCCTCCATACCCTGGGGCAGCAGCACCGCCGACCCCCTCTGAAGCCTGCCCCCGGTAGACGCGCCCGGTGGATCTGGCCCACAGCTCACGCACAAGCCTTTCTCACGGACAGAACTTAAACAGGTTAAGGCAGACCTTGGAAGCGTCTCTGACAACCTAATGGCTACATGAAGTCTTGCAGCGTATTACTCGGGCTTTGGCCCTGACTTGGAGGGATCTCTGAATTACCTTTAATCAGACTGTAACTGGAGCAGAACAAGAGCAAGGCTGTGGAGAGGCTGGGAAGCTTGCTGACAGCCTAAGCCACACGAATGTGGCTCCCCCACTGGGGAGCAAGGCGAGGCCATTCAAAGAGCCCCGTGGGACTATACCACCAAGGAAGGCACTCGTTTTAGGGATCACTATTTGTTACATGTTTTTTTTTAAAGATTTATTTATTTATTTGAAAGTCAGAGTTACACAGAGATGGAGAGGCAGAGAGAGAGAGAAAGAGAGAGAGAGAGATCTTCCATCCTCTGGTTCACTCCCTAGTTGGCTGCAATGGCCAGAGCTGTGCCTATCCGAAGCCAGGGGCCAGGAACTTCTTCTGGGTCTCCCAGGTGAGTGTAGGGACTCAAGCACTTGGGCCATCTTCTGTTTCCCCAGGCCATAGCAGAGATCTGGATCGGAAGTGGAGCAGCCGGGACTCCAACTGGCGCCCATGTGGGATGCCGGCGCTGCAGGCAGTGGCTTTACCTGCTACGCCACAGTGACAGCCCTTATTTGTTACATGTTAAGAATGGCCTTATGGAGTCAGCATCCTGGTGTAGCAGGTTATGTTGCTGCTTGCAATGCCAGCATCCCACATGGACGCTGGTTCACATCCTGGTTGTTCTACTTCAGATCCAGCTCACTGCTGATGGCCCAAGTGCTTGGGCCCTTGCCTCCCATGAGGAAGACCCTGGCTCTTGGCTTCAGCCTGGCCCAGTGCTTGGTTGATGCAGCCATCTGGGGAGTGAACCAGTGGATGGAAGATCTCTCTCTCTCTCTCTCTCTCTCTCCCTCTCTCTAACTCTGACTTTCAAAATAAATAAATAAATCTTTTAAAAAATGACCTTAAGAATGCTAGAAGGTCATCAGCCATCCTAAGGTGGCAGCCATCAGTCAGGCTCCAGGGGGAATCCTACCACCTTCTTTGAGCATCTGCATGAGGGTCTTGGCAAACCTAGACTTGTCCTCCTGTGAGGGACCAAGAATTTGTGAGGACACATCTGTAACCCAACCTGCCCCTGATATCGGACAGAATTTCCCAGAGCCTGTTCAAAATCCTCAGGTGACTCCAGATGAGCTGCATGCTCCAGCTACACGAGCCTTCAGAATCAAGACCAGGAAACTGAGGCCATGGCTTGGAGAAGAAAAGATGAAGAGATAGTGGGCACGCCCAGATAATAGCGGCCCTTCAAGGCCATGTCCAAAGGTACCCCAATCCAGGCAAACAAAGGTGACTCTAACTGTGCCATGTGCCGCTGACATGGGCATCGGGCAAAAGAGTGCCCTAACAAGGACAGACACACCGCCTCCCACCCCTAAGTCTGCCTGTCTTCATCGTAAGCAGATGGGCCATTGGGCCAGCCCTCTGCCTCCTGCGTCCAAGGACCCTCAGGTCAGAGGCCAGCACCAGTGCCCGATTTGTTCAGCACTGAGGATGCCCTCTCCAGCTGACCCCCATGTAAGAGGTCACCATCACTGGACTGGAGCCAAGGGTACAAATGGGCGTAGCGGGTAGGACAATGGCATCCTTCGAGGACACGGGGCCTACTCTGTTCCGACCTCCTTCCCTGGAAGCTTCTTACTCCTGCACAACTTTAGGAGTGTCTGTGAATCTGCCTCTAAACCTGTTACCCTACCACTGATGCTGTGTGGGATGGACAGAGCGTCACCGGCACTTTCCTGGTCATGCTGGAATGCCCCGCCTCCTAGTTGGCAGAGACATTCTACACGAACTGGGAACAAAAACAGTCGTTTCGGGAGGAACCTCCTGAAGCTCCCCTCTGACTCTCCCTGTGCTGTTCTCTCCTCTCTCTGGTCCTTCCCTGCCAGTGGAGAGGACGCTGAGCAACCACGTTTGCCCCGCTCTGACTCCTTTACCAACCTAGGGCCTCTCCTCCCTTGCTTCCTTTCCTGTCGGTTTTTTGTAGATTTGGACCATGTCTCTTCAACATGCTTGTTCACTTTCTCTCTTCCTGCATAGAACCCATCTGGCTCCAGATGATTCTTCGGGAGGGGTATGACTACGTCACTCCCGACAGTGACATGCACTTTGGACTCCTGGATGGATATAGATAAACCCTCACCGATCAACAGACAGCAAGTGTGGGGACCCCAGACACCCAATATCGTCGTGAAGCAGCCAGAGTGTCACTGCTCAGGCTCCCCAAAGAATTGGGGTCCTATTACTTGAGGGAGGAATTACAGGCAAATAATTAGACACGAGTGGCTGGGAGGCACCACAGGACTCTCCTCCAGGGCTGAAACCAAGGACCTGCTCTCCTCCCAGGCCCTGCCAAGATTGCCCACTTCACAGCTTCACTGTGGCTCAGTTATCTCGATAAAATGGGAGCTCTGCCTCACCTGAAAAGTCTGGTCTATAGCCACATGCAGAGAGGGTCCAAAGGTGTGCAACCCCCAGATGTCAATCACAAATGCCAATCATGAGCATCACGGCCACATCACTGGTCAATGCCCCTCACACTTTCGGGACAAAAGCCCAGACCAGGAAGAAAGGTTGCCACATGCTCTCTCTGCTGTCCCGTCCCTCCCTTGGAATGTGCTTTAATAAACTGCTTTACTATCGCTACTTTCATCCCTCTGAACTCTAAGGCAGAAAGGGGCGGAGGCAAGCTGGCTTCCCCTGGTGACAGGTCAGTGTTTCTCCCAACAGTCGTCTCCCTTGTGTTGGAAGGTCTTGGCCTCTTTGCCAGGAAGGTCTCCTTGTTTCTGTTGCTAACCTCTCTTCCATCTGCGCCTTCTAACTCTGCCTTCAATCAGCAGCTCTCAGGGGTGGCCAGATCACACCCCTGCTGGCTGAACCTGGAGCACCGAGCGGGCCGCAGCCTTTGAGGTATTGAAGCTCAGGCTTGGGAAATCTCTGAGAGCAACCCTACAGACACCTCATGGAGGGGCCTGAGCCTGGGTAGCAGGGATCTGAGATCTGGGGGCCCTGCAAGGGAGTCCTGGGGATGCCTGGCAGCCAAGGGACATGTGCAAAACCCTGGGACGCCAGGTCTGAACCAATCCACTCTCACTCTAGCTCACAGGAGGCTTTTTCAGCTAGGGTGATTCCTCATGACTCCCATGAACTGACCCCCAGCTCCGGCCCACTGTGGCCATCTGGGGAGTGAATTGGCAGATGGAAGACTCTCTCTCTCTCTCTCTCTCTCTCTCTAACTCTTTCAAATAAATAAATAAATCTTTTTTAAAAAATTGAGAAATCACTGGGTGAAGACGTAAGTCCAGGCAAAAGGCGGCCATGTGTTGACAGACAAGTCAAGGGGAGAAAGACCCTCAGGGCCTCCCCCTCTTTGAGGCTCCCCCTCCCATCACTGCCCAGAGACTATCTTCCAGGGAGTCCTTTCACGAAGGAGTTCCAGGTGCGCCCCCTGTTGGTGGCCGGTCTTGGTGTTGTCCATACAGTGCTGGTTTTGGAGGTGGACAGGACACAAAATTTAGGGGAGGGTGACAGCTTGCAGAAAGATCTCAAAGAGGAGCGTGTGAGGGTGGGCCTGTGTGTGAGGTGTGAGGCTGAGAAAGCAGAGCTGCAGTGGAAACCCTGTAACAGCAGAGGTGCCAGCGGCGTGCGGCATCCACCCAGGGAAGCTGCGAGCAGTGTGGCAGGCCAGCCTGGGACCGCAGCGGCAGATAGGGCAGCCTCTAGTGCAAACTACTGCCCATCACCCTCCTTAGGAGGCAGAAGGCACCCAGGCTCCCTCAGCTTGACCCTCTTGAGATGTTTTATGAGAAGCCCTTCCTTGCCCCTGACCTAATTTTATTCAGACACCCAAGAGCAAACAGAACATTATCCATTTAGGTCAGGTGCAGGCTTTGAAAAAATATGGCAGCAAGATTCTTCTAGTGCCAGATTCCAAAGATCACGAACAGCTAATCTCCCCAGGAGACCTATTTTTTTTTTTTAATTTAAGAATACCTTGGCGAGAAGGAGCCCCCTCTCATGAACTGCATTTAAATGGAAAGGATCCCACATGGTGCTGCTAGAACACTCACTGTGGCTGTGGCTCTTACTCCTGTTCCTTTTCCATCCCATGTACACTCATCCTCATTGTCACATGAGTCTCCTCCAGAATTTGACCATTTCATGTAAAAATGATACTTGTGCAGGGATTCCTGCCATCGACAATGACTGGTGGCGAACTTCTAGCTGTCCAAACTGAATATCTAGGTTAGTTAGAAAAAACTTTTTGCAGGCCAGCACTGTGGCCCAGAGGGTTAAGCCACTGCCCACAGAGTCAGCAGCCCATATTGGAGTGCCAGCTTGAGCCCCAGCTGCTTCACTTCCAAGCCAGCTCCCTGTTTATGTGCCTAGGAAAGCAGAGGAAGATGCCCAAGTTCCACCCACATGGGAGACCCAGATGGGGTTCCAGGCTACTGATTTTGGCTTGGACCAGCCCAGCTTTGAATGTATTTAGGGAGTGAACCAGCGGATGGAAGATCTCTTCCTGTGGGGGTCGGCGCTGTGGCGTAGCAGGTAGGGCCACCGCCTGCAGTGCTGGCACCCCATATGGGCACCAGTTTGAGTCCTGGCTGCTCCACTTCCCATCCAGCTCTCTGCTATGGCCTGGGAAAGCAGTTGAAGATGGCCCAACTCCTTGGGCCCCTGCACCTGCGTGGGAGACCTAGAAGAAGCTCCTGGCTGTGGATCAGCTCAGCTCTGGCCATTGCACTCATTTGGGGAGTGAACCAGTGGATGGAAGACTTCTCTCTTTCTCTGGCTCTACCTCTCTCTGTAACTCTGTCTTTCAAATAAATAATTCTTTAAAAAATCACTGCTTCTCTCCCTCTCTCTCAATGCCTTTCAAGTAAATAAAATATTTTTTTTTTACAGGCAGAGTGGACAGTGAGAGAGAGAGACAGAGAGAAAGGTCTTCCTTTTGCCGTTGGTTCACCCTCCAATGGCCGCCGCGGCTGGCGCGCTGCGGCCGGCGCACCGCGCTGATCCGATGGCAGGAGCCAGGAGCCAGGTGCTTTTCCTGGTCTCCCATGGGGTGCAGGGCCCAAGCACCTGGGCTATCCTCCACTGCACTCCCTGGCCACAGCAGAGAGCTGTCCTGGAAGAGGGGCAACCGGGACAGAATCCGGCGCCCCGACCAGGACTAGAACCCGGTGTGCAGGCGCTGCTAGGCGGAGGATTAGCCTAGTGAGCCGCAGCGCCAGCCCAAAATAATTTTTTTTTAAAGAAAAGGATGATTATTCCCTTGCTAGGCAGGGAGAAGCCCTGGCACTGCATGAAGAAGTTATGGAAAACAGACATTCCTCCCTCGATCTCCCATAAAGACTGTGGCTGGGGGCCGGCTCTGTGGTATAGTGAGCTAAGCTTTCACCTGTGGTGCCAACATCCAATATGGACATCGGTTCTAGTCCTGGCTGCTCCACTTCTGATCCAGCTCTCTGCTGTGGCCTGGGAAAGCAGTAGAAGACGGCTCAAGTCCTTGGGACCCTGCATCTGCATGGGAGACCCGGAGGAAGCTCCTGGCTCCTGGCCTTGGATTGGCCTAGCTCTGGCCATTTGGGGAGTGAACCAGAGGATAGAAAACCTTTCTCTCTATCTCTCCCTCTCTCTGTCTGTGGCTCTGCCTCTCAAATAAATAAATAAAATCTTAAAAAAGATTATGGATGAAAATCTCTGAGTGGGGATATGGTGTAGGAAGCAGGGAGCTAGCAAAGAGGAACAGAGGACATGTGCTGCAGTCCCTGTAGAGCTGCAAATTAAAACCCAAGAAGCCAACATCTAACCTCCATGGGCACAGATAACTTTGTTCCTCCCAGCTCTGGTAGATATTGGGCCAGGTAAGAGTACTACTCCCAGGTGGCCCTGGCAGGTACGGCTGGATCCGTGCTGGTGCGCCCTGGGAGGGCCTAATACACAACCCGATGGCAACCCCCAAGTTGCAGGCGAGTGGGGCAAATAAGTAGTGAGAGAATCACTGCAGTCTCCTTGTGGCTGTCCAGAGCTCTGCCTTCAGTATTTCCCGTAACAGCTCTGCCTGGATTTAGTAACTCCGGAGCCTGGTGCACCCACCCAGGAGGGCTCATTGGGTGTCACAGTACGGTGTCAAGACCGGTCACTGCTGCATGCGTTCTACCTGCTGATCATGACTTGTCCCTACTAGTACCTATTCAGCATCTGTCACCACCCCTGGCCCAACTCTAGGCAACAGTCTTTTAGAGGGGTCTGGGATCTGGCTCTGGTGAATAACGAGTCTGCCTGCTGGGAGTCCTTCACCTCTGGTCTGCCCTGGTGCCGCCACAGTGAACACCATTGATTGGACCCTTGTCCGGAAGTGGAACAAGAGCAGGGACCCAGGACAGCTGGCCGGACACAATGAAGCCAGCTAGCACGTTTGCCACCTCTTCATGGGCTGCTCTGTCCGGGATGCACTGGGGTGGCTCGTGGCAGTAGTTGCTGATGTTCAGGCTCTCATTTCAATTGTTGAGAGCCTCTTGGTGATGTGCGCTTTCTTGTATCTGGGAGATCTGGACGCAGTGTGCCTCATGGGGGCCACCCCAGGGACTGTGCGGGACGTGAATGGAACGTAAAGGCGGTGGTGGGGTTGGTGGAAGGGCACCGAAAGGATGGAGTGTGGAGAAGGCTCATAACACTGTTCTTCCCCCGAGAGAAAGAATGTTGCTGGCGCAGGCCGGCCTCTGTGCTAGGCCTCCCATGTTATCCTCCCCAGGTGAACGACTTAGGTGGGATCTGGGGAGGAGGGCAGAGGTAAACCCGATGCACCTGCGGCTCGTGTCTTTGCGTAGATGGCAACACCAAGCTGTTGATGCCAACACGTGGCTGCTTGACCACAAGCCAACCGTGCTTGCGGTGCCCTCTGGCCAACTACTGGCCAGCCCTCCCACCACTGGACCCCCCATAAGCAGAACGAGCCCTGTCTCTCCCAACCAGACTTCTGAGTGGCTTCTCCGGAAGAGAGGACCGTTGTTCAGGGACTCTCTCGGCCATCAGTCTCATGTAGCGTCGCGAGTGACCTATGATAAAACCATGCATTATGGTATTATTCAAAGAAAAATTCTAAAAAATAAGGTTCAAACAGTGAGACGGAGATCAAGAAAACTAGGTTGGTGTTTTTAGCTGAGAAAAGAAAAAAGAGGAAAAGTTCAGAGAAAACTTCAGAAGCAGCTTCTGTCCATATTTTCCCTTTTGCTATTCTTCTCTACACATCTGATGCCCAGAGGCCGTTTGTGACACGAGATGCCCTTGGTCTACGTCTTCTCTGGGGTTCCCCAAGGCCCTTCCTCCCCTGTTCCGAAGAATTCAGCTCCTCCTCACACTTTCATGTCTCAGCGGGCAGAGCACAAGGCTTGCATTTCCTGTACCTAACGGGCATGCCCCTGATGGGCTCACAGGGCCCTGGGCAACTCCTCAACATCTCCTTTCCAACTATCCTATGTGGGCTCCATGCCATTCTGTTTACGCCATTTGCAGCTCATTCATTGCACATAGTAGGTACTCACCGAATATTTGGTGAATGAATGACTGAATCACATGTAAGAGAGAAGTTCTAGAAATATCATGTTCTTGACCTGGTTATGTGGCCTACGCTGTTTTAATCCCTAAGAAAAGCAGTGTCCTGGGTGGTTTCCCATTTGGCCTACGCCTGCGTCCCATTCAGAGCTCCTCCTGGGGCCTGTCAGTAATGAAGTCTTCCCAAAGAGGTCTGTGTTGAGCTGCATGGGTGACACTGGAGTAGCAAACAACCCTCTCATCTCAGGATTACAAGGTTGTGGCTGCCTGCAAGGTCATGTCCACGAAGGGGTGCCTAGGGGCTCTGCTGTCTTCCGCCCTCACGCCGGGACCCAGGCTGAGAGCGAGACCGCCACCTGCTGATGGCTGCTGGGAGGGGAGCAGAGCCGGTGGGGAAGTAGCCGCTCTCGCAGCTCCCTGCTGGAGGGAATGTAGCAGGTTGGCTCCTATTTTGTGAGCCATAGCTCGTCTACTAGTCCATTTTCTGTTGCTATAACGCAGTCCCTGAAGCTGAGTTCTTGATAAAGAAAAGAGGTTGATTTAGCTGAGTTTTGGAGGCTGGAGGGCCAAACAGCATGGACCTAGCTCTGCTGAGGGCTTCTTGACACATGGCATCCAGGCGGGAGTGAGCGGAACAGGATCGCCAGGTGAGAGAGGAAGCCGGACGGGGGTGGGGGTGGGACAACCTTTTCTGAGAACCCACCAGAGTCATTCTTTCCAAGGGCACAGCCCCCAGCAACACCCCCCCCCCCACCGGAGGCTACCCCCTCTTCCTCGCCACACTGGGGACCAAGTTGCCAACACACGAAACTTCGGGGGCCACACTCACCCTACCCAAAGCAAAGCCAGCACATCCCATGGCGGTATCCAATGTCAAGGGTGAGGAGTGTGACAGCCTGATCTACTGCCAAAATGTTCGCTGTTGCTCCCCGTGGGAGGCTTCCAGTCCTCCCCCTACTAGCTCGGGCTTAGCCATGTGGCTTGTTGGGTGGCTGCTCTTTGAGTAGAAATGGGCCCTGGGACACCGTTCCTTCTGCCTGATCCTGGAAATGGTGAACAGATCTGACTCATAATGCTGTAACAAGGAGTAGGTGGTGCAGGTAACGAGCCAGGGCGCAACGGGGTGCACAGTGAGCCTTAACAGCCACAGACTCCAGGGTGAGTGGGCGTCGTGATGGTTAATGAAACGCTGGCCCCTTCCAGATGCCAGCCAGGTGGAGCTCTGCAGCTCTCTCTCGGGCAGAACGTGCTGTTACGTCCCACCCAGGTCAGGAGCAAGTCGGCTGGGTCCCCGCACCATGCTTCTCAAGAAACTGCACTGACATTTGAGATGTATTCAAGACATCCTGTTATCAGCGCTGCAGCCGGTTTCGGGGTTTGGCCGTTCACTCCCAAGCCCCTGTGTCTACTTCCTGGTGTCCCATCAGTCGTGGCCTCCCAAGCACGCCTTCCCCTTCTGAACTCCTTAAACCTCTGAGCCACCCTCCCCGGGGAGGAGGCGCTGACCGAGGTGTCAGTGTGCTTGTTCCTCACCTATCAATAGATCAAACTTTCAATCAATTGATTGAAATAATAATTGATTGAAATAGACATCCATAGATTTCTCTTTCCCTTGCCTTCAAACCTTATCTCCGCTGTTCTGAAACAGCACCATCCACAAGGACCAGACTTTGAGTAACAATGGGAGTGTGGTGGTCACTCAGTGTAAATGAACTGAGTGGGTGGCCAGCACCATTTCACCACAGGCTCAGGGACACACTGGAAACGACACTGGGGATGAAGGGGACCAGACAGTGGCATTCAAGGGCTACACTGGGGGTGAAGGCCACTGGCCAGGCCTCAGGAAAAGGGTGTCAGGCAGAAGGAGAACCATCAGCAAAGGTTTGGAAGAGAGTGGGATGTGGGGAGAGGGTGGAGTGGAGGGTCTTGGGGTTGGGAGAACGGGAGTACTGGCCAGGAGAGGTGGCCACTTTGTCCGCACAGTGTTGATTTGCCCTAGACCCGGCGCTGAGGTCGCCTTTGGAGGTCACTTTTCTGAGTCCTGGAAGTCACTGGATTTAGGTGGGGTCCTGCCCTCTCTGACTACCCCAGACCTCTGCACACGCAGCTCGCAGCCCTCTGAGTAACTGGAGCTGTCAGTGCTGTTACTGAGTGCTTTCTCCTGGTGTGTGTGTCAGGCAGGGGAGGCCGGATTATGCCCAAGGACAGCCCTCAAATGCTAGTGATGGAAACCAACAGTGCTGCAGCCGAGTCGCTGCCTGAATTATCTTATTTAGTCTTCAAACAATGCCAGCGCCTGGTACCAATGTTATGTCCAGCTTTTTATTTTTGTTTTATTTATTTGAAAGGCAGAGTTACAGAGGAAGGTAGAGACAGAGAGAGGTCTTCCATCTGCTGGTTCACTCCTCAAATGGCCGCAATGGCTAGAACTGAGCTGAACCCACACTTGTGCAGGGACTCAAGGACTTGGGCCATCTTCTACTGCTTTTCCAGGCCATAGCAGAGAGCTGGATCTGAAGTGGAGCAGCCGGGTCTTGAACTGGCGCCCATGTGGCGTGCCAGCTCTGCAGGCAGGGACTTCAACCCACTGCGCCATAGCGTGAGACCTATTTCTAGTTTAGATGAGAAAAAGGAGGCCCAGGAAAGGTGAAATCATTTGGTCAAGAGTTGGGATTACAAAGAAGAATATAATGATGATGCAATACTCCCTAGTGTTTTCTAGGTGAGAGAACCAAAATCTGAGCAGCAATGACTCATTCAGGCCCCACTGCCTTGCACACTACTCCCCCACCCCCGACTGCCATCCTGACTCCCAGGAAGAACAGAGTCTGTGTTTATGAGTGTGCACGACTTCTCGATCTGGTGCCACCAACATGTCCCTCCCTCACAGGGCCAGCTCTTCTGTCCCCTGCAAGCTTAAAAAAGTGTAAAGACGTGATACATGATGATCAAGTCCATGTTTAAAGAATATTTATGGTGTGTTTAAAAATAGCTGTTCGACTCTTGAGCCCACTTCACATTTATTTTAGGGGGAAGCGAGGAACCAAGTAGACCTCACTTTCCAGTGGCGCAGTGGTTGCCCGGCCCCGCTGTTCCAAGGCTTTCCCTTCCGCATCTGGGGTTCCATGGCTGCACTGTCCACTCCTCAGCTGTTCTGCCATTGCTTTATCTGCTCTGGATCCCAGCAGGCTGGGGAGCCAAACAGGCCTTGAAGTAAATCACAGACTGCACAGGCATTAGCTACGTCAGCCATCCGTTTATTTACTTGCTCTACAATCATATATACACAGATATAATTTTCGTAATATAGAATTTTACTCGAAAGGCAGAGTGACAGAGAGAGAGGTTTTCCATCCACTGATTCACTCCTCCCAGATTCCTGTATCAGCCAAGGCTGGGCCAGGCCAAAGCCACAGGAGCCAGGAACTGCTTATGGGTCTTCCACGTGGGTGTCAGATACCCAAGAACGTGAGCCGTCATCTGCTGCCTCGCAGGGCACGCATTAGCAGGAAGCAGAGGTTGGATTTGAACCCACGCACTCCAATATGGGATGCAGGCAAACCAGGCAGTGTGTTCACAGCCACACCAAATGCCCACTCGTGTCCTACAAACATTGACTGAAGCGACTCCTCTGCTACGTCTTAGACCAGGCACGGGAGGACACAGAAATGCAGGGGACTTGTTTATGTCTGGTTTAAGAAAATGTGTGTGTGTGTGTGTGTGTGTGTGTGTGTGTCTTTAAGCCACCCACTCTGACAGGGAAAATTCCTACAGACAGAAATGCAAATTCAGATGAGAGTGAAACTCTTACTCTTACCGTCTCTCTTCATCCTCATGCTTGGCCCCTGAAGTCCCGCTGTCCAGATGAAAGACCTGGAGCTCAGAGCAGTCGGCCAGCTTGCCCAGAGTCAGGCAGCTTGTGAGTGGTAACCCAGGCTGGCGTCACCCAGGGAGCTCACCCTGGGCTGGAGCTGGAGGCAGCTGCTGGGAAGGCGGGGAGAATGGTGGGCGCAGGGTCACGGAGAGAGCGCGCTTTCCTCTTCCTGAGCCGGGACTCCCATCTCTGCTGCTCTGGGCCCAGCGAGCCGTGGGCCCAGCCGTTCTCCGCCATCTCTGCCGTGCCCCCACCCCATGCCCCACAGTCTTTCCCTGGAACAGGCACAGGCTCTGGGTCACCGCACAAAAGTGGGGTGTCAGCTTGCAGGAGGTGACAAGTGACATCTCAGTGGTTTCAGCCTGGGGGCCTGCAGGTCACAGCGGGAGGGCTCAGCAGCCTGCATGGGCGGGGGTGGGGGGAGGGGGGAGGGGAAGGTTGTGCCTGGGACACAGTGTCACTGGCAGGCTTGTGTTCCCATTTGCAGAAACTTCCAGCCTGACACTTCAATCTGCAGCAGAGGGCAAGGCAGCAGAACCGGCTCATGTTGGGGTCTGAGGTCTTGATTCCACTGCCACATCCACTCGTGGGTAGCTGCGTGACCTGGTGATCTTTGGGCGAGCTGGAGGCTGGTGGGAGTGTCACCAGGCTCCCTCCGCTTGGATGGTTGCTGACACTCATACACAGCAGGAGTCCGCCTCCAGCTTGTGCACCTGTCACATGGCCAGATCTGGGAAGCTATATTCTCCTGCCTTGGGAGGTGCGGGCTGGGCAGGCAAGGGGAGCCAAGGTTTGGAGGAAACACCCGGGAGGCACTTCCCCTACTCACTGAGATCCAAGTAGACTGTGCTCTTCCCACAGGTATCGACCTGAAGCCCAGGCTCACCATTGACCCACGAGGTGAGTCCGTGCGGAGTGGGGCTCCCAGCTGCAGCCCCGACTGCCTCTGACTCAGGCTGACCCCACTTGAATCCCGGGGACCTGCGGCTCCAGTGGCTCCAGTGGCTACTCTAGGGAGCCCAGGTTCTAGTTCAAGCTCTGCCACCGTCCACTGACTTTGGCCAAATCTCCTCCTCTCTCCTGGTGTCTTGTCCCTGTTGGTAAAGGTGGCTGGTGGACACGGTCATCTCCTAGGGCCTAGCTCTGTTGTCCGGTAGTCTGGAGGGTCTTGGACTTCCCCTTCATTTTTCCTGTGTCTCTGGTGCAGGCTGGGCTGGGGCCAGGTAGGAAAGTTCCCGTGAACTGCATGGAGTTCATGCTGCTCTGTGGCGGGGACATGGGTTCACTGACCTGGGCTCTCCTGGGCCGAGGTAGTAGGGGTGGTGGGGGAGGAAGAGGAGGAGGAGGGGAGCAGGAGGAAGCCAGGTCCTCAGAACAAGCTCTTTCCAGGATGTCGGGACAGTGCCCAGTGGAGGACTCCGTTGGAGAGTCGGGGATGAGCACCCCTCTGGGGAGCCTGCAGGAGAGTCCGGGGCCCCTCCAAAGGTCATGGACAAAGGAGCTGATCACCCTGGGACCAGGGGAGTCTGGGCAGCAGGTGGCGCTGAGGAGGATCCAGGAGCTCCGTGCCGGGGTATGGAGGGGAGGGCGGGAACAAGACCCTGCTTCATGGTTTTATGCGTCACTTAGATGAAGTCTTCTCCAGGAACTGGTCGTGAGCCAGTTCCTCTGTAGCCCTCTGACCCCACGCCCCAGACTCCCGGGATTTTACCCAGTGCCACGCCATCAGGATGGCTGCCAGACCCATCTTGTCCCCAGCTTTGGTCTATAAACTTGTTTATCTTCTTGCTCTTTGGGTTCAGATCCCACTTTCCACGCCCTTGCTGTGTGACCTTGAGCGAGTGACTTCACGTTTCTGAGCCTTCGTTCCCTATCTATAACACGGGGATAATGAGAGCAGTCACCTCCCAGCGCCGTGAGGTTAGATGAGCCAGCTCACCACCGGCTTTCCCGCCCACAGGACAGCCGGGACCCTTTCATGGTGGCTGACCTGGACGTGCTGGCCCGCCGCCACCAGACCTTCTGCCAGGCCCTGCCAGGAGTCTTGACCTTCTATTCCGTGAAGTGCAACAACAGCCCCTGGGTGCTGCGTGTCCTGGCTGCCCTGGGCACTGGCTTCGACTGCGCCAGCCAGGTGAGCCTGTGCTTGCTGAGGGTCAGCTGGGACCATCCAGGAAGAGGTTGAGCTCATCAAGCTACAGCGTCGTTAATAAGCAAGTGCGCCCTGTCCCGGCGAGCAGTGCTGTGCACAAAGCACCCTGTAGGGGCCTTGCTTCCACCTTTCTCCTGGACCCTCCCAACAGCTCTGCAGGGTGGGAGGAGCGAGGGCCCCAGTTCGTGGAAGAGGAGGCAGCCTGAAGGGACTCACCTGCCCTGGGGCTCGAGTAGAGTAAGGAAGAGAGATGCCTGCGCCATTTGCTTACACTGGGAGGGAGCCATCCCCGAGGCCTTAAGAGAGGGAATTTGGGGGCGGGAGTTTGAGGCAATGGTTGAGACAGCTGTTGGGACATCCACATCCTGTATCTGAGCGCCTGGGTCTGAGTCCCGGCTTCACTCCCAATTCCAGCTTCCTGCTGGTGTGCACCCTGGGAGGCAGCATGGAGGGGGTGGGGGCGCTCAAGTACTGGGTCCCTGCCCGCCACGTGGGGATCTGGATGGAGTGCTGGGCTCCCTGACTCTCAGGATAGTTCCCAGCTATTGTGAACCAGCCGATGGGAGATCTCTGTCTCTGCTATTAAAATAAAGAAGTAAATAAATAAGACTAGAGGGCAGCTGGGGTGGAGCAGGAGCCCGGCGGTGGGAATGGGGAGTAGCTCTCCAGCTGGGAACAATTAGCAAACCTCACTGCTTCCGTGCTGAGGACCCCCTCCCCCCAACTCAGTAGGGATTGATTAACAAGTTGCTTCCAGACAGCCACCCGGATTTCCTCCTGGGCGGAAATGTAAGGCATTGGTTCTGAGCTGCAACTGCCTTTAACACCAGGAATGCCTGACACATCACAGGCCTCAGCAGTGAGCAACCCACCGGCCCCGCCCTGGGCTCCTACCCAAAAGTGGGAGAGTGGCGGGGACGTGAGTGAGTGACAAGCCTGCTGTCAACTCCGCCAGGTGGAGATGGAGCAGGTGCTGGGCCTGGGTGTGGCCCCCTCGCGCATCATCTACGCCAACCCCTGCAAGTCCATCTCCCACATCCAGTACGCTGCCCGCCACGGGGTGCGGCTCCTGACCTTCGACAGCGAGGAGGAGCTGATCAAAGTGGCCCAGCACCACCCTGGGGCCAGGTAGGCTGCAGGCAGGCTGGGTGAAGGAGAACCATCACGAATGACCTACCCTGCACACCACGTATCTGCCAAAAGCTGGCCTGGCCCTGTTTAAGGTGTCCTGGCAGCTGGTGGGATCTGGAAACAGTCCTGCATTGGGAGTGGCACGGCGCGAGTTCAAATCCTGGTGTGGTCCCTCACCTGGTGTAAATGAGTAAGGGCAGGTCTCTTCACTTTCTAACGCTCAGCCCCTTCCTCTACAACACGTGGGAATGCAGCTGGGCTCGCGGTGTCGGTGTCTGCTTCCACCATGCCCCTATCCGTGTGTATTCTAGGAAAGGCAGCTGTGTCCGCAAGTGCACCCTTGGGCTGGGCTGGTGGCCACACGGTGGCATTGTAAATCCTACCAGATCTGGGGTCTGCTGGGCCTGGAAGGGGCGCTGTCTGTAGGTCTCTCTCCCAGCCTTCCTTGTCCACTGTGCCTCTCCTCCAGGCTGGTCCTCCGGCTGTGGACCCAAGACAGCCAGAGCATCTTCCCCCTGAGTGCCAAGTTTGGGGCCAGTTTGGAGGCATGTGGGCATCTGCTCACATCTGCCAGAGACCTGGGCTTGGCTGTGGTTGGAGTCAGGTGAGTGAGGCCAAGACTCCAGAGCTAGGGGCAGCAGGGGACCTGGGTTCTAGTCCTGTCTTTGCTGAACCTGGGGCAAGCTGCAGCCCCCTGGGGATCTGGGGGATCCCACCTGTCAGAAGGAGCAAGGACGAGACAAGATGGTTCCTTCAGCCCTCCCTGCTCTGGGAGGGGCTTGGTGTGAAATGTCCACGAGGGGCCAGGGGAGCCCACGCAGCAGTGCTGGGGTCTGGGGCTGCTGGTTGCAGTGTGCACATGAGGGACTGAACACATGGGTCAGAGGGAGCACCCTTCGTTGATACACTGTTTCATGGCTCAGCCTGGGTGTGCAGGAGACCTTGAGTATACAGAGTAGGTAGGTATGTTTCCAGTTGTTTGTTTCTTTCCTTATTTGAAAGAGAAAGAGACAAAGAGAGACCTTCTATCAGCTGGTCTCACTCCCAAAATGCTTACAACAGTCAGGGCTTGGCCAGGCTGAAACCAGGAATCTGGATCTGCCTGAGTCTCCCACGCGGCTGGCAGGGACTCAAGTGCTCGGGCTGTCACCTGCTGCCTCCTGGTGCAAGTGTTCACAGGAAAACGCAGATCCGGGACCGGAACCCAGGCGCTCCGATGTGGGCTGCGGCTGTCCCAGGTTGTGGCTTGGCCGCTGCACCCAGTGCACACCCCAGTTGTTTGTTACCACATCTGGCATGGTGGCTGCATGCCCTGTGTGTGTCTGGGCCCCTTGCTTCCTCTCTCCTGGTTATCCTCAGCTTGTGTGGCTCTGTGGTTCTAACTATGTCTTCCACTCTCTCCCATGTCACATGATTGGTGCACTCAGCTTCCATGTGGGCTCCAGCTGCCAGACACCCACGAGCTATGCACAGGCCATCACTCACTGCCAGCAAGTGTTCGAGATGGGTCGCGGGGCCGGGCATGACATGAGCCTCCTGGATCTTGGAGGCGGCTTTCCTGGAGCGGAGGGCTCCCAGCCCTTGTTTGAGGAGGTAACCAGCAAGGGCCCTGTGGTGTCCCCAGGAACGTCAGTGTGTGTGTGTGTGCAGGCGCACGCATTCACACACATGCTGTCTGTGTGAACAGGGGCCATGCATGCAAGCATGTCCATGTGACAAAAACGGGTGCAAGTAGTCCCTTTAGAGCCGATCCCTGGCGGTGCTCCTGAGAAGTCAGGTCAGAGAGGGGAGGGAGGAAAGTCGTAAATTCTTGAATGAGCTGCTTTGCCCTGTGGGGGCCAGAGCACCCGTCAACATGGGCCAGTGTGGGACAGCGAGCTGGGGTGCTAGGCACTGGCTCCTGTTCCCGTCGGGCTGAGGGCTGCGGACTAGGGGTGCTCATTGCCCCGCACCCTGGAGAAGACCCTCAGGGAGAGAAGAGGGAGGCAGGTGCTAGAGGCAGGCAGGTGAGTTCAGTGGGCTGGGGGAATGGCTTGAGATATCAGTTGAGCTGCTGCAGGTGTCCATGGGTCCACGCGTCCTATGTCCTGTGAGTGCCCATGCACGTATGTGTTTCCCTGTGGATTTTTCTGGGTTTCCCCTCCTTGGGCCCAGGGGGCAACCTGCCTTCTTGCTGTGTGTTGGATTAAACGCCTGCATGTTTGGACTTCCTGGGGAGCCTGGTGGCCCTGCACACACACACTACCACCACCTCCCCCCGACACATGGCCGTGTGACTTCACACAAGTGACCTGCTGTGTCCCAGCTTCCGCGCCCTCTGTGATGAACAGGGATCATTCTGTAGCCTCCCTGCAGGCCGCCATAGGCCAGAAGGGCTGATGCGGGGAAGGGCTTAGCTAATCTGCGTGCACCTGCGTAGGATGTCTTAAACTCTTCCCACCACCCTACCTCTGCCCCAGTTGGTGAAAGGGATCAAGGCCGCCCTGGCCCAGACCTTCCCCGAGGGCAGTGGCGTGGAGGTCATCGCGGAGCCTGGCCGCTTCTACGCAGAGCCTGTCTTCACAGCCGCTGTCAACATCATTGCCAAGAAGTCTGTGCTGGAGCCCGGTGGGTGGCCAGCCGTGTATGGGCAGGGACGCCCCAGCGGCCCCATCCTGGGGGTGAAAGGGGCAGAGGGGCTGGGCCCTAGCTAGGAGCTGGGGTCGGATCAGTGACCGAGCTCCCCTCACTCCTGTCCTCTGCCTGCTCCAGGAGGCCGCAGGAAGTTCGTGTATTATCTCAACGACGGCCACTATGGCTCCTTCCGCGTCTTCCTCCGAGAGCCTGCTCCCAGAATTCCCATCGTGGTGAAGGTAAGAGGGCCCCATGTGTGGCCCTCCAGTCCCAAGAGGCCAGCCCAGTACCCAGATGCCCCAGGCCTCCACCGTTGGGAAGGGCACGTGGAAGCCCGCACAGGCCCTCCCTGCAGGTTTGTGCACTCTGGGATGCGCCCACCTGCACACGCAGCTCAGGGCCCCTGCAGCAGCCAGGCGTGTGCACTGGGGTGGCCTGTTTTCCAATCATGGAAATTCTTCTCCCTGTTTGCTAATAGCCACTCCCTGGCCTCCCAGCCACCCCTGCTACCATGTCCCTCCCCTATCCACTGTCCTACCTGACCTGTGGGGTGCAGCTCGCAGACGGCTGTGACTGTCGGTGGTCAGGCCACACAGCTTTGGGCATGCTGTCACTCTCTGTGTCTGTGCTTTCTCCTGCTATAACGAGACACCCGAGGCTGGCTGCTTTATGAAGAAGCGTGTGTATCTCACAGTTTGGGAGGCTAAAGCTCCTACTGGTTCAGCCTCTAGTGAGGCTCCCCTGGTGGATGGACACGTGGCAAGGGTACAAGAGGAGGAGACCGGGAGGGGGCCAGGCTTGCTCCCTTGTAACAACCTCCCTCTCCCAGGAAGTGACCAGGGTCCCACGAGAACCGTACCAATGCCTCCAAAGGCATGCCCGTAATGGTCCAGCTGCTTCTCACCCAGTCACGTCCCCCCACCCCCAAGTTTCCCCACCACCTCCTGCCACTGCCCACTGAGGACCAGGTCCTTTGGGCACACACTCAAAGCACATGCAGGTGCAGTAGTCTCTTTCCTGGCCACTGCAGGACTGAGCATGTGCCAAATTGCTTATGTGTGTATGTACGTGTGTGTCTGCATGTGCTTATGTGTGCACATGTGTTTGTATGTCTGTGTGTATGTCTGCGTGCATGTCTGTGTGTGTGCGTGCATATGTCTTTGTGTGTCTGTTTGCCTCTCATCTCAACATGATAAAAACAGAAGTTTCCTGGGTTTCTTTTAGCTCCCACAACAGTTTTAAATTTTAGTGGCCAATATTAAAAAGATCTAGACAAACCTCACAAATGCCTGAATTTTCTCAACTCCTCTCAAAAGTCCGAGAGATCTGATGAGCTAGGACCTGCAGTCCAGGGTGGCCAGCAGTAAGTCAATAAACCCGAGTCACACATCCAGCACGTGAGGGCTCTACTACGATGTGCTGGAATTGCAGGTTGCCTCAGCCCCTCTGGGCAGACTGTGGTTATTGGACCCACTTCACACCTTTTTCTTACCTGCTTGACCCTGCCCACAGCCCCATGTTACAGATGCGGAGCCTGAGGCCCCTGTGTAGGCAGGCCAGATGCAGCCAGGCCGCGCCGGGGCAGTGAGCGTGTAGCCCTGGTATTTCCTTCCAGGGAAGAGTGAGGCGAGGCCAGCCCTCTGTCTGGCTGACCCCCACCCCTCGCACCTGCAGGAGTTCCGCTCAGAGCCACCCCTCTTCCCCTGCACCCTCTACGGCCCCACCTGCGACGCCTTCGACAGGCTCTTTGTGGCAGAGTTGCAGCTGCCCGAGTTGGACGTGGGCGACTGGCTCGTCTTCCCCTCTATGGGCGCCTACACATCTTCGATGAGCTCCACCTTCAATGGCTTCCCTCCTGCTACCCTCTGCTACGCCACGAGCCCCCAGCTCAGGTATGTGGGATGAGGGGTGGAAGAGGAAGCCGAGGGTCACTCGGTAGTTGGAGCTTCTGCTGGGGACCTGGTCCTAGGGAGCCTCTCCCGCCTCCCTCCCTCTGTTGACAACAAAACCAATGTGCCCACTGGCCTTTGGCTCTGGTCTGCTTCAGGGCCTTGTCCCGGGGAGGGGGCCAGCTGCAAAGCTTGGCCTCTGTTGGAGCAGAAGCGGGCAGCAGGAGGCTCCCTGGGCCACACCTGCTTCAGACACCCTACTGCCCCCAGCTCTGCTGTGCACGGCTTCGGGCCAGGGACCAAGGGCTTCCATTTGCCTCACCCTGCACCACCACCTTTTCCCCAGGAGCCTTCTGGAGACAAAAGCAGCGGCACCTTAAGCCCCCCCAGGCTGGAGGCTTTCGGACACCATGGCAGGTAGGTCCCTGGGGCGGTTTTGAGCCTGGTGGGCAGAGAGGAAGAAGAGGATCGGGCAACTCCCAGATCCTATGCAGGTCCAAAAACATCTGTGCTCACATTTGGGTCAGTTCAACACTGAATTTTCCCAGCAGGTGCCCGGCCTGCCACCCTCTTCTCGCCCTTATCTCAGCCCTCCTTTCTCACCCTGTGGGCTGTGGCTGAGGGGGACACATTGGAGGAGACTTCCACTCAGTGACAACAAAACATGGACTGGTTTTTTATATTTAATCATGCAGCCTACAGGATTGTGCAATTTCTACGCAGGACTCTGAGGCATTTGGCACTGCGCTGCATCCTAAACTCATACTTCTGCCTCTTGTTCCTTCCTTTTACTTACTCAGACCCTGCCTTGTTCGGGAAAAGGTTTCTATGACCCATATCATCCTGGTTAAGAGCACATCGTTGGAATGAGTTAGAACTGGGCTCAAATTTAGGTGCTCTCTGTCTGTGAACTTGAACAGGTTAACCAGCTCACAAAGGCACCCCAAAGTGTTCACTGGAAAATGGAATTAAAAGACAGGTTCATTTGGACACAAAACACTTGAAATCCATTCGTTGCTTTTTTTTCATAATGTGCATTTTCTGTGAACTTTGTCAAGACCCCCTTGTATGCATGACTTTCTAAATTCTTTCGCACCAAAATAAACTTGTCTTTTAATTCCATTTCCCGTGAAGTTATAGAAGCACCCTCATATTGGAACTCTAGCCTTTAGTAAACTGGGATGGTAAACCTTCCCCCAGGGGCTGTTGGGAGGATTAAGAGAGAAGTGACTGGCCGGCACCATGGCTCACTAGGCTAATCCTCCACCTGCGACGCCGGCACACTGGGTTTTAGTCCTGGTTGCTCCTCTTCCAGTCCAGCTCTCTGCTGTGGCCTGGAGAGTGCAGAGGAGGATGGCCCAAGTGCTTGGGCCCTGCACCTGCATGGGAGACCAGGAGGAAGCACCTGGCTCCTGGCTTCAGATCGGCGCAGCGAAACAGCCGTAGCGACCATTTGGGAGGTGAACCAATGGAAAAAGGAAGACCTTTCTCTCTCTCTCTCTCTCTCTCTCACTGTCCACTCTGCCTGTCAAAAAAAAAAAAAAAAAAAAGAGAGAGAGAGAGAGAGAGAGAGAGAGCAATGACTGACACACGTGGGGCCAAGATTTTCTTTGGCCATCCTGTTCTTGCTGGCTTCCCTCTTGGGGTCTGGATGCCTCAGGCAGCCCACCTGCATCGTGGGCCTTAGCATGGCACATGGTTGGGGGTATCACGCAGGCCAAGCCAGGATGTGTGCTGACATGGGGGCACTGGGGAGGCAGATGTGCACCGAGGCCACTGGGAGTCCTCAATGCCATTAGAAAGACAAAGCCAGGCCCCACTGGCTGCAGTGCCGAGAGGAGCAGGAGAGGGCGCCCAGGGCAGCTCAGGTGGGGGCTGACTCCTGGGGGGTCCGAGGAGGGAGACTGTTGGAACGTGAAGCCACAGCAGAAATCTTGGGGTCGATGCGTGCAGAGGGGTGGCTCAGGGCGTGAGGACAGGGAGGTAGGAGCTCAGTGTTTACCGGACTGCTCAGGATTGGAGGTGAGAGGCAGAAGTGGCAGATGCTGGGGACATTCCTGGGGAAAGTGGCAAGCCCCGGGAAACTGCAGGCCAGAGGGCTGGCAAGTGCGGAAGGAGCCCATCGGCGCCCCGAGGCCACATTCCTGCCGGGACAGCCAGAGTTGCAACCACCTGCTGGCAAAGGCAGGCGCCGCACCTCCCCCAGCCCAAGCTGTCAGCTCATCACCCCTCTCTGCTCCTGCTCCTCCACTCAGCCCGGAGTTCCCAGGTGCCCAGAGGTTCCCAGCTTCCCCAGGGCTGCCAAGAAATCACTCTGGACTCTTGGAAGCCAAGGGCAGAGGGGGTCACAGGTGCCAGCCGGAGAAGCTACAGGGGCACAGCAGCCCATGCGTGCGCTCAGGTGCCCAGGCATTAGGGTGTCTCGGGACACCCAGCGCCCCAGGCGCCCTGCTGTGCACTCAGGCGTGAGGAGCCAGGCGCAGGAGGGATACTAGGGCTTTGGGAAGTGGGAGCGGCATCCTGAGCTTCCAGGGAGCTTTCCCTGCCTGGAGGGGGTGGTGGCCAGGTCTGGGTATGCAACTCTCCAGCCTTGGAGCCCCGCCAACCTGTGCCAGGCCACAAATAAGATGATATTTGCTCTTTATTGCCCATGAGGAGAGCTCTCTCTCTCTCTCTCTCTCTCTCTTTTCCTCCCTCTCCTCCTTCTCCCTATCCCTCTCCCTCGCCCTCAAGGATTTTATTTATTTATTTGTGAGGTAGAGGTACAGAGAAAGGGAGAGGCAGAGAGAGAGAGAGAGGTCTTCCATCCACTGGTTCTCTCCCCAGATGGCCGCAACGGCCAGAGCTGAGCCCATCTGAAGCCAGGAGCTTCTTCCAGGTCTCCCACGTGTGTGCAGGGGCCCAAGCACTTGGGCCATCTTCAGTTGCCTTCCCAGGCCATAGCAGAGAGCTGAGTTGGAAGAGGAGCATCCAGGACTTGAACCTGCAGCCATACGGGATTTTGGTGCCACAAGTGGAGGCTTAGCCCACTATGCCATAGCGCCAGCCCCTCTCTCTCCTTTAAAAGTTTTTTTTTTTTTTAAACTAGGTATCCTCCACAAGGAGACACTGGAACCCTGCGGCCCTGCGCAACGTCCCCATGGCCATCCCTGCATCCCCTGCCCCATGTGCCCTGCCCCCTGCCCCTCAGCCCCATCTCCTACCTGCTTCTTCTGGGCTCCACCAGCCTGTCAGTCCCTGGAGCCCCGCCTTTCAGGCCCATGCCCCCCACCGGCCTTTCCCAAAAGTCTGTTGAAGAAAACCACTGTTACGTTTCCAGGCAAGCAGCTGGAGTTTTCAGAGCGTTCTCTGTACTTTCCTCCTCGGGCTGGTGGGAGGAGCCCAGGAGAGCAAGTGTAGAAATAAACTCCTGCTTTAATAAAAGTCAGAGCCCTGCATCACAGCCGCCTGCCAGCCCGCACGTGTCACTATGCACCGACTGCGGGCCCTGGGCTGGGCCCTGTCGGAGGAAATGGGCTCAGGTGAGGCCGCGAGGGCAAACAGAGCAGGAGGAGTCCCTCAGAGCCGACCCTGGGGCAAAGACTTGGGCGCGTTCCGTTACTTTTGGAGCAGCAGGGAGTGTGTGTGTTGGGGGAGGGAGGTGAAGGGGGGAAGGCGAGGAGGCCAAGAAGGAGCAAACACCAGGGCTCATCCCAGTGGGTGACCAGAGCTTAAGCCCACGGGAAGCTTGGGATTTCAAATTCCTGCTAGAGGCAGCCCACCAGAGGGGCGAGGGAGCTGCAGCGTTTCACGCCAACCCTCAGGAGTCACCGGGTGAGGGCTCCTGGGGAAGGGGTTTGGGGCTCCTGGCACTTCTGGCCTGCCTTGAGCGCAGAGAATGCCTTGCCCAGGAGAAGGTCCTGGCCATTGGAAGTGGGCAGGTGCATTCCGAGGGAGTAGAGGCTTGAGAGCATCCTTGCCGGCAGATGCCGGGCGTCGTGGGCGCCCCCTACTGTTTGCAGGAGTCAGCGCTGCTCTGAGCCCCCAGTCCTTGCTCCTGCACCGTAAGGCCTCCATCCAGCCACTGCCGCTGTGAGGGCAGAGCGCCCAGCCATCCAGCGCCTCTGCTGCCCCTGCAGGAGCTGCTCGTCCCAAGGCGGGAGCCCCTTCCCTGCCGCCGCAAGCTCCTACCGTCCCCAACCTGCCTCTCCAGTAGGAGTGCCTCCCACCCTCAGGATGTCGCTGAAACCCAACTAGAAAGGGAATCTGGGAAACGCAGCGTGCAGGCTTCCCCTCACAGCGGAGGAGAGCACGGGAAGGAGTAGAAGGGCAAGGGTGGGGCTGCCGACAGCCAGGACCCAGTCCAGAGACAGAGGAGTGTGAAATCGCCAGGACTTGCGCTTCCACACCATGAAAGCCTCCCAACACAACACCTAGGTTTGCTGGCTGACGTATTAACCCCCACCCCCACCCCCAGGGATGTGTAGCTGAGCACATAAGAAAGAGGGACCCACGGGTGGAGCTGACTTTGGGGTTGTCCTGGGGGTAAAGACGTAGTTGGCTTTTTACTTTTTATTTGTTTCAAAGGCAGACACACACAGATCTCCCATCCATTGCTTCATTGCACCCCTACCCTCCACCCCCAAATACCACATAGCCAGGCCTGGGCCAGACCTAACCGGAGCCTGGGATTCATGGGTGGCAGCGACCCAGGTACCTGAGTCATCACTGCTGCCTCCCGGGATGTAACGGGAAGTGCAGCTGTGACTTGAACCCAGGCACTCTGACATGGGACGCAGGTGTCCCCAACAGTGTCCTGACTGCC
This sequence comes from Oryctolagus cuniculus, assembly GCF_051225735.1. NCBI lineage: Eukaryota > Metazoa > Chordata > Mammalia > Lagomorpha > Leporidae > Oryctolagus > Oryctolagus cuniculus. Next base: position 141,668,128 of record NC_142873.1, on the reverse strand, counting down.
GTGCCAAACTCCTGCCCCCAAGGTTGGCTTTTTTTAAAAAAAAAGATTTATTTATTTGAAAGCCAGAGAGATAAATAGATAAATAGATAGATAGATAGATAGATAATCTTCCATCTACTGATTCACTCCCTAAACGGCCTCAACAACCACCAGGGCTGGACCATGTGGAAGCCAGGAGTCAGGAGCTTCATCTGGGTCTCCCACATGGGTGCAGGGGCCCAAGTATCTGAGCCACCTTTTGCTGCTTTTCCCAGGCACGTCAGCAGGGAGCTGGATCGGAAATGGAGCTCAGAACTCGAACCACTGCCCAAATGGGATGCTGGCATCATAGATAGTGGCTTTACCTACTGTGCCACCATGCCCGTCCCCTAGGTTGGCTTTTAATAGTCATCTGGGGACCAGACATGAGATTCCTGGCTCAAGGGAGACAGGGTCAGTGATCTGACACAACACACACACACACACACACACACACACACACATACACACACACAGAATTCTAACCCCCGGCAGAGCAACATCTTCAGTAAAAGAATGAGCTAGAAAAAATGTCCATCCCCCGCCCACCAGCATACAGAGTAGCAGGAGAGCTTGCTCACCTTGACTTGTGTCTGGAATGGGGAAAGAAAAAAAAGTCTCAGAATGAACAGCCACACACCAAGCCTCCTAAGAGTTTAGGATCGGAACCGCGTGTTCTTTGGGTTCTGAGAAAGCTCCAAGCTGGGGAGGAAGCTTACAAAGCCATCTGTGACTGGTCCTACCTGGGGACGCCTGGCAGGAGCAGAGAAAGTCTGCTGCACAGAGTCACAGCCTCAGCCCAGGGAAAGAAGGTGCCTTGAGCAAGTGACAGCAGGTCCCGAGACAGCGCGATTGACCGCCCCCCGCCCCGACCTGTGCATAATAGAACTGGGAGACACGAATCATTCCAAGTGTGCTGAAGGGACAGCTGGATCAGTGTGCCCTGGGAGGCTGTTGTCTCAGGAGGGGTGAGGGTAGCCTGGCTCAGGGCGGTGGCAGGTGAGCAAGCAGAGGAAGAGAGACTTGTGCATTTAATGGCCGGAGATCTTCAGCTTCGAGTTCCCCAGGTTAGCTACCTAGGGCCGCTGTACAAAAGTGCCACAGGGGTGGACGTTTCAGTGCAGTGTGTTAAACCACCGATTGGGACACCACATCCCATATCCAAGAGCCTGGTTACAGGCCCTATCAGCTTCCTGCTAATGCACACTCCGGGAGGCAGCAGGTGACGGCTCAAGTACTTGTCCCCCACCATTCATGGGGGAGGTCCAGATTGAGTCCCTGGTGCCTGGCTTCAGCCTGGCCCAGCCCTGGCTGTTGTAGGCATTGAGGGGAAGAGTGATGGGAGAGCTCTCTATCCCACCCCTATCTCCATTGCTCTGCCTTTCAAATAAGTAAAAATAAACAAACTTTTTTAAAAGTACCATTAACTAGTGACTTAAAACAGCATCAACATATTCTCTCGTAGCTTCGGAGGCCACAAGTCTGAAACCAAGCCGTGCTCCCGTCTCTGCCTCATGAACTTCTCAGCATCTGCGTCCTCCGCTTATGAAGACAGCTGGCACTGGGTTTACAGCGCACCCTAAATCCAGGATGGCTCCATCTTGAGCTCCTATACGTCTGCAAACTCCTTATTTCCACATAACGTCACATGCTGGGTCTCCAGGGGCCATGGACTGGGGGGCATTGTCAGCCCTGATGCGGGCCACCTGCCCCACGTTTTCCTTTGGCAGGTGTACGGCAGCCCTCGGTGCTGTCCACTGCCTCGGTTCCCTCCCAGGCCACCGGCCTGGCCTGTCAGACATCTTCTCTCCATTACGCCATGTGACCTTGCCTCCTCCGGTCTGACCGTCTGGGCTCTCTCTCGGGTTCCGTCTGGAGAGCTCCCACCCTTTCTGACGGATGCTCCTGCCCCCATTAAACCTTGCCACCCTGCTTCCCACTCCTCTCGGTCTCATGCTTGAATTCTTTCTTGCACAGAGACAAGAATCTCTATCCCACCCATCTCCACTAACAAGGTGACAGCCCTGATGGCCTCCCTCGCTTCCTCTAATCTGCTGCCCACGCTGCCCACACAGCCCCTTTGTACCTGCTTTACTGAGCCTGATGCTGCCCTGTGGCAGTCCATTCCATGGAGGATGAAGATCAAGCACCTTAGCCTGCCCGTGAGAACCTTCCAGAATTCACCTTCCTACAGTTCCAAACCCTCTGTGCGCCTCCTGCACGCTAGTGCCAGAGGACTTTTTGCAGCTCACCACCATGCCTTTGCATAGCCTGCTCCTCCGCCTGGAATATTCTCCTCCCCTGTCCAAATCCCACCTACCTGCTTGGACAGCTGGCTCCAGCTCTGAGAACCTACCATGTGTGTGCCCCATGCTAAGATCACACCTCATCGGGCGCCAGCACAGGGCACATCCTGTGGTCCACCGGGGAGCAAAGCCAGGACGAAGGGAAGAAAGAGAGTGGCAGCCACTTCAGCTCCCCGGCGCCTTCCACTGCCTGGCTCTGTTTTCCCCGCGGCTGAATTCCTTTTCACCGGGACACTGCCCTGTCCTGCCAGGAAATTCCCTCTTCCTTGCATCAGTGTGGGGCGGTTCCCTGCAGCCAGGAGAGCGTGACTCAGGCTATGACTACACATGGAGCTGGTGTGTGACGCTGCGGCTGTGTGCGGAGCGGTGGGGGTGAGTCACCTGCTCGGGAGCCTGCGCTCCCAGGAAACCATGGAGAGATTGAGAAAAGCTGGAAAGTCTGGAAGAAAATGCAAACTTGATTGGACTCACTACATTTTGATCTGGTTTAAACTGGTTTGAGCTGGTTTGACCCCATTCACCATGGACCCTGGAGGGAGAGGAAGGTCTTGGCAGAGTTGGCCCAGTGTTCCCCATTTAAGCTGAATGAGGCTGGCTTGAGTTGGCTGCTGGTCCATCATGGGGAGAAAAATGTTTCGAGGAAGAAGCAGCCTTGGGCAGATGCACAGGCGGTGGTGGGGTGTGGCCTGTGCGGCTGGTGATGCCTGCATCCTTACCACTGCCAACGCAATTTCACCGTCACCATTAAAATAAACACCATACACACTCTTGGACCCTCAACCCTACTCCTGGAATCTGTATAGCAGAATTTTTTTTTTTGACAGGCAGAGTGGACAGTGAGAGAGAGAGACAGAGAGAAAGGTCTTCCTTTTGCCGTTGGTTCACCCTCCAATGGCCGCTGTGGCCGGCGTGCTGCGGTCGGCGCACCGCGCTGATCCGAAGAAGGCAGGAGCCAGGTGCTTATCCTGGTCTCCCATGGGGTGCAGGGCCCAAGCACCTGGGCCATCCTCCACTGCACTCCTGGGCCACAGCAGAGAGCTGGCCTGGAAGAGGGGCAACCGGGACAGAATCCGGTGCCCTGACCAGGACTAGAACCTGGTGTGCTGGCGCCGAAAGGCGGAGGATTAGCCTATTGAGCCACGGCACCAGCCTGTAGAGCAGAAATTAAAACAAATACAGAAGGATTAAGTACAAAACATTTTTGGTTGGCAGCCTTGTCCATGCTAGCAAAACTGGAAACAAAATGAATGCCTATCCGGAGAGGAATAATTAATAGTTAAAAGATGGTAGCACTCCTTACCATGGAATGCTATGCAGCTCTTAAAAACCATAAGTTTTGGGGCTGGCGCTGTGGCACAGCAGGTTAAAGCCATGGCCTATAGCGCCGGCATCCCGCTGGGTGCCGGTTTGTGTCCCAGCTGCTCCACTTCTGATCAAGCTCCCTGCTATAGCACCTGGGAAAGAGCAGAGGATAGCCTGATTCCTTGGGCCCCTGCACTCACGTGGGAGACCTGGAAGAAGCTCCTGGTTTTGAATCAGCTCAGCTCCAGCCATTATGGCCATTTGGGGAGTGAACTAGCAGATGGAAGATCGATCTCTCTCTCTCTCTCTCTCTAACTCTGCCTTTCAAAAAAAAAGTTCCTTGAGCCGGCGCCGTGGCTCAATAGGCTAATCCTCCACCTTGCGGCGCCGGCACACCGGGTTCTAGTCCCGGTTGGGGCGCCGGATTCTGTCCCGGTTGCCCCTCTTCCAGGCCAGCTCTCTGCTGTGGCCAGGGAGTGCAGTGGAGGATGGCCCAGGTGCTTGGGCCCTGCACCCCATGGGAGACCAGGAAAAGCACCTGGCTCCTGGCTCCTGCCAGGATCAGCGCGGTGCGCCGGCTGCAGCGGCGGCCATTGGAGGGTGAACCAACGGCAAAGGAAGACCTTTCTCTCTCTGTCTCTCTCTCTCACTGTCCACTCTGCCTGTCAAAAAAAAAAAAAAAAGTTCCTTCCGTTTAATATTGGAGTCATCTTAAGTCACGGTATTTAAAAAAAAAAAAAAATGAGCCCAAGCTGGGTCTGCTGACTTGGAGAAATTTTCTTGCTGTGTTGTAAGACCAGCAAACATAAAGAGAGGGGGAGTGCTTCCATCACTGGCTCACTCCCCAAATGCCCACCATGGCCAGAGGCAGGCCGAAGTCAAGAGGCAGAAAACTCAGTCCAGGTCTCCTACGTGGGGTGACAGGGACCCAACCACAGGAGCCATCACGGCTGCCTCTCAAGGTCTCATTAGCAGGAAGCGGAGTCAGGAGGCAGAGATGGGATACAGTCCCAGGGACTCTGACCTGACACAGGTGGTTAACTGATGCCAGTGCCAGCCCCAAGAGTATGCATTTTTAATGTGATCCGATGCAGGCAATCAATCATTCTATGCGTGCATTTCTATGATTATGTGAGCCTCATCGTTCTTATGGAAGGATACCAAAAGCTTGTGAAAGAAAATTAACCGGATGGTGGGAGACTGGGGGAAGAGTTAGGGGAGATGAGAGAGAAAGGAAAAAAGGCCAAAAGGCAGCATTTTGAAAGAATTCCTGATACTGCAGAGCGGGCACGGTTAAGGCTCCACGGTGGATATATTTTTTGGAGATCTATTGATTTATTTGAAAGTCAGAGTCACACACAGAGAGAAGGAGAAGCAGAGAGAGAAAGAGTCTTCCATCCACTGGTTCACTCCCCAGTTGGCCACAATGGCTGGAGCTGTGCCAATCTAAAGCCAGGAGCCAGGAGCATCTTCCAGGTCTCCAAAACATGGGTGCAGGGGCCCAAGGACTTGGGTCATCTTCTACTGTTTCCCCAGGCCATAACAGAGAGCTGGCTTGGAAGTGGAGCAGCCAGGACTTGAATGGGCACCCATGGGATGCCGGCACCACAGGCAGCAGCTTAACGCACGACGCCACAGCACCAGCCCCTCCAAGGTGGATATTAGAGTCCGGAGGATTTGTTAGAAGCACAAACAGGTGCATGTGGAGCTGCCGCTGAAACACGAAGGGTTCCCCTTTGTGGGGAGGGGCTCCCGGGTGGTTTAACTTATTTTCTTTTGGTTTTCTGTGTTGTTTAAATGTATCACAGCAAGCACATACTATTTACATAGGCAAAAACAAAGCTGTTTCAATTGTGGAAGAAAAAGATGCTGTAGCTTTAAGTTCAAAGAGTGTCCTCAAGACTCTGACTCTTAGCTCCGTTCTGCAGAAGCAGCAGCCAGAGGGAGGAGGTCTGGGGTGGGTGTTTAGCCCGGCGGATAAGACACAGGTTCAGACGCCCACGCCTCACAGGTGGATGCCTGGGTTCAGTTCCCCGCCTGGCTCCGGATTCCATCTTCCTGTCTGTGCAGACCCCGAGAGGCAGCAGTGATAGCGCAAATGGTCAGCTTCCTGTCACGCACCTGGGAGACGTGCGTCGAGTTCCTGGCTCCTGGCTTCAGCCTGACCTAGCCCTTACTGCTGCAGGCATTCTGGGAATCAACCAGTAGATGGGAACTCTGTCTGTCTCTGTCTCTGCCTCTCAAATAAATAAATACATAAATAAGGAATAAAAATGAGTTGGGAAGTTCAAGATCAAACCACAGAGACAGGGGTTTGAGTTCAGAAGTTCAACACCCAAGTCCAGATCTCGTCCCTTCCTCTGCCTTCTGCCTCCCACCAGGTTAACTTCTGGAGTCAGACAAACCCAGGCTTAAAGCATGGTACCTATAAAAAGAGAAACTGTGCCGGCGCCGTGGCTCACTAGGCTAATCCTCCGCAGCGCCCAGTTGGGGTGCCGGATTCTGTCCCGGTTGCCCCTCTTCCAGGCCAGCTCTCTGCTGTGGCCCGGGAGTGCAGTGGAGGATGGCCCAAGTACTTGGGCCCTGCACCCCATGGGAGACCAGGATAAGTACCTGGCTCCTGCCATCAGATCAGCGCGGTGCACCGGCCACAGCACGCCGGCCATGGCGGCCATTGGAGGGTGAACCAACGGCAAAAGGAAGACCTTTCTCTCTGTCTCTCTCTCTCTCTCACGGTCCACTCTGCCTGTCAAAAAAATAATAATAATAAATAAATAAAAATAAAAAGAGAAACTGTGACACGTTCACCAAACTTGAGCAATCTGCGCTCCGCTCCCCTGGGTCTCCCCGGTCCTCGTGCCGCCGAGCCATCCACACTCAGGGTCCGGGCCAGAGAAGTCTCCAGCACACGGCTGCCGCTGCAGGGCAGTGCCCTGGGTTGTTTCCTGCCTCTGCTGCGGCGAGCAGAGAGGCTGTCACCTGCTCTATTCCGGTAGATCCAGCGGGGAGAGAGGCGTCTTCCGGTCTTCTCGGGCCCCTCTCCTCCTGGTTGCTGGAGAGCTCGCAGCCGCCTCCGAACACCCACTTCACAGGTGTCTGTGGACCTCCCCAGGCTGGGAGTGAGTTCCAGGGAAGGTGGCCAAGAAGCCAGGCCTCGGCCCGGCCCCACGTCATTGGCTCATTCAGTCCTCCCACATCCCCGAGAAGCAGCGTGTCTTGGTCTCCACGTGCTCCGAGGAGCAGAGACAGAGAGGGGTCAGCTATTGCCCAGCTCAGCAGCAGAGCAGGCTCAGACCTGGGCGTTCAGGCTGCAGAGCCCATGAGCCCAGGAGCCTCTCCACCGCGCTCCACGGCAGCTGTGAGACCTCAGAGCTTTAAGTTCATTGCCGTAAATAGGGATGCTCTTACCCTGCCCATACCACAGGCACGCGACCAGACCTGGGCCCACTTGACCTGGTCTCGTGCGTCTATCCCCACCTGACCGTGCACCTGACTCCCAGGAGCTGGCGTTGGCAGATCTGGACGTGGGTAGGAAGGAACGTGCCCCAGGGAGGCCAGGGCACAATTTCTGCCTGCGGTGGGGCAGGGAGGCCAGGTCTGGCAGAAGTGGGGGTGGGAAAATCCTCAATGACCCTCTTCAATCTCCTGCAGGTCCCCCAGGGAACTGAGTCACTCCACAGGGGACTTCACAGACTCAGGGGGTCTCTGTTCTGCTATCTATCAAAGGAGCCCTGAGCTATGACTGGTGGACACCCACTGTCTGTGTGGACTTACATAACGTCCCGTGTGGGAAGAAAGAGGGTGGTAGATGGCATACAAGCGTGTTTGACCCAGAGCAAAGCTAACTTGGGGTGGTGAGAACTCTGTCTGCAGTTTGCTGAAGAGTTGCCATGGGGACAGAGAGTTTTTGTTGTGGTTAACAATGCATTCATTTTTTTTTAAAAAAGATTTATTTTATTTATTTGAAAGGTAGAGTTACAGAGAGAGGGAGACATAGAGAGAGGAAGAGGTCTTCCATCTGCTGGTCCTCTTCCCAAATGGCCACAATGGTTGGGGCTGCGCCAGGCCAAAGCCAGGAGCCAGGAGTTTCTTTCGGATCTCCCACGTGGGTAGCAGAGACCCAAGCACTCAGGCCATCTTGAGCTGCTTTCCCAGGCTCACTAGCAGGGAACACGATCTGAAGTGGAGCAGCCAGGACTTGAACCAGCACCAGATGAGATGCTTGTGTCTCAGGTGGTGGCTTAACCCGTTGCACTGCACAACCAGCTCCATGCATTCGTTTTTAATTGAATGTTTTTGCCATTTTGAAATGTTCAGTGGAAATCATCCAGACACAGTCAATAATAAAACAGTTGTAGGTGGGGGCAGTGCTGAGGTATAGAAGGCTAAGTTTCTGTCTGCAGTGCTGGCATCCCCTATGGGTGTCAGTTCGAGTCCTGGCTGCTGCACTTCCGATCCAGCTCCCTGGTAATGTGCCTGGGAAAGCAGCAGGAGATGCTCCAAGTCCTTGGGCTTCTGCACCCGCATGGGAGACCTGGATGAAGCTCCTGGCTTCGGATTGGCTCAACTCCTGCTGTTGTAGCCATTTCTAGAGTGAACAAGCTGATGGAAGATCTCAATCTCTCTCTTTACATTTCTCTCTACTTTTCTCTCTGTATTTCTGCCTTTCAAATAAATAAGTAAATCTTTAAAAAATAGCAGTGAAGCACAATGAAGAACTGCGCACAGCTCTGCCACATTCCTGCTCCTCTGGGTTAACGGCTCTCACCCTTGTCTGCACACTTGGAGAGTGTTTACAGAATCCACGTCTGCAGGTTCTAATGGAACGGAGTTGCAGGGGTTCCAGGCATCAGGGTTTGGTTAGTTCCCCATTGAATCTAAAAACGCAGCCCGGACCAAGAGCCACACCCTGCAAACTTGTTCCTTTATTTTCCTTCCTCATTCCTCAAGGTCCGTACCCCTCTTCCCCGACTCATCGACTCATCGCCTTCTACACCACTCCCTGACTTCCTCCCAGATCCGGTTACCCACTGGCAGCTGCTCCCTCCTTAGTGCTCACACCCACCTCGGAGGTCAGGCTGAGCCTGAGATGGGGCTTTTGCTGATGAGGAAATTCAGCCCTGCACAGAGGTCTCCCCAGGGAGAGAGCACAGAGCCGCATGCGGGCTAGGCTGGGAGTCAGGGGTTTCCAGAAAGCTGGGAACGTCCCCTTCTTGTTAGCAATCACCGAGCCGAAGGCCTTGTCTGGTTCCGCTTCCTCTCACCCCACCCTCAAAATTCAAGAGCATTCTAGACGCTGAGGGGCCTGCCGTAGGCTGCACGGCGAGTCCCTCCCCCAGTCCTGGTTCTACCTGTGCTCTGCCTGGACTTTAGAGCCCCAGGGTCTGGAGGGACAAGGCCCCCGTGGGAAAGAAAAGGGCTGGTGGCCCCAGCTGGAGGATCTGCCAGCTCTCTCTCTCTCTCTCTCTCTCTCTCTCTATCTCCCTGCTCAGCAGGACACTAAGAGCTGGTGTTGGGCCTGGTGGCAAGACGCTGGTTAAGATGCCCAGGGCCCACTTCGCAGGGACTGGGTTCAAGTCCTGCTAGCGGCCTGGGAGACAGCAGGTGAAGGTTCAAGCAGTTGGGGCCCTGCCGCCCCCGTATGGCAGACCAGGATGCAGTTCCAGTGGGTGGAGTTCCCCCCCCCAAATATATAAAATAAATAAATGTAACCCCATGTGAAGTAAAGAATTCTGAAATGTCCCACATTCAGTTATAGGTGGGAGGATGGAGGAGAAGAAAGATAAAAGGAGTTATTGCAACTAACATCTTCGGGCTCAACCAACAAAAAATAAATAAATAAAATGGGATTGGCACTTTGGCTTAGTGGGTTAAGCTGCCATCTGCAAAAATAGCATCCCATATGGGAACCAGTTCAAGTCCCACCTGCTCCACTTCTGATCCAGCTCTCTGCTATGGCCTGGGAAATCAGTGGAGGATGGCCCAAGTGCTTGAGCCCCTGAACCCATGTGGGAGACCTGGATAAAGCTCCTGGCTCCTGGCTTCAGCCTGGCACAGCCCTGACTTTTGCATCCACTTGGTGAGTGAACCAGCTGATGGAAGATTCCTCTCTCTATAACCCCGCCCCGTAACTCTACCTTTCAAATAAATAAATAAATCTTAATTAAAAAAAAAAAAAACCTGCAATGTGGGGGTCATTCCACCTGCACTGCTATAGTTAGGAGATTGAGAGGCCAGTTCTGTGGTGTAGCAGGTAAACTGCTGCCTGTGATGCCGGCATCCCAAATGGGCACCAGGTCGTGTCCCGGCTGTTCCACTTCCAATCCAGCCCCCTGCTAGTGGCCCAAGAAAAGCAGCAAAGGAAGGCCCAAGTGTTTGTTCCCTGCCACCCACGTGTGAGACCTGGAGGAAGCTCCTGGCTCCTGGCTTCCACCTGGCCCAGCCTGGCTGTTGCAGCAGCCATGAGGAATGAATCACTGTGTGGAAGATCTCTCTCTCTCTCTCTCTCTCTCTCACTCTTTCAAATAAATAAATTTTTTAAGATTTACTTATTTATTTATTTGAAAGAGTTATACACAGAAAGAAGGAGAGGGGGAGAGAGAGAGAGAGAGAGAGAGAGAGAGAGAGGTCTTCCATCCACTGGTTCACTCCCCAATTGGCCACAACAGCTGGAGCTGCGCCAACCTGAAGCCAGGATCCAGGAGCTTCTTCCACATCTCCCATGTGGGTACAGGGGTCCAAGGACTTGGGCCATCCTCCACTGCATTCCCAGGCCTTAGCAGAGAGCTGGATGGGAAGTGGAGCAGCCAAGTCTTGAACCAGCGCCCACATGAGATGCTGTGGCTTTGCTCACTACACCACAGTGCCGGCCCCTCAAATAAATAAACTTTTAAAAAGAAGAACATAACAACAAAACCAAAGGAGAGATTAAAAAATAAAGAGGTTGACTAAAAAACGACAAGGAGGGAGCATAGGACAGTGTCCGAGCAAGAGCCCAGTGTGCAGTTGATATTGTTAGGGCTCTGCTGGGAGGAGCAGAGGGGCATAGGAGCCCTGAGGACAGCCCCCTAACTGTGCACGGGAGAGAGGAGCAGGGAAAGAAGCTACCCAGCCCTGGATAGAGGGTCTGGGCCTCTTCCAAGGCTGCTGGGGCTCAGGCGTTGAGGGCCAGTGGTGAGACTTGGCCAAACACATCTCAGTCCCGGCCTCTCCCCATCCTCGGGGGGCCACCAGAAGTAGATGCCCTATCTCAAGCAGGGCCAGTGTGGCACCTTCCTCGTCCTCCCAGGGAGCCTGTCCCCAGCATGCCCATCGGGGTGAAAGACAGGGGCTCTCGGGTGTCTCTGGCATCTCCAGGCCCCACCAAGTCGAGCCCCCTGTGCTGAAGGGGGGTGGTGAAGGACCCTCGTTAATCTACGGCTCTGCGCATGGTCACACCGCACGTGCAGGCAATGGCCTGCGCCTGCACCTGCACCTCTACCCATGCGGGTGGGTGGGGCACGTGTCCCTGCGAGCATTCCCGCGTGCGCTGCTGCAGGCGCTGTAGGCCTGCTTGTGTTTCCAGAACTTCTGGAGGCTGGAGATCCAGGCGACTCAGAAAGCAGAGGTCCTGGGTCTGCGCTTCACACCCAGCCATCCCCCAGACCTTTTAAATCAGAATCTCTCACGGCTCGGGGCTCTAGCATCAGTTCTTGGTTAAAGCTCCCCACACGAGTCCTATGTGCAGGTAACTTTAAGACCTAGGACTCTGCGTGATTACTGAACGACATCGTCCCATTTTTTTAAAAAGAGATTTATTTATTTATTTGAAAGGCAGAGTTACAGAGAGGCAGAGGGAGAGAGAGAGAGAGAGGGAGAGGGAGAGAGAGAGAGAGATCTTCCATTCACTGGTTCACTCCCCAGATGGCCACAACGGCCAGGGCTAAGCCAAGCCAGGAGCCAGGAGCTTCTTCCAGGTCTCCCACACAGGTGCAAGGGCCTGAGCACTTGGGCCATCTTCTACTGCTTCCCCAGGCCATAGCAGAGAGCTGGATTGGAAGTGGAGCAGCTGGGACTCAAACTGGTGTCCATATGGACACTATATGTAGGCAACAGCTTTACCTGCTATGCCACAGCACTGGCCCACATTGTTCCATTTTATAGATGGGAAAACCGAGATCCCATGTGTGCCTGCACCTGTGGATTGGCAGGACCGGATGTGTCCCAAACACAGAAGTTCCACAAGAGAAGCGTCTTTGCTTAGTTCAGCGCTGAGAACAGGGCCTGGCACGCAGTCGTCGCTTGGGAATTGGCCGCCCTGGTGGACAGGTGCTGTTCTCGCTGTGCTAGGCACCTTGGGCTCTGGGGCGAGTCCTGCAGCCTGATGGTGTGTGTGTGTGTGTGTGTGTGTGACCCCTCCTTCAGTGATTCCCCACCCCTTTGCTCCAGCAGGAGTTGGCCCCCAGCAGCCCCTCTGTGACTCTGCTCCCTCTATGGCCCCACCCCCAGTGCCTTTCACGGGATCCTCTGGTTGGCCACGGGCACCCACACATCCCCATGAGCCCCGCCTTCACGGCTTCCCACCCTCTGCTGTCCACCAGGCTGTGGGCCCCAGCTCAGGGGCTGGGGGAGGCTGTCCCCTGGATCTGGGCCTGGCAGGGGAGCTGCTGGCTGAGCCCTGAGGTCCAGGTCTAGGAGACACCCCTCTCCCAGTTCACCCCAGCAGGGCCCACTGTGTCTGACTGAACTGTGACACTGACCTCTGTTTGTGGGGCTGGCCCTGTCACAGCCTGTCCCGGGGGGAAGTCCCAGGCTGCTGAACAGCTCTGACAGCTCTGCTGTGGGGGTGGATGCCTTTGCAGGCCGGGAGTCAGACAGCCCCATGGCCGCATCTGGCCCTTGACCCCCCAGGAAACCCCTGGGGCTCCGCTCATGTGCCGGGAGTCCTCAGTTCTGTGCCTCCCCACCAGCCTCGGGCTCCCTCGCAGCCTCTGCCCTGGACATTCCTGTGCCCTCTCTCTGCCTGGGGCTCTATAACAGCCTGGGACTGGCGCAACCTTCTCAGAGGAGTGTGGCTGGAGCGGAGCAAGCGCGGACGCCCCAGGGTGCGCCCGCCTGAGGCAAGCAGGTGCGAGCAGAGCACCACGCAGGAGCCGAGATCCGGCTGCTTGTAAGGCTCGGGGCTTGTTTCCTCCCCTGGTGGGCCTGAATCTCCGGCTCGCTCCCTCTTCTAGGCAGCCCCCCTCCAACCCCCTTCCCCATCAACTGCTAGACCGTGAGCGGGAGCGGCTGAGAATCTCCAGCTCTTGCCACGCGCGCCCCCTGCAGGCCGCATCCTAGAACGCAAGGCAGAGGAGACTGACCAGGACAGGGGATGTCTTCTTTTCTCCCACTTAGTGGCCAGCGCGTTGTACGTGAACCGTAGCTGCCTTCGCTAGCGCATGGGAGCGCTGGCTTTGCAGTCCCACAGGGCTGGAGTAAGTCCGGGATCCACCACATACTAGCAGTGTGGTCAGAGCCTCAGTGAGGACGCCATTAAGATCCTTCTTACTGGGTGGTCCAGGGCATGTCCAGGTCTCTGACTGGCCCTAACCCTGGGCCTGGCCCTCTAAGACCCCAGCCCCTGCCCCAAGGCCCAGGGTGCTCAAGGGCGTGCACAGCCCCGGGCCACACGCTGAGGAGCCAGGCATCGCAGAGCCCCAGACCTGGTCCCGGCCTCGAGAAGAGTGGAAGGTTGGCTGCATGAGGCGTGGACAGAGACAACTCTAGATCAGGGCAGGTGCTACTGCGTGTCCCCCAGATGCTTTACAAACAAGACCTGGGCACCGCTGAGCTCAGAAAGTGTGTCCTGGGGGAAGGAGTTGGCAGAGGCGGGGTGGGAGCGCATGGATGGCCCACCACATCCTGCAGTGACAGGGAAGGTGTAGGCCCACTGCCTGATGGGGGGTGCCCTGCCCCATGGCTGCCATGCATCTCCTCCCCGTCCGCCCCAGGCAGCCCACCAAGGCTGCTCCAGGCTCCTCAGCTCAGGCAAGGGCAGAAGGAACTGTCCGGCTTCCCTGGGCTGGAGAGCAATCTCCCCCAGACATGATGAAAAACAGGAAGGGCCTGCAGACCAGAACATGTAACCTGAGGATGGGAATATCTACCTCTGCCCCTCAGAGGTGCTCGCAAGTCCAGATACAAGTGAGCTTTAGGGGCAATGCCAAGTATAATTCAGATGCAAGAGATGTTGATGTGTTTTGTTTATCCTGTGGGATTGTGGGCATCCACCCTTCTACTTACCCACTCATCCATCCATCCATCCATCCATCACCCATCCACGCATGCATCCCTCCATCATCATTTATTAGCAATCTATCCATCATCTGTCTATCATCCATCATCCATCCACCTGCCCATCTGCCCATCTGCTTATCCATCTATTCATCCAGTCGGTAATGCGAGGGCCTCATCTGCCAGGCACTGCTCTGGATACAGGAGCTGCGTGATGCACAAGACAGGCCAGAGCCTCTGCTTGTGGAGTTTACCTTCCAGGTGGGAAAAAGAGCATAAGCGTGCACAACTAAAGAGCGGAATGTGAAGTGGAAGCCTAGGCGCCGTGAAGGAAAATAAAATAGGGCAGGGGGTAGCTAGGGACAGGGGACAGGGCTCCTTAGTGCGAGGGTGGGAAAAGGCCCCTCTGGGGAGGTGAGCTGTGTGGTGAGTGGGGCAGAGGCTTCTAGGCGTTGGGAACAGCAAGTTCCAAGAACAGGCAGGAGGGGCAGGCACTTGGCACCATGATGAAGCCACCACGTGGGAAGCCTGCATCCCACATTGCAGTGCCTAGGTCTGAGTCCTGGCTCCACTTCCAGTTCCAGCTTCCTGCCAACGCACACAGCAGGCCCCTGTGAACCACAGGAGAGATCCTGATTGAGTTCCAGGCTCCAGGCTTCAGCTTGGCTCAGTCTCGGCACTTGTGGTCACTTGGGAAATGAACCAGTGTATGGAAGATTGTCCGCTCTGTCTGTTTTGCTTCCTTTCAAATAAATAAAAAGCTGTCAAAGGCCAAGATGGGGAGCTGACCAGAACAGGCAGGCCCGTGTGGGTGAGCGGAATGGGCGTGGGGGGAGGGGGTCTTAGGAGGTGAGGCAGGAGAAGGCCAGGCTGACGAGCCTGTGGCAAGGCAAGACCAATGACACTAGCGAGCAGGGTCCTGCCCAGCCCTGCAAGGGAGACAGGCGCTCCCGGTGGAGGTGAGAAGTGGTTGTGGTGGAGGTGAGAAGTGGTTGGCTCAGCACAGATTTTCAAGATAGAAGGAAGAGAATTTGCTGGGGGACTCGAGGTAGAGTGTGGAACAAAGGGAGGAACCAGGTGGATTCTGGGGTTTGGGGTCAGGGTGACCGCTGCCTGTCGCAGAGGCTGGGAAGGTTGGAGTCAAGGTCTCGGGTTTGGCCAAGTCTACTTTGGGAAGAGCGTGAGGCCTCCACGTGTGGGAAGCCGGTTTCCAGGGAGAGGTCGGGATGAGAGGTGCACGCGTGGGAGTGACAGGCACTGGATGAACCTTCAATTCCTGGGGCACCGACAGCAGCCAGCGCGTGACCGCAGATGCACAAGAGCTCAGGCCACAGGAAGTAAGAGAGACGTTGAAAGAGGGGCTGCTGCCCTGTGTCAAACGCTGCTGAGCGGGGAGCGAGGGGAGGACCGAGAACAGAACTGGGCGACCTTCACGATGACCTTCGCCATGGGGTTCCATGGCAAAGGGGGGTGGGCTTGTGTGAGGTCCTGAGGGAGAGGTGCAGCACCAGCGCCTCTCCCAGGAAGCTGTGCGGTGGAGGACCTCAGGGAAACAGGGTGGGGGGAGTGGCTGGAAGCAAGGGGTGCCAGGTAAGGCAGCGCTTGTGTTCAAGTGAGCCTTCTCGGCTTGCTCTCAAGCTGATGAGGATGATGGAGTGAGAAGAGAGAGGTGAGAATTTCCAGAGCTGAATTCTTGAGGGGAGGGGAGCGAAAGGGCTGACACCCCCTACACAAGAGGGCATGCATACCAGGGGGGAGGCAGGGAAAGCAGGTGCAGGTCGGTGGGAGATTCGGCACTGGGGGAATCTGGAATTTTCTGGTGCTTCTCTTCTCTCAGTGAAATAAGAACCAATGTCAAGGCTGAGCACAAGAGGGCAGGAGACAGTCTGGGTGTTCAGAGAAGAGAGGAAGAAGGGGTGAAAGTCACAACAAGGACCAGAGAGTGAATGGACCAGGGAGCAGGTGCACAGAGGCCCACCAAAGACTGGGGGGGGGGGGGGTATTGTCGTCAGGTGCGTTGTCTTCAGCCACGTCCCGCTGCGTGGGTGCAGGTGCAGCCCGAGCACGGCGGCTGGGAGAGCAGAGGGAGCAGTGGGAGGTGACCGCATGTCGCTGCAGGTCCGGGCTCCACTGTGGATGGCTACTCCCTGTCCCCCACCCCCCAGCGGCACGTGCTGTCTGTCCACAGTGAGAGACTCATGGTGATCTCATCTGGTGACCCTGGGTCACCTCGCCAGGAAGGGCAGAGCTGGGGTTTGAATTTCTATGTAGGTTCAGGGTTCTCCACTCAGGGTTGTAGGGGAGTTAGAGTTACATTTAAGAAAACCTGGCCCCCCGGGGGCGGGGAGTGGGTGGGAGGGAGTAGGAGTGGGGTTGGAAATAAACAAACTGCTGATTAAACAAACTGCATGGATTAAACTCCAGCTATTGGGCACACTGGCTGGTCTAGGCATTGCCACAGTTCAGCCACAGTGACTTGCTGCCACCCACTGGCCATCACTAGGGCTGCACCCGAGTGGTGCCCGCCTGAGCTCTGATCCTGGTCTGGGTCCAGTGACGCCTGGGGGAAGGGTGGACAGTTCTTGCTCCACTTGGACAAATGAGGAAATGAGCGCCCAGAGGGGTGGCTTGAAGCTCTCTTCTCCCTGGGCTTGGGTGACTCCAACTTGCAGTTGTACGGGGAACGACTAGGATTCTTCTGTGAAAATGAAGCCTCCGGTTTGAAGAAACTCATGGGCATCCAGCGAAAGCCAGAGCAGGAGGATCGGGCGGCGAGTCTAGTGGTTAGGATGCCTGTATCCCAGATAGGAGTTCGGTTCCCGACTCCAGCTCGTACTCCAGCTTCATGCCAAGAACAGACCCTGGGAGGTGGCAATGACTGATTGCTCAAGTAGTTGGGGTCCTGGCCCCGACATGGGAGACCCAGATTGTGTTCCTGGCTCCCAGCTCCAGCCTTGGCCCTGTGGACATTTGGGGGTGGGAGGTGAACCAGCAGATGAGAGAGAGAGCTTGCCCTGTCTCTCTTATCTGCTTCCCAAATAAGAAAAAAAAATCTCTTCTAAAGCCAGAGCTGGGAACAATGATGTCAAAGGTCAAGGTTGCCATTGCCAGGACAGTGACCGGCCGCTTAGGAGAGAGTCATCCAGATGGAATCAGCCTTGCTTGTAGCCAGGGCCACGTTCTAAGTGTGTGTTTGCTGCTAACGGCAAGCTATTCTTGCAAATAAAATGAATATTTATCAAGCTGATGCATATATAGTATAAGCATGCTTTATTCAAATCCTATGAGCTGTGTTCCAAGAAACAAATTGTGGAAGCAAAATAAGCCCCAAAATTGGCAACTTCAACGTGTTACTCAAATGCCACCCAATTATGTGAGCTGCTATGAATATTTGCTAAAAGCTCCAGCTCTTTGTAAAGCAAAATGTTTTCATCTTTTAAAAAAGTATACGAAGCAAATGTTCTCTAATACCCAACTGGAAGATGTGTTAGGACACACTTCAAACTCCAACCAGCCACAATGGAAAAGGAAGAAATGTTTACTGCATAGGAAGAATGTGTCATAAAAATAGAAAGCAGTTAAGACTCCCACGCTCCCTATCAGAGGCCCTGGCTTCAATTCCCCACTCTAGTTCCTGACCCCAGCTCCCCGGCCACGCAGACTCTGGGGAACATCTAGTGATGGCTAAAGCGCTTGGGTCTCTGCCAATAACCCACGTGGGAGACCTGGATTGAGGTCCCAGCTTCTGGCTGTGCCCCAACCAAACACTGTAGACATTTGGAGGTAAACCAATGGCTGTGCACTCGCGTGCTCCCTCTCTCTCTCTCTCTCTCTCTCTTTCTCTCTCTCTCTCTATATATATACACACATATGTATGTATATATATAGAAGTATATATATTTAGAAGTATATATATTTCTAAAATAAATTTTTAAGAATATTTTAAAAGTTGGAGACTACTGGGTAAGGCAAGCATGTGTTTTAGAATTTCATTTTGAGAACTTTTAAATGATAAACATGTGTGATATTGTTTTTCCATTTTAAAAATGATTTTTATTGGCATTAATTTTGAGCTCATGTTGTCTTCTTTTAATGTTTTCTAGTCCCAAACGTCCATCTAAGGGGCACGGATTTTAAAAAAATGCATCAACATAAAGTTCTTTTTTAATGCCATTTGCTGCGAACTTGCTGACGAGTCCTCTTATGGAATAATGTATGACTTCAGGAATTTCTGAGAATTTCCTGGAATTCTGATTATTTTAGTATACAAATCCCAACGGTGGGTGTCTGGTGGGAACCCGGAAGCCTTGTCCGCGCCTGCTCCTCCTTGGAGTGTCTTGAAGCTGCATCCAGGGCGCCCCCAAGGCCACTGCCCCATCGTCAGACTTTGCCTTCTCTTTTCTGAGCTGTGTGTCGGCTGCCTGACCCTCCACCTTCCTGCACCTGCCCAGGCCCGGCGTTCCTCCGTGCAGAGCGCCTCCCTGGTCCCCAACACCTTTATCTCTCATATGCATGCTTGGGTTTCTGCATCAGAGCCTCTAGGGGTTTCTTCACGGTGGCTCTTTGGGGTCTCACCCAGCTGCCCTGAGTCAACCTCTGGGAACTGAAGTGTAGGAATCCGCGTATTTCACGGGCTGTCGGAAGGGTGTTTTTTTTAATAAAGATTTTTATGATTAAATACAACACAAACACAGAGAACCACATAAAATGAATCTCTGCACAGGTGAATGAAGCATCGTAAGGCAAACTCCCTCATAACACCACCCCTGTCTGCAGGCAAAACTGCCACTCACCCCAGGAATCTCCACGGGCTCCTCCCATCTCAGCCCCTCCCCTTGCCCCACCCCCAGAGCAACGTGGTCCTGCCCACCACTTTCCCGGGAGTCTGAAAGGTGCTGCTTTTCTGTGGTTTCGCTGATGATGCGTCTTCTTTTCTTCCTTTTTTTTTTTTTTTAAAGTAAGATTGATGTTTATCTGTTTATTTATTTATTTGAGAGGGAGAGAGACGGAAAGAGAGCTCCTGTCTGCTGGTTCACTCCCCAAATGCCAAGGCTGATCCGGGCTCCTGATGAGGGAACTCACTCCAGGTCTCCTTTGTGAGTGACAGGAACCCAGCTGCTTCCCGGCTCTGCATGATAGAAACTGCGGTCGGGAGCTGGAGCCAGGAGCGGAACCCAGCCCCCCGCCCCCCATACGGGATGCAGGCGACTTAACCGGCGTCTCCGCTGCTGGGCTAAACGTCCACCTCTGGTGTGTCTCTACAGCTGGTGTAGTCTTTGGCTCCCCTTCCACCTCGTGTCTTCTTGAGATTCATTCTGGGAGTAGACTTGCTAGTTCCCGTGGTCAATTTTCCAAGAATCCATCCGTGTAGTGGCGGAGGTGGGGGTGGGGTAGCAGGGGTGGGGTATGGAAGCTCCAGTTGCTCCAAATCTTAGCCAAGATTTAGTGTTGTTCGTCTTTTTCTTTTCTTTTCTTTTTTTTAACAGGCAGAGTTAGACAGTGTGAGAGAGAGACAGAGAGAAAGGTCTTCCTTCCGTTGGTTCACCCCCAAATGGCCGATACAGTGGGTGTGCTGCGCCAATCCGAAGCCAGGAACCAGGTGCTTCCTCCTGGTCTCCCATGCAGGTACAGGGCCCAAGCACTTGGGCCATCCTCCACTGCCTTCTCGGGCCACAGCAGAGAGCTGGACTGGAAGAGGAGCAATAGGGACAGAATCCAGCACCCCAACTGAGACTAGAACCCAGGGTGCCAGCACCGCAGGCGGAGGATTAGCCTATTGAGCCATGGCTCCCCCCATCTTTTTCTTTTTTAAATCTAGCAATTCTAATGGTATGTGGCATTTTTCACTGGAAGTGTCCTTACAGTTGGTGATGCTGAACCCTGTTCATGAGTTCCCGGCCACATGTATATCTTCTTTTGTAAAATCTCTGTCCTCATCTTGTTTCCACAGTCTGTTCCAGTGTAACGCGCCACCACGAAAACTCGTGGCTTGAGACAAAGCCGCACAGATGCCCACTCTCTTGTCATCTGAGCTGGGCACATCGGGTTGTTCCTTTGTGCCTGTGGTGCTGTCAGTAGTTGTCCACAGGCCCAAGAGGGGCTGGAGCTCAGAGCTGGCTGAGCACGCTGTCCGGTGCTGCGGCTAGGACGGCTGGGGGAGCAGGAGGCTGCCCGGGCATCTCCCCCTGTGGTCCCCTGTCACTGTGGGTGGCGGCTCAAGGTTACCAGGTGGAGCACGCCAGGACAACACCCAGTGTCTGAGAGTTCATCTGCTGGTATCACGCTAGCTGATGTCACAGGTCACAGGTCACACAGCCAAGCAAAGTCACATGTCCAAGTCCCGAGTAAAATGGGGAGGGACCACACCAGGCATGAATGTCGGAGGCCTGCTTCCCTGGGCTGGAAATGTTAAGTCTGCACGACTCTTGTGCCCATTTCTAGCTGGACAGCCTTTGCATGTGGCATTAGCTCCTTGCATACTCTGAGTACAAGTCTTCAGTTAGGTGTCTCAGCAGTGCCTCTTGAGAGAAGAAATTTTTAATTCTGATCAAGTTCAATTTATATATACATATATCTCTTCTCCTTTTTCTATGATAGTGCTTTTTGGGTTCCAAGCAACTTTTGCAGGATTGGTGTGATGGCGCAGTGGGGTGAGCTGCTGTTTGCAACCTGCCTGGCATTCCATACTGCAGCATTGGTTCAAGTCCTGGCTGCTCCGCTTGCTACCCAACTCCCTGCTGATGCACCGGGGAAGATAGTGGAGGATGGCCCAAGTGCTTGGGTCCCTGCACCCACATGGGCTCCTGGCTTCAGCCTGGCTCAGCCTGAGCTGTTGTGGGCATTTAGGGAGTGAGCCAACAGATGGAAGATATCTCTCTCTCTCTCTCTCTCTCTCTCTCTCTCATGCTGCTTTTCATATAAATAAATAAATACATCTTTAAAAAAAAAAAGAAAAAATTTTGCCAGTCCCAAAGTCATATTCTCTGGATTTTTTCTATAATCTTTATAGTTCTAGCTTTTTCATTTAGGCTCATCATCCATGGAGAATTGGCTTTATTTATGGAAAAAGACAAGGATTTAGACTAATTTTTCCCCAGGGTTCCAGCACTGGATACTGAAAGCATTTTCTTTCCTCCGTGGAATTAACTTGTCCCTTGGTCAAAAACCCACTAACTATATTTACTGTTATAACTAGTGTTTTTGTTTTGTTCTCTAATTGATTGTATACAATTTTTTATTTTTGTATGAACTTTGTATACTGTGACCTGGATAAATTAACTGTTAATTGTAGTAGATTTGGAGAAGGGCCGGGGAGGAGCATGGATTCCATCAGGGTCACTGTGTTTGTGGTCACACAGGGTGTGACGACTAATACTTCTCCTCCAGGCTGTATGATTTCTTTACCTTGCTTTGTAGAATTGCCCAGGACTTCCTGGCACAGAGTTAAAGAACAGAATCTTTGCCTTAGGGCATCTCCATGAAAATCTAGCCAGTGTTTCTCCATTAATTATGATGTTAGTCATAGATTTTTTAATGCTATTTTTTAAAAGTTAATGTCTATTCCTAGTTTGCTGAGATTTTTTTTGTCATTGTGCATCTGTGTCTATGTGTGTTTGTTGGTCCAGTTTTTTTTTAAGATTTATTTATTTATTTATTTGAAATTCAGAGTTAGAGAGAGAAGGAGAGACTGAGAGAAAGATCTTCCATTCACTGGTTCACTCCCCAGATGACTGCAACAGCTAGCGCTGGGCCAGGCTGAAGCCGAGAGCCAGGAGCTTCTTCTGGGTCTCCCACATGGGTAGCCGTGGCCCAAGCACTTGGACCATCTTCTGCTGCTTTTCCCAGGTCATCAGCAGGAAGCTGGATTGGAAGTAGAGCAGCTGGGGCTTGAACCGGTGCCCAAATGGGATGTTGAAGTCTCAGGCAGTGGCTTAACCCACTGCACCATAATGCCTGCCCCATTTTTGTTTTTTAATAATGAATGGGTGTTAATTTTTGTAAAATGTTTATCTGAATCTTTGTGAGATTATTTTGTGACTTTGATCTTTTTGTGTGCTAATATAATGAATTATAATAATTGATTTTTGAATGTTAAACCATTCATATTTATGGTTTAAACCTCAATTGGTTTATTTATTGTTTTATTCTTTTATTTATCACCAATATGATAATATTTTATTTATTTGAAAAGCAGAATTACAGAGAAACAGAGGCAGAGGCAGAGACAGAAAGATATTCCATCCATTAGTTCACTCTCCAGGTGCCAAAATGGCAAGGGCTGGCCGATCAAAGCCAGGAGCCAGAAGCTCCTTCTGGGTCTCCTTCGAGGGTGCAGGGGCCCAAGTACTTGAGGCATCTTCCACTGCTTTCCCAGGCCGTAGCAGAGAGCTGGATCGGAAGTGGAGCAGCCGGGTCTCGAACTGGCGCCCATATGGGATGCCACCTGCAGGTAGTGACTTTCTATTAGGTTCATGCAAGTCTCATAAAACAAAGTGGAAAGTGATCCTTCTTCCACTGTTCTCTGAAAGAGTCTGTGTATGATTGGTGCTAACTTTTCCTTAAATATTTAAGTTATCACTAAAGCCACTTGAGTCGACCTGGAGACATTTGTTAGTTTGTTTTTTTTTTTTTTTTTCAAATTTGATGTCTTTAATCAATATAGAGCTAGACTGACTCTTTCTGTGTTAGTTTTGCTGAACTATTTATTTCCAGGAATTCGTCCATTTTGCCTAAGCAGTTAAATCTGCTGACATAACGTTGTTCATGGTATTCCATCCTCTGTCGTAGCTGTAGGGTCCGTAGTGATGCTCTCTCTTGCATCCTGAGACTGGGAATTGTATGGGATGCCGGTGTTGCAGGCAGCAGCTTAACTCACTGTGCCACAAGGCTGCTGCCGCCACCAGCCACCACCCCCTGCACTTCCACCCCTGACAAACCCCTGATCTTTTTCCTGTTTCCACAGTTTTGCCTATTTCAGAATGTCATATAGTTGGAGTCATATAGTACATGGCCTTTTTAAATAAAATTTTATTTATTTGGAAGGCAGAGGGAGAGAGATGGAGACAGAGACAGAGAGACAGAGATCTCCCCTCTGCTGGTTCACTCACCAAACTCCCACGACAGCCAGGGCTGGGAACTCCACCCACGTCTGCCACATGGGTAGCAGGGAATCGATTTACTTGAGCCATCACCTGTGGCCTCCAAGGGTGAACATTTGCAGGAAGCCAGATTTGAGAGCAAGGCTGAGACTCGAATCCGGGCACTCCAACATGGAAGGCAGGTGTCCTGAGTGGTGTCTTAACTGCTGTGTCCAGATCCCCCATAGTGTGCAGCCTCTTCTAGGTGTGAATTGTAGAAAGTTACCCTACTTAGTGTAGAGTAATCTTATGAGTCCAAAGTCCACTGAAAATCGACCTCTGTAAAAAAAAATAAGAATGGGAAAGGGAGAGGGAGGAAGAAGAAGGTCGGAATGTGGTGGGAGGGAGGGAGGCAGGGGGAGGAATCACCATGTTCCCAAATGTGTATGTGCTAGATCCATGAGGTTTGTATTCCTTAGATAACATTTTTAAAAATTTAAAAAGTTATCCTGCTTGAGATTTCTTGGACTTCTGGAACCTGAGGGCTAATATTTCCAATCAGTTCTAGTAAATTGCCAGCCATTGACCATTCAGATATCGCTTCTCCCATTCTCCCTCTCCTCTGTCCTTGGGGCTCCAGTTAAACACATCTCGGTGCTTCTCATCCATTCTGTCTTTTTTTTTTAAGGCTTTTTATTTTTATTTTTATTTTATTTTTTTTTTTGACAGGCAGAGTGGACAGTGAGAGAGAGAGACAGAGAGAAAAGTCTTCCTTTGCCGTTGGTTCACCCTCCAATGGCCGCCGCAGCCAGCACGCTGCAGCCGGCACACCACGCTGATCTGATGGCAGGAGCCAGGTACTTCTCCTGGTCTCCCATGGGGTGCAGGGCCCAAGCACTTGGGCCATCCTCCACTGCACTCCCTGGCCACAGCAGAGGGCTGGCCTGGAAGAGAAGCAACCGGGACAGAATCCGGCGCCCTGACCGGGACTAGAACCTGGTGTGCCGGCGTCGCAAGGCGGAGGATTAGCCTAGTGAGCCGCGGTGCCGGCCATCCATTCTGTCTTACACTGCCTTCCGCGTGACTGCTTCATCTTTACGCCTTCAGGCCCTTTCTGGGTTATTCCTCCCGAACCTTCTTCCGGTTCATTCCATCTGCTGGCTCACTACCCAAATGGCTGCAATGGCAGGAGCTGGGCCTATCCGAAGCCAGGAGTCTCCCACGTGGGTGCCCCTGCACTTGGACCATCTTCTACTGCTTTCCCAGGCTATAGCAGAGAGCTGGATTGGAAGTGGAGTGTCTGGGACACGAACCCATGCCCATATGGGATGCCGGCACTGCAGGCAGAAACTTAACCTGGGGCCTCCTTGCCTTCTGTTACAATAACACAAGGGTGTTCTTCATTGTTTTCAACAGCAGAATTCCTCTGAGTAGCTCAGCCTGGCATTCCCATGAAAAGGAAGCCCGCCAGATGCCACACTCTGTTTTATAGAGATGGAAACAGTGGCTCCGAGAGGTGAGGCCACTTACTCAGAGTCTCTCAACCAATAAGAAATAGAGCTAGGGGGCAGGTGCTGTGGCATAACAGGTAAAGGCGCCACTGAAGTGCCAGCATCCCTTAGGGGTGGCGGTTCAAGTCCCAGCTACTCCACTTCTGATCCAGCTCTCTGCTAAAGCCTGGGAAAGCAGCAGAAGATGGCCCAAGACCTTGGGGCCCTGCACCCACATGGGAGACCTGGAGGAAGCTCCTGGCTCCTGGCTTCGGATCAGCACAGCTCCGTTACGGCCATTTGGGGAGTGAACCAGCAGATGGAAGACCTCTCTTTCTCTCTCTCTCTCTCTCTCTTTCTCTCTGATTCTCTCTGTCTGTAGCTCTACCTCTGAAATAAATAAATACAATATTTCAAAAAAAAAAAAAAAGAAGAAGAAGAAGAAGAACTAGAGGCAGACTGCAGCTCACGGGCTGTCAGGCACCAGATCTAGGATCTCTTCTCCACTCCCAGGTGTCGGTTCAGCCTCGAGTTCCCAGATCAGCCACCAGGGGGCAGTGGTGCTCAGCGAGCGGAACAGCCTAGGGCTGCTTCTGGGAGGCCTGGGCTTCTCACTGTCAGAGAAAAGCGAAAATCATTTCGCTTAGGATTCCAAGCCCTGTTTCACTTCTGCTTCGTTTCATTCATCAAACTCTGGCTGATGCCTCCTCTGACACAGAGGAGAGGGCACGGAGATCAGTCACAGCCTGTCCTACCCTTGAGGACCTCCGGTGCAATCAATCTTCTCCAGCCTGGGTTTGTCACCTGCTGGGCTTTGCTCCCTGCACTGAAGCTCCTCCCCTCCCCATCACTGCCTGGACCACTCTCTCAGGCCCAGCTCAGACACCAGCTCCTACAGGCGTCTCTCAACCGCCACCCCCACCCCCAGGATCAGAGTCCTCCCTCCCTCTCCTGCGTCCGCAGCCCTGATTCTGCATCTCCATCTGGCCACCTGCTTGCTTCACCCTGCAGGGCAGGCCCACCCCACCCCACCCCCAACCCTGGAGCCCCGGTGCCAGCCCAGGATACAAGCTGGGACCCAGGGAGATCGGCTGGCTGGGGCTCCTGGTAAGGCTGTGGGAGGGGAGACAGTGGCTCTGCCCCAGTCCTAAACCTTCGGGAGTCCAGCTTCCCGCCCATGGCTGAGAAGCTTCCAGCCGCAGGAACCATTGGATGTGAGAGAGAGAGAGAGAGAGAGAGAGAGAGAGAGAGAGAGAGAGAGAGAGAGAAAGAGAAGAACCATCATAGCCGAAGAAAACGCAGGAGTTTCTGGTTAATTTTGGAGTTAGGAAGACTTTTCCATGCCTCCAAGCTAGAAGCCATAGGGAAAAAAAGTAGCCATAGGTCTCTCTTACGCTTTGGAAGGACTGCTCAGCCTTGCTCCTGAGGAGATAACCACAAATGTAAGATGCATCGAGATGCTGTGTTTCGGCTCTCAGACGGGCAGAGATGCAAAGGTTTTGTAACAGTCCTGGGGCAGCCCCGAGCAGCGGGGCCTGTGCTTGGTTGCTAGGGGCAGGGAGGACAGCGCAAGCCTGGCAGTGTCTCCCGAAAGTAAAATATACCTGGGGCGGGCAGAGCCTGCAGGTGGCCTGCGCTGGCTTTCTCGGCTGCACAGTGCCCTGTGCTTGCCTGCACGTGTGGAACCTGACTCTGATGAGAGTGTGTTCTCGGTGATTCTAAGGGAGGTCCCCAGTCAGGAAGGTGACCCCGAGGGGGCTGCACCTGATCACGTGGATCCTTTTTAAGCAGCAAGTTCATGCTGGCTGGAGACGCCAGAGACTCCAAGCGTGGGAGGAATCCATCGCAAGCCCCATGGCAAGGAGTGTGGGGCCCCGGGGAGCCGGGGGCGGCTCCAGGCTGACAGCGAGCAAGGACACAGGACTCAGATTCTGCAAAGATGAGCTTTGTAGGCAGGTTCTCCTCCAGAGCCTCCACGGTCCGCGCCGTGGTTCTGCCCTGCGCAGAGAGCCAGCGGCACCATGCAGGCTGTGAGCGACCCCGGGGATGGTGGCGCGCTGCCGTGTTGCGGCTCTCTCTTACGTGGCCATAGAAACAGACAGTGACGTCATTCCACTTTGGGGGATTTCGCCTGTGCACGTATGAAGCAGTGACCATTTATCATAGCACATTTGCGACACCAAAAAACAAAGCCAAAGCAAAACTAGAAACAACATCCATCAATAAGAAATTGGTTTAATGAATTATTTCTATCTATATTATAGGATATTGTTCAGCACTATAAAAGAAACTGGAAGATCTTTAATTACTGGTAAAGATCTCTGAGATTTGTGATTGATTAAAAGCTACAACAGGGTGTAGGCAATTGGTTACCTTTTCTGTGGAAATAATCGTTAAATATACAATTGCTCTGGGGGCAGGTGCTTGGGGCAGAGTTATGATGCCATTCGGGACAGCCGCCTCCCATACTCGAGTGCCTGGGTTCAAGTCCCCGCGCTCCTGCTGATCCGGCTTCCTGGGAGGCAGCGGTTGGGCCCCTGCCACTCCTGGGGGCTCTGGGCCCCTGGTTTTGTCCTGGGCCAGCTTCAGCTGTGGCATACATTTGGGGAGTGAGCCAGCCAATGTGTGTGTATGTGTGTGTGTGTGTGTGAGAGAGAGAGAGAGAGGCTGGCACTGTGGCATAGCAGGTAAAGCTGCCGCCTGGAAGAAGCCCCTGGCTCCTGGTTTCAGATTGGCACATCTCCGGCCATTGTGGCCAGCTGGGGGGGTGAACCAGCAGGTGGAAGACCTCTCTCTCTCTTTCTCTCTCTCTCTCTCTGTGTAACTCCGACTTTCAATTAAATAAATAAATCTTTAAAGAGAGAGGGAAACTCTGGCTTTCAAATAAGTAAAAGTTTAAAAATATTTTGAGGACTATAATCACTTTTGTACTTGTGTAAAGGAATCCTGAAAGAATACAGAAGGCCATAGTAAAAAGCTGTGACCTGTAGCGGGGGCAGGGGGGATGAGGGCTCAGGGCATAGCGGATGAAGCACAGAGAGGCCAGAGCGTGGAGGGGGCCAGGAGCCTGCACTGCCTGCTGGCTCGCTCACTCTCTCTCTCTCTCTCTCTCTCTATATATATATATATATAATTCTGAGCCACAAGAACATCAATAATTGAAAATCAAACAAAGGAGATTGTTTTAAGATGAGCTGGTGGAGTTCTGTCCTCCCAACTCCCTCCTGGGCCAGCCTCTGCAGGGGGACGTGAGGGTCAGTGCACGGAACCCTTGCCCTCTGGTGCCCGTCTCCCCCATCCACGCTCTCTCTTCTGAACTAGGGGAGCCAGAGAGAAGAACTCAATTAGCTGCATCTGAGCAAATCTCTCTGGGACTCAGTTTTTCCCATCTGCAAAATGGACATGATAATGCCCGGTTGGGGGTGAGATGAGGTAACCCCCGTCCTTGCTCAGTTCACAGGTGCCCAGCCCGTGTGCTGGCTGGGATGCAGGAAGGGTCATCTCATGCAGAGGGCTTCAGCAAGCACCTCGTAGGTGGGCGATAAACAGTAAGACCCTCGGCTTCCTGCTCCTCGCTCTGTGGCTGCGGCCCCATTCCTCTCCCTGTCTCCGTTCCTTCGGTCACAGAAGAGAAGGCGGGACTGAATGAATGAACTCTCTTTGATTTCTGTGACTTAAAACCCTCGATGACCGTGGAAGACACCTCGGCGGCAGCAGTTTGCTCAAGGTCACGTGGCACATCAGAGGCGGGAGGCCCCCGACTCCCAGCCTGGTCCCGGCCCTGCGTGTCTCTGCCCAGTCCATCTGCAGCCGCAGCCACGTGGTGACCCCTGGTGACTCTCCCGGGAGCTCTCCTAGCACCCCTAGGTTCAGCTCATCACTACAGAAGAGCTGCAGCCACCCCGCCCGGCATCTCCCTCGGCCCCTCCCCGGCTGCACCTGCCCCCACGGGAGTGACACAGGTGCATTGCTGGGGCTCCCTGGAGAGGGCACCCTGGGGCTGGGCGAGGCGGGCTGGGACTTCCAGGCACCCACAAGCTGGGGCTCCCAGCTGCCCCAGGACAGCCTCCAGCTTCCAGCCCCTCCCCTGCAGCTCTGCCCTGCTGCGTCCCAAGCTCCCGGCCTGGAGGGAGTTCTTTTTGCAACCCAGTGCCAGAGAGATGGGCCGCACCAGCCTTGTGGTGCCTCACGGGCTCCTGGGCTTCAGGGCAGCCTTGGGGTCCCCGGGGGGCAGCCCGGCTCCCGGTCCTCCATGTGCCCGCTGACACTGAGCCTTGGTGTGGCCCGCAGTGTTGGAGGCCACACCGCCATTCGTGTGTGTGCTTCTGACAGTGACGCAGGCCTGTCCATGGCAATGGGCACCAGAGGCCTCTGCTCCGAGAGGCGGGGCTGTTCCATGCCGTTCAGGAGGACGCGACAGAGGCCAGAGAGGGCCCCATGCCAGTGCAGGCGGGCGTGCAGAGATTCTAGACTGACTCTTCTCATCCTGTTTGGACTGCCTTTATCTGGTTTTAGCAGGGGTTGACTCAAGAGGTTTGAGCCGGTTCACACCAGTTCTAGCCGGTGTTCAAAGCTGTGGGCTTGAGTCTACGCTCAGCGTTCATCCGTGACTGCTTCGATCTGGGCGCGTTTCAGGACAGCAGGTGCCTTGTGTCCCTGTGTCGTCAGAACAGCGTGACAGACGTGAATCCGTGGAATGTTCACTGCTGTCCTGCGGGTCGGGGCTGTCATTCGTGTCTTCGTGCACACTCGGAGAAACAGGCACGGAGCGTGTAAGAAGCTTGAGAGGTTGCACGGGGGCTGAGCGGTGCAGCCAGGGCCTGGCCCTGCCTCGTGTGGCTTTGAGGCCGAGCTTCTGTCCTCGGGGTCGCACTCTCGCAGTGCAGAGTGCACGCATGTGGAGCGCTTGGAGACCTTGCAATGCATTCTGGGAGGCTTTGTTCTGCTGTGGGTGCCACAGGCTGTTGGGTGCTGGCTTGAACTGCACGTGGCCTTGACACCAGCACACACTCACCTTGACGCATGCACCTCAGGCCCCCTGGGTCCTTGACCTGGAGAACCACGTGTTAATTTTCCAGGGCTGCCCTAGCAAACTGCCACAAACTTGACTGCTGAACGCAGCAGGACTTTGCTGTCTCCCAGGTAACTGGAGGCCAGAAGTGCAGCCTCAAGGTGTGGGCAGGGCTGCTCTGGCTCTCTTGCGAGGCTGGGGTCATCCTTGCCTCCTGCAGCTTCCGGCTGCAACTCAGCTCTGTGCATTCCTGGACTCCAGTCTCTGCCTCTGTGGCCACACCGCCCCCTCCCTGCTCTGTCCTCAGGGAATATCCTCCGAGGTCCCTTGCCAGTGGGTGTCGGAACCACCCACATAATCCAGGATGATCTCCTCTTAATTATATCCACGACTTCTCGTTTTCCAAATAAGGGTGCATTCGCCAGTTCTGGGAATGAGGACTCGGATGAATCCTTTTCAGGGCCTCCCGTCAACCCCACCCCCACCCTGAAGGCCACATCGGGGGCATCTGTGCGCTGACTCAGCTCTAGGATTCTTCCTGTCCCCGCCTGGGGGTGGAAAGGGCCGAGGGTCGGCGTGCCTCCAGCACCTTCTGAGACACCCCTGTTACTTGGCCTGGCTGGAAAGACCAAGGTGTCTGCAGCAGGGGCTCGAGGCCAGCGCAGCTCCTGGAGGCACTAGCTGGCGCCAACACCAAGCTCACCCTCCCCACGGAAAGTGATCTTGAACTGAGGCCCAGAAGATAATTAGGAGCCGAGAGGGAGCCTTAACCCCGAATCCTTCCAGCGCAGGGTTTGCAGAAGGCCAGCGATCCAGATATAGACGGGACGGAGAATGACCTCATTACTCCGCCAACAGACTTCACAAGGAAAAGGCGCTCAGTGGCCTTTTGTCCCCCTCCAGAGAAGAGGGGGGAGCCGTGTCCCTTTTCTGCACTGCCCTCTGCTGTGGTTTGGCACTGGTTGGGGGTCCCCCAAAGATCCACGTGCTAAAGGCTGGGCTCCCAGGGTCTTACCTTAATGGTGCTAAGAGGGTGGACACCAGAGGCAAGGGCTTTGGGACCAGACTACCCTGGGTTAGGTTGTTGGGGCGGAGCCCCCGTGAGCCAATCATGGTGGCTTTGAAAGGAGTGTGCCTTTGCCATAGGAGGCTCTGCACTGCCTTGGGGTGCTGCTAGCAAGAATGCCCCCACCCTACGCCCAACCTCCTGAGCCTGACTGTGACCGTCCAGAGCAGTGAGGCAGAACCAGCCCCCGCCTTCTTCGGGAGCTTGTTTGAGCCGTTTAGTTACGGTGATGAAAAGCTGGCTCCGAATCTCACTTCTGGTCACAGCTGGCGGTGCGAGCTCTGCTGGGCGTGAGAGCAGACTTGCCTCTCGGACAGCAAAGGCCGATGCCCACGCCCAGTAGCTGGGGCCGTCTTGACCCTGCGCAAGCCACAGGGCCTTGCTGAGTCCTGACCCCGCCGTCTGTAAACTGGAGACACCAGTTCCCCAGCACACGTCCCACGTGTGGCGCCCGCAGTGTATGGTCACAGGCTCTCAAGTGGACTGGCAGGCAGGGACATCACAAGTTCATGATCACGACCCAGGAGCTTGCCATGCACTGCCAGATCCCTGCTCTTTCTCAAGTGACCTTGACAGGGATGATCATCTCACTCCCCATCCTCCTGCCTTCATCCCCTCCGTTTTCCCTCTCTTTGCCTGTGACCAGTGTGTACTCCACAGGAAGCCAGAAACCCCGGGGTTGCCAATGTGGTACAGTGAGTTGAGCTACCACCTGCAACATGGACATCCCCATACAAGCCCCAATTGGAGTCCTGGCTGCTCCACTTTTGACCCAGCTCCCTGTTAATCCACCTGGGAAAGCAACAGAAAATGGTCCAAGGCCTTAGACCCCTGCTACCCACGTGGGAGACCCGCATGGAGTCTCTGGCCTGGCTCAGCTCTTTCTCAGTAACTCTGCCTTTCCGGTAAATAAAATGAATCTGAGAAGAAAACAGAAAGCTCAGTGGCCTTAGTAGGAAGCCCCTCGCCTCTGCATGGCTGGTTCTCCAGCCTCATCACCTCCTCCCTCTGCCTCGCAGGTGACCGTCCCTGCCGCCATCAGAAGCCAGTGCCAGCCTCCTGGCTCCGGGTGCCCTCGCCTCCCCCCATCCAGAACTCGGCTCCTTGGCAACCCCTCCTCTCCACGGCATCAACTCCGTCCCGTGTGCCGGTTGCTCGTGTCTGCACAGAGACCGGCCGTGCCTCTCCCTCGCTGGACAGCTCCTTCTTCCCGGGGGGTCCCTCCCAGCCTGTGCTCCGTTGTTCTGCCTCCTTTCCACTAACGCCTCCTAAAATATCGTCTCTGCTTGTCCTTGTCCCCACTTCCAGCCTCACTGTCCCTGCGAGCCTGTCCTCATCCCACTCGCCCCACTTCCCTGTGGCCAAACCCAGGGGACATTTCTTGACCTCATCGTCACTACCTGTCAGCGGCAGCCCACACAAGCCATCTCGCCCCCGCTTGCTGCCGGCTGCTGCTGCTGCTTAAAAATTCATTGGTGAGACAGAGCCACTGGTTTCATTTCCCAAGTGCCTGCAACGGCTGGGACTGGGGTGGACCAGAGCTGGGAGCCAGGAGCCAGGAATTCCATCCAAGTCTCCCATGAGGGTGGCAGGGACCCAATTACTCGAATCCTCGCTGTTGCCTCCCAAGGCCTGCATTCGCAGGAAGCCAGCGTCAGGAGCTGAGGGTGGCTAGGAGCCCAGGCCTTCAGATAGGGGGCGCAGGTGTCCCAACTGGCGGCTTAAGCTCCGGGCCCCATGCCTGTTCCTCCACCGACTTCTCCACACAGTCCCCACCTGCCTCTCCCAGCTCCCAGG
Organism: Oryctolagus cuniculus; assembly: GCF_051225735.1. NCBI lineage: Eukaryota > Metazoa > Chordata > Mammalia > Lagomorpha > Leporidae > Oryctolagus > Oryctolagus cuniculus. The sequence goes on along the minus strand of NC_142873.1, from coordinate 141,635,807 downwards.
CCACACCTGCTGGGTTCAACAACCCCTCCTTTCTGCCAAGTTTTTCACGTGGGAGCCTCCCAAGGCCCCGGCGTCCTTCCTTCTTCCAGGCTGATGGAAATGAACACAGGCCCCATTGTACTCCACTGGTCAGGTCCCACCCAGATCTGAGGGTCAGGGCTAGTCTGCGCCTGTCAGGGGAGCAGGAACAGAGATCTGTAGCCATCTTTAACCACCACCCCTCCCACCACCACCAAAGCGAGACACCAAGAAGCCTGCCGTGATTTTTCCTCCCTTGTGCCCAGCATGTCTGCCCCTTCTTTGCGTCTGTCAGTTCCACCTCCAGAACGCTGTCTCACAGGTGCCTCTCTGCCAGCTGGCACTGCCGCCAGCCTCGCTGGAACCTTGGCGTCTCCAGCCACCTCGTCACTCCTCCCTGAATCCACTCTGTTGGCTACAGGGCTTCTGCACGTGCAACTCAGACTATTTCACACTCACTCAGGTTTCAGTTTCTTCCGTGTCCAGAAGACAATTTAAGGGGCCAGCAGTGTGGCACAGCCGGTTAAGCCTCAGCCTGCAGTGTTGGCATCCCATATGAGCGCTGGCTCAAGTCCTGGCTGCTCCACTTCCGCTCCAGCTCCCTGCTCATACGCCTGGGAAAGCAGCAGAAGACGGCCCAAGTGCTTGGGCCCCTGCCACTCATGTGGGAGACCTGGAGGAGGCTCCTGGCTCCTGGCTTTGGCCTGGCCCAGCCCCAGCTGTTGTGGCCAATAAGGGAGTGAACCAGCAGAAGGAAGCACCTTCTTTCTGTGTATGTGTCTCTCCCTGTCTGTCTCTGTAACTCTCCTCTCAAATAAATAGATCTTTAAAAGGAAAAGAAGAATACGATAATTCAAGCTCCCAAATACAGCCTGAGGGTCCCGTTCCATCTGCCCCAGCCTCCTCCCGGCTCTAACTCTGGCCTGCCTGCCTCCCTCCCAGAAGCTGGGTGCCTCTATTTCTCCAGTAGACCAACTTGGGCCAGGTCTCCGGGCTTCTGCTCCTGGAAACCCTCCCCTGGGCTAGGGCTGGCTGTTGCCTCCTCATCCTTCAGGTTTCAGCTTACACACTATTGCGGGGCTGGCGCTGTGGTGTAGCGGGTAAAGCCACTGCCTGCAGTGCCAGCATCCCATATGGGCACCAGTTCTAGTCCCGGCTGCTCCACTTTCAATCCAGCTCTCTGCTAGGGCCTGGGAAAGCAGTAGAAGATGGCTTAAGTCCTTGGGCCCCTGCACCCACGTGGGAGACCTGGAAGAAGCTCCTGGCTCCTGGCTTTGATTGACCATTGCAGCCAACTGGGGAGTGAACCAGCAGATAAAAGACCTCTTTCTCTCTCTCTCTCTCTGCCTCTTTTTCTCTCTGTGTGTAACTCTGACTTTCAAATAAATAAATCTTTAAAAAACACTATTTTCTTCCTTTTTTTTTTTTTGACAGGCAGAGTGGACAGTGAGAGAGAGAGACAGAGAGAAAGGTCTTCCTTTACCATTGGTTCACTCCCTAATGGCCGCTGCGGCCGGCACGCTGGGGTCAGCGCACTGCACTGATCCGAAGCCAGGAGCCAGGTGCTTCCTCCTGGTCTCCCAAGCGGGTGCAGGGCCCAAGGACTTGGGCCATCTTCTACTGCACTCCCGGGCCACAGCAGAGAGCTGGACTGGAAGAGGGGCAACCGGGACAGAATCCAGTGCCCCGACCGGGACTAGAACCTGGTGTGCTGGCGCCGCAGGCGGAGGATTAGCCTATTGAGCCGCGGCGCTGGCCATATTTTCTTCCTTTTTAAAAAAAAAAAAAAGATTTATTCATTTATTTGAAAGGCAGAGTTACAGAGACAGAAGGAGAGACACAGAGAGATCTTCCATCTGCTGAATCACTCCTCCAATGGCTGCAACAGCCAGGGCTGGGCCAGACAGAAGCAAGGAACCAGGAGCTTCGTCTGGGTCTCCCACACAGGTGGCAGGGACTCAAGGACCTGGGACATCTTCCACTGCTTTCCCAGGCATATTAGCAGGGAGGATGGGAAGTGGAGCAGCCGGGACTCGAACCAGCACTCATACTGGATGGTGGCATCATGGGCGGCAGCCTAACCTGCTGTGTCACATCGCTGGCCCCTCAAACACTATTTCCCTGAGGCCGCCTTGGCCACCACCTGCTGTGCGCGTGTGCACTCGCCATTTGGGGATGATTTCTTGATCCATTTCTTCGTCATTTATCTGTCCATCTCCCACTCAACTGCACAGCTCACCACAACAGGGGCTGTGTCCATGTGGTACCTTGCACAGAGCCTGGCACTCGGGAAACACTCCACAAACACTGGTGGGATGAGCAAGAAAACGGTGGAGCACGCCACCTGGCAAGCCACAGCACGGCCTGTCACTCTTCCACATGGCCCAGAACCTTGTCTGCTACAAGTTCTGGCATGTTCCAGCAGCACTCATTCTGCCTGTCATGCAGCCACTCCCCCCCAACCCCGAGTGGGGGGATGCTCCTCATGACATCATGTGGGGAAGCCCAACACGTCACAACATGGCCCAACACGCGGCAACGTGGACCTGGCCTGGATCGCCCACTTAGGCCCAGGTGTCACTGCTCTGAGCTCTGGCCATGTCCAGAGGTCCCTGGGGCCAGCTGAGCCCCCAGGCCCCAAATAGTGGATCCTGGGCCAGTGATCCAGGATAAAGGTCCATTCTGAGCACCCAGAGCCTTCAGGGGTAGGAGGGGCTCTGGGGCTCCAGCGAGAGGAAGGGAGGCCTGGGCCTCTGCTGTGCTGGGTGTCCTTAGGCTGCCACTGCCTCTTTCTGGCCTTATCTCCCCCATAGAGAGAAGAGATGGCGGGAGGACCTCTAGGAAGCACCTGGGTACAGACGAGAAACTGAGGCTCAGAGCCAGGCGGCACTGCGCAGGCCTCAGCGAGGGAGCACGGAGTCACCACGGTGACCGAGGTCCCCGTCTGGGGAAGGCCGAGGGTTCCAGGCTCGAGCCTGGCTGGTGGCTCCCCACCTGCTGTTCTGCTCCAGGCTATTAGACAGCTCCTGCCCAGGACAAGACAAAGATGGAGGCTGAGTCACCAGGAGGGAGGGGTCATGGAAAAGGAAAGTGGGGTGTCCGGCACCCAGCCCTGCCCTTTTCCTCTCCTCCTTGGCCAAGGAAACCAGTGAGTCACGGGATTCCACCGGGGTGGGCTCAGCGCCCGGCTCTGCGATGACAGGGATGCTCTTGGCTCTGCTCTCGTCCCCTGCTCTGTGTCCCTGCCTCCTACACACTGACAGACAGACAAGGACAGGCAGACAGCCAAAACCTCCATCAGACACAAGCAGGCACCACACAGACACACAGCACCTAGCAGACCCCTGGACACAGGGACAGCCGTGCGGCTCCAACCAACACACAGACAGCCCAAAGCCAACAGAGACAGCACCCAGACAGACACACACACACACACACACACACACAGACAAAAGGACAGACAAGCAGACAGACACACAAGGACACAGAAAGAGGGAGGGGGTCACGGGAAAGAAAAGGGGGGAGAACGGCACCCCCAGCAGACCCAGATGCACAGGCACACCGCAGAGACAGGGCGCAGGCAGGCGGACACAGCCCACCCCCGCAGACACAGCTCCACAGACACACACAGTACAGTCGTAGTCTGCAGGGGGTGGACCACGTCTCCCTGGGCCAGCCCCCACCCCCAGAGCCTTGAAGCTGACAGTGAGCGCCAGGCCTATGGGCATGAGGGCTCTGTCGGCAGCCTCCACTCCTACCCAAGGGATAGCCTTGCCGTGGGCTGAGCGGAGGTTAGACCTGAAAGGGACTTCCCTAGTGGGAGGGGGCTGGGACCCGCAGTGGGTGACTGAGGGGCGTTGGGAGGCAGGGAGTGGGGGCGTGGGGAGGCAAGCAGGCTGCTTCTGCTGTGGGGCCTGGGGCGAGCCTGCTGCTCTGAGGCTCAGTGCCCTGTCGAGAGGGAGCAGACGGGCAGATCCGTGTGTTGGTGCCAATGCAGAGGCCTCAGGGCGTTACTTTTTGGGGACTCACCCCCCGGTTCCCCCTGGCAGTGGGGAGCCCAGGCACAAGTGTCCCGTTGTCCTGGTCGCTCTCTGCTCCTGCAGAGGTTGGCCAGCTGAGGGGAGGGTCAGGGAGCGGGCAAAGGGAATCCCCCACATGCAGGGCAGGCCTGGGGACCCCGGGGGGCCGTCCGGGTGTGTGACTCTCATCCGCCTGGGAGATCCGCTGGCCCCTGGCCCAGCCTGTTGGAAGGCACATTGCGCAATGACGGGAGGTAAAAGGTGACAGCAGGCAGGCCTTGGTGGGACAGAGGCCTCATTGTTGGGGCCCAGGCCAGCCTGGGCAAAGGGAGGGTTTGTGCCCCGGGCAGGAAGGGGGGCTCTGCAGGGGGCACCAGCTGGCAGGGCTCTGGTCTCTGCACCCTCCGAGGGAGACAGGTGCTAAGCAGGATGCCCTTTGCTTCGACATTGGGGGCGGCGCTGGGCGAGGTGCCCGGAGCAGCCCGGGGTCGTGGGGTGCAGAGGCCGCCCCCACACCACGCCCACCTCCGGCCCAAGCTGCCCCGGGGCGCCTGCAGGTTCCCCAGCCATCCTCCTCGGGATTCCAGTCATTCCTAGGAGCTGAGGCAGCCACGCTGGACGCCCGAGGACCGGGGGTGGGGGTGGGGGGGCGCTGTGACCCGGGGCGCGCGCGCGGGTCCCAGCGAGGCTTCGTCCTTGCCCCTTCTCCCATGCACACACACACACCTTCCCTTTATTTCCCAAACCCAGGATCGCGGCTGCTCCGTTTCCCTTCCCCAAAAGCGTCCCTCAGCCCCAAGGAAGTCCTTCTTGGTGTCCGACCACACGCCTTTCTGCTTAAGTGGCAGTTCCGCCGCCTGCGGCTTCCGCCACAGGTCTCCCCTCGCCCCTGCCCCACCCGCGTCCTAGCTGGGTGACTCCAGGTGCGAACGTGCCGGCCCCTCCCTCGCGCGGCGGCTGGGGCGGGCGCGGCGGCCGGGGCGGTACAAAAAGCGGTCCCGCCCCCGCTCCTCACTTGACTTTGTGTCGGGCGGTCGGCGGGCCGGAGGCGGAGGCGCGCGGGTAACCCGGGCCCAGCCCACACCCCTCGCCAGGTAGGGCTGCTCCCCTGCTCGTAGGGCAGAGGGTGGAGGCAGAGAAGGAGCAGACAGGTGGCGGGGCCGGGCCGAGGGACGGAGACAGAGGGGACACAGCAGCAGAAGAGGACAGCAGAGGGGGACCTGGGGGTACAGAGTCAAAGGCAGGGTGGAGGCTGATGGAAGTGTAGGTGCTGGGCAGGGAGCCACAGCCGCCAGCTCCACATCTTTGAATGGCCCCAGGCAGTCAGGGAGGGGCCCTGTGTCTTGGCCCTACAGTTCCTCTGCCCATGTAACGCCTGGGGACTCAGGGGCCAGGGTCTCCAGTCCTGCTGGACACCTTGGACTCACAGTTCAGGAAGCCAGAGGATCAGCACCTAGCCTGGGGTGATGGGGAGCGTGCAACACATGGCCTCTGACCCTTAACCTCTGCCCTCCCTAGGCCCAGGAGGCGCCATGTGGCTGTGTCCACGGGGGCTGCTGCTGTTGCTGCTGCTGGCTGGCCAGGTGGCTCTGGGTGCCCGGCGGGGTCGTTGGCGCAGGGAGCTGGCACCAGGTCTGCACCTGCGGGGCATCCGGGACGCTGGTGGCAGCTACTGCCAGAAGCAGGACCTGTGCTGCCGCGGCCGCGCCGATGACTGCGCCCTGCCCTACCTGGGCGCCACCTGTTACTGCGACCTCTTCTGCAACCGCACCGTCTCCGACTGCTGCCCTGACTTCTGGGACTTCTGCCTCGGCGTGCCGCCTCCTTTCCCTCCCATCCAAGGTGAGCACGGGCATGGCCGGGAGGGCGGGTCGCTTGGTGGACCCTACCCTCAGGGCGGCTCAGGGGCGAGGCCGATGCGGTGACGTTCCCAGGGAAGGCTTTGTTGGCCAATCTGGCAAGTCCTCCGGTGGTCTAACTGGACTCTTCCCAGCAAGGCTGGAAGAGAAACTCCTTAATTGGGATTCTGAGTGGGCCCAGAGACAGGCATCCGCCCTTGCTCCATTCCTGCCGGACATGGAAGGTGCTGCCCCGCCTGCTGACTCAGCCTCGGGCTGATAAAGCACACAGGGGTTGGTCAGGGTCATCGGAGCCATTCTTCAGCCTTGACTTAGGATTCTGTGCCTGTGAGATGGCTGCTCGTACCTGGCAGGTGGGTCCAAGCTACTCCTGCCTTCAGCTCTCCCCACCATCCTTTTCTATGCACCTGCCTGTCCCACAGGAGAATCCTCTGAATTCCTTCTCAGGGTTCCATGGGTCTTGGGGCTAGGAGATAGAGTCCCTTAGTTGTTATCCCAAAGTGCTGAGCTGTCTTAGGGTAGCTGCTTGCCTTCTCTGGCCTTCAGCTTCCCCAGCCCCCTTCGACTCCCCATCTCCCAGCCCCAGTTCATTTCAATGGCAAAGGATCCCAGGAATGTTGTGGCTGGCATCCAAGTGAAGCGAAAGGGATTCAAGTTGGAGTTGGTGAAGAACTTCCCAAGTAGCAGTAGGCATGTGACCCTGCAGCAGATGCTTAAAGTTGCAGGGTGGCTTTGGTTCTAGAGAGGGCTGGTGTGCATGTGTGTGTGTGTGTGTGTGTGTGTGAGAGAGAGAGAGAGAGAGAGAGAGAGAGAGAGCCTGGGGTGACCTTGGGGAGGGCCAGCATCTGACCTCTGAGAACCTGGCCATCTCTGGCCCTGGTTCCATTCCTCACTTCCCCTTCCCTCCCACCAGGATGTATACATGGGGGCCGTGTCTATCCTGTCCTGGGGACGTACTGGGACAACTGTAACCGCTGGTGAGTGTTTGGGGCTGGGGTGGGGGGCTGTCCTTGCGGGCTGGGCGGCCAGCACACTCGGTTCAAATCCTGAACCTGCCAGTCATTTGCTGGGGACAAAGTCCTTCCCTTCTCCGGCCCTGGGGTCCTCATCTGGAATCTCACGGGAGCTTTAACAGCAGCCGTGGCGATGGGCACGGCAGCCCTCTAACCACATTCCCCAGGAGCGGTCAGCTGGGGCTGCCTGGCCCAACAGCCACCCCTGAGCCGGGAGTCCTTCCCCACCCCTCCGGGCTCAGGCTGGGCCACTGCCCCTCCCAGCTGTTCTTGCTGTCACGGGAGCCAGGAAGGAAACCTCTGGCTGCAGCATCTGCGGCCCCAGGCCGGATAGGGTCAGGGACAGCTGGGCTGGTGGCCAAAGGCGCCCGGTACAGGGCCTTCCCTAGAATGCGGCCCCTCCCCACCATTCCCGGCAGGAGGGTGCCCCCCTCTCAATCTGGGATGGGAAGTGGAGCCGGCTGGGGTCGGAAACCTGAGCGCTTTACTGGAAATAACAAGAACTCGGCACCCACCCCACCCCCCAAGCCTCTGCCGGGGACGGCGGGGCCCCAGGGAGAAGGCACAGGGACCTCGTGGTTTCCATTGCCTCACTGGGGTGAGAGGTGCCTGGGTCAGAGCGAGAGCGGCAGGGCGGGTGTGCATGCGTGCAGCTCAGCGGGCGCCTGTGTGTGTGTGTGTGTGTGTGTGCGCGCGTGTGCGCACGCGCGTGCGTGCAGAAAGCGCACAACTGCACGTTCCTTGGGTCCTGACCAGGCACCTCTGGACCTTGAGGGGTTAACACTCCCACTCCAGTGCCTGAGCCCTGGCCTCCCAGGCCCCTCTGGAATGCTGGGACTTGCTGCCACCAGCCGAGTCTAGACCTGCTCGGGCAGCCCCGGGGCCAAGCGGACAGGGGCCAAAAACCTCTGAAGAACCGAGCCCCTTCCTGGGGGACAGGTCCCGCGGCTGTGTTATCTGGGCGTGGGCGTGGGGAGTGTGTGCGGACTGGCTGGGGGGCGCAAGCCCTCCAGGGTGCTTCCCGAGGGTCTGGCGGGTGCCAGCCAGTGAGCCTCCCCCCACCCCCCACCCCCACCACTCCTGGGCCCTCCCAGAAAGTGCGCAAGCAGCTCCAGGGCTGGAGCGCCCAGCCATACTGGGGCTTGGCTCCCCTCGAGACTCCTTAAAAGGCCACACTGGAGGCGGGAGCCCCTGGCCAGGCTGGAAGGAGGCAGCTTAGCGGATTGTAATTGCAGTTAGGAGCTTGTAAAAGTATCACAGGACCCCTTCGGTCACACCTAGCTGTTAAAGATCTATTGGACACCAGTACAGGCACCAAGCTTGGGGGAGGAGGAGGCGCAGGGAGAATTTAACAGACACAGCCCTTGTCCCACTGGGCACAGGACTGGAAGGGGGAAAGCAATGGATTGATCATTACAGGGGTAGGAGGGGAAGGGACCATCATGGGCTGAGGGAGACACATCCCTGAGAGCCAAGGGAGATGAGTAGAACCAAGGCCTGGGTGGGGAGGGGATGGCCAGGAAGGCCCAGCGGGAGGTGGGATCCATCCATTTCAGCAGGAGCTGGGCGAGGGGTGAGAGGTCCTGTGGGGTCAGCCTAGGGTTTTGTATTTTGTTCAGAGTGACCTGGGATGCCACTCAGGGACTTCCACTGTTCAAAGATCTCTCTGGCTTTAGAGGAGGTGGGCCATGGATTGGGTGGTCGGGCACACAGAGGTAGGGGCTTGATTAGGAAGCCATTGTCCTGGGCCAGGTGGGAGGTGAAGAGGGACTGGCACCGGGTGGGCAGTGGAGGGAGGGAGACAGATGGACAGGTGGGCAGTGGAAGGTGGGAGGCAGACGGGCAGGTGGGCAGTGGAGGGTGGGAGGAAGATGGACAGGTGGGCAGTGGAGGGTGGGAGGGAGGTGGACAGGTGGGCAGTGGAGGGTGGGAGGCAGATGGGCAGGTGGGCAGTGGAGGGTGGGAGGCAGATGGACAGGTGGGCAGTGGAGGGAGGGAGGCAGGTGGGCAGTGGAGGGAGGGAAGCAGGTGGATGCACCGTCCCCAGGAGCTGCTGATGCCGGGGAGGGGGAGGAAGCATCACACCACTGTTCTGATTTGATGTGGACTGCTCTTAGGAGGAGCAGCCTGGAGGAAGGCAGCCTGGCACATTTTAAGTTTGAGGCAGCTTTGCACTTCCAGGGTGTCCAAAGATCAACTGGACTTTAGTCCGAAGCTCAAGAGAAGGGGGTGGGCCTGGGGTTCCTGCAAGGAGAGCTCACAGCGGATTCCAGGACTCTGAGCGCCTCCAGTGGCCCAGACTCCTTGCTGCATGGGTCACGTCTTCTCCGCCCTGGAAAGTGGTGCTGTTACTCCCACCCCATTTGACAGACAAGGACACTGGGCAGGAGAAAATTCAAATCCCTTTCCCAAGGTGACTGTGGGCAGGACTGGAACCCAGGATTCGAATTCCAGAACCAATAGTCACCACTTCCTTGCACTGCCTCCGTCAGGGCTTGAAAGTATCAAAGGACACCTGCCCTTGAGGCACTGGAAGTCCTGGAGGGAACACGTCAGACTGGGGGATGACAGCTGGGAAAAAAATACAACGGGGATGCGGGACAGGAAGTATGGAAGACGTTGAATTTTAAGACAGGGCGGCCAGAGGCGGCCTGCCTCGGCAGGTGATGTTTGAAGGACTTGGAAGAAAGGAGAGAGCCGTGAGCATGTGGGAGGAACAGCAGCTCCGAGGCCCTGGGATAGGCGAAAGGAGTGCAAGGCTGGTGGGGTCAGTCCAAAGGACAGTCCAGCTGCAGGAGGGGTCAGCGGGGCGGCAGGAACTGTTGCTGTCACCCTGCGAGGGGAAGCCAGGGGGAACGGTGATATGACTGAGGTGCAGCAGGTGACCCTGCCAGCTGCATTAAAAATATTCTAAGGGGTGGGGAGTGACGCAGGCCAGTCAGGCCAGACGCAGGCAGAACAATAAGGAGGTGGCCTCCGTCATCCGGGGGAAAGGTGAGTGCGCCACAGCGGCTGGCGAATGAGAGGCAGGGAAGTCTTTAAGGCCAGCCGGATCTGCAAAAGAGACAGGGGTGGCCCCGAGCTTTGAGCCTGAGCTCCGGGAAAGGTGAGTTGGCATTTTTTGAGGACCAGGAGTAAGGGACATCAGGCATTCATTCTGTTTTGGGGTGTAAATTTGGCCTGTTGTTGGGCACCCAGAACTGATATTGGGTAGCAGTGAGATCCATGGCAGAGATCAGGATGATGCAGAGCCGAACTTGAGAAGGGTGAACTTGAACTTGACATTTAAAGCCACCGGTCTGGATGAGATCCTTCAGGGATCCTCCCGTGGTCACTGGTAGAGTCCCAGGCTCATGTCGACCTCCGAGGCTCTGTCCCTTCAAAGGGTCCCTGTCCCACCCACCCCACCACTCACCCTTTCCTTCCCTCTTTTTTTTTTTTGCCAGCACCTGCCAGGAGAAGGGGCGGTGGGAGTGTGACCAAGAGCCGTGCCTGGTAGACCCAGACATGATCAATGCCATCAACCAGGGCAACTACGGGTAAGAGGCCCTGGAATCACCCTAGCAAGTGCACACATGTGCATGTACACACATACATGTACACACGTGCACACACGCACGCCCTGCCACTCTGATTCTTGAGCGCACTTAGCCACTGCACAGCTCTCCCCCCGACATGCGCATGCCCCCAGAGCCCCAGCCCAGAAGGAGGTGTAAGTCCTTCCCATGCCCCTCCTTCAGGTGGCAGGCTGGGAACCACAGCGCCTTCTGGGGCATGACCTTGGAGGAGGGCATTCGCTACCGCCTGGGCACCAACCGCCCCCCTTCGTCCGTCATGAACATGAATGAGATTTATGTAAGTCCATCTTTGCCCACAACCCTGCCACATGCCCCCGAGAACACAGGTTCCCAGGGACACTAGCACCCTGCGTCCTGCTCCTCTGAGGGCCTGGACATACCACCTATCAGTAGGCTGTGTGTCCCTGGGAAAGTCACTCCCCTGTTCTGGGCTTTTGCTTCCTGCCTGTAATAGGATGTGCTATGCTGGCAGAACTCAGATTCTGAGTTTTGTGGCTCCAACAGCGGCCCTTTCTGGCCCCTTTAGCCTGGGAAAAATGCTGTTGGTCCCAGTACGGCTGGGTCAGGGCCCAAGGGGCCGAGGGGTCACCTTGGTATTTTGGGAAGGGAGGCACAGACACTCTTCCAGCTCTGGCTGGACAGCAACAATTCAAAGAAGCAAATGCTGGCTCAGGGGGATCCCAAGGGAGGAGGGGGCTTGTCTCTTCCCAGGGATCCTCTGGGGGGAGTGGGGAAGAAACGGGAACCAGACCCAAAGAGAAAGGGTATGGAAGGGGGCTTCACTGAGCAGGCCTAGACTGGGGCGTGCGCCAGGGGACCTGCCTGTCAGCCACAGGCAGGGGGAGCATAGCTGCCAGGAGGGGCCATCCCGCAGAGGGACATCAGCCCAAGGCGAGGGGGACCAGGCCCTGCCCCTGCCCTCGCTATCCCGGGCCTCTGGCTATTTTCTACCTCCTGCTGTTTGCCTTGGCAGCCTGCCCGGTCACGGGACCCTGCCACTCCTTCCCTCCCTGTCCTTTGTGGCCTGAAGGCCATAGCCCTGGTGGGAAGAAGGGTGTGGCAGATCAGAAGGTGCGGAAGAAAGACACAGGGTTGAGAGCCAGGGAAGCTGGTCTGGCTACTTCCTGCTTCCTGGCCTCATGTGCTCCATCCGTACAATGGGACTAGTCACCCACAACCTGATACCTGGGGCGGGCACTAAATGGGGCTTGGCTCTTCCACTCAAGTCCATGTTGGAGGGTGCTAGGGCCCTGATCCAACTGCAGAAGGCTCTGGACTCTGAGTGGCCCTCCAAGGGCAGCAGTCCCTGAGAGGCAGGGGGCACGGAGGGCAATCTTTGTCTTGCAGACGGGGCTGGGCTCTGGCGAGGTGCTGCCCACGGCCTTCGAGGCCTCTGAGAAGTGGCCCAACCTGATCCACGAGCCTCTGGACCAGGGCAACTGTGCGGGCTCCTGGGCCTTCTCCACGGCAGGTAAGGCGAAGGGCAGGAGCTGGCCTGGTGGGAGACGGACACCTGGCCTGAGCCCGCTCACGGCACCTCTGCCTCCTCCCACCAGCCGTGGCGTCTGATCGCGTCTCAATCCATTCGCTGGGACACATGACACCTGTCCTGTCGCCCCAGAACCTGCTGTCCTGTGACACGCACCACCAGCAGGGCTGCCGCGGTGGGCGTCTCGACGGTGCCTGGTGGTTCCTGCGACGCCGAGGGTACGCACTCTGGGGGTGTGGGCAGAGAAGTGGGCAGGGCGCCCTGTGGGCGGGGCCTGGGCCATGCTGCCCCGCATCATGACCCTGTGCCCTCCTGCTGCCTCCCCAGGGTTGTGTCTGACCACTGCTACCCGTTCTCGGGCCACGAGCAGGACGAGGCTGGCCCTGCCCCGCCCTGCATGATGCACAGCCGGGCTATGGGTCGGGGCAAGCGCCAGGCCACTGCCCGCTGCCCCAATAGCCATGTCCACGCCAATGACATCTACCAAGTCACTCCTGCCTACCGCCTCGGCTCCAACGTAAGTGCGCACGCTGGCGAGGGGGCAGAGGCAGAAGAGGGAGTTGGGGGTTAGCCCAAGGCTGGAGCCGCCCCCTGATGGATGCCCTCCTTCCCCAACCCCTGGCTTCCAGGAGAAAGAAATCATGAAAGAGCTTCTGGAGAACGGCCCCGTGCAAGGTAGAGGCCCCTCATCCAGCCCTGGCTCCGGAAGCAGCCAGGTGTCTGTAAAGCACCAAGCCGAGTGTCCACTGGGGCTGGGAGCAGTGAGGCCACCTCCTCTCCCCTTGGCAGCACCTGGAGGGGGCACCTGGCAGGGGCACCTGTGCCTGCACTGGGGGCTGAAGGGGTCCTTCTTTGCCCTCTGCCTACAGCCCTCATGGAGGTGCACGAGGACTTCTTCCTGTACCAGGGTGGCATCTACAGCCACACGCCCGTGAGCCTTGAGAGGCCGGAGCGCTATCGCCGGCATGGGACCCACTCGGTCAAGATCACAGGGTGAGGGGCTCGTGCGCAGAGTGGGGCTGGGGGCTCTGGAGTCTGCTTGAATCCTTTGCAAAGCCAGGATTGCTCCCTACCACCCCCACCCCACCCCACCCCACCCCACCCCTTTTTAAAAAGGAAGAAACTGAGAGGTTTCTTGGAGGTCATCAAAGAATGGTTCCTTCCTGGCACGCTGGGGTGAAATGACCCCAGTGAGACACAGCTCAGCAGTCTAGAATCGCTCAGCCCCCAGCACCAGCCCTGCTGACTCCGAGTGACCACTGGGGCCTGTGATGTTGGAGTCCCTGGTTTCAGCGACATTGGTGAAACGTCCAGCCAAGGACGTGGACTCAGCAGTGGGCATCTGGGACCTCCGCGGTCCCCACACATCCGCTGAGTCCCTCCCTTCCCGTCCCCAGCACCCGCCCCTCCCCGGTCCCCAGGTGAGGGAGCACAGGCAGATGGGTGAGGTCCTACGGACCCTTCCCACGATGGGGGTCCCTGGACGACGCAGGCCCAAGCTCCCTCCTCCCCTCGCTCTCCCTTTGTCCCCTCCGTGCCTTCACCCCACGCCACTCTTGGGGCTGCACTCAGAGCTGTGGAAAGGGAGGGAGGTGCAGACAGATACAGAGACCAAGTCACAGCCAAGCTTGGGGTGCATCCAAGCTTCCAAAGGCAGAAGGGGCCCGAGTTGGGTGGCACCAGGGATGCAGCCCCTGGGAGCAGGTGGATCAGTGCCCGGCCCTGCTCTGCCCACAGGTGGGGCGAGGAGACCCTGCCTGACGGAAGGACCCTCAAGTACTGGGTGAGTCCCTCAGGGCAGTGTGCCCGAGCCCCTGTCTCCCACCCCCGCCCCCCTTTCCCCTCCTCATAGGCTCCTCCTCTTTCCCAGACGGCGGCCAACTCCTGGGGCCCCGCCTGGGGCGAGCGAGGCCACTTCCGCATCCTGCGGGGCACCAACGAGTGTGACATCGAGAGCTTCGTGCTGGGCGTCTGGGGCCGCGTGGGCATGGAGGACATGGGTCATCACTGAGGCTGTGGGCACTAGGCCAGGCCTGGCCCCAGGGTCCCAGGCAAGAGCAGCCAGTGGGGGAGCCCCCCAGGGCAGGGGACAGCCGCTCCCCGCCCCCACCCCGTGCCCGATGGAGCCAGGGGCGCAGGCGGGCGCCAGGGCTTTAATCCCCACGGGTTCCGCTGACGCAGCGCCCAGCCTGGGAGCCGCGGGCAGGCAAGGCTGGCGGAGCCCCCAGACCTCCCAGTGGGGACGGGGCAGGACCTGGCTGGGGAGCAGCTGGGCCTGCAGATCCCAGGGCCCTGGCTTCCTCACCCAAGACCACCCAAGCCAGGACACCCACCCCCAAGTCTTCAGCCCCACTACCCCACTCCACCCTGTATTCTTATTCTTCAAAGATATTTATTTTTCTTTTCACTGTTTTAAAGTAAAACCAAAGTGTTGGGGCTGGCGATGTGGCACAGTGGGTTAACACACTGCCTGCAACTCATATGAGTGCCGGTTCAAGTCCCAGCTGTTCCACTTCCGGTCCCGCTCCTTGCTTATGTGCAGGGACAGCAACAGAGGATAACCCAGGTGCTTGGGCCCCTGCCATCTACGTGGGGGACCCTGATGGAGTTCTAGACTCCTGGCTTCAGTCTGGCCCAGCCCTGGCCATTGCAGCCACTTTGGGGGTCTCTCTCTGTAACTCTGCCTTTCAAATAAATAAATAAATCTTTTTTTAAAAAAACCCAAGTGTTGGTAACTACAGTGCCTTGGAACCTCCGAGAGTGGTAGGCTGGGCCAGCAGCGGGGTGGCACAGGGTTAGACAGCAGAAAGGACTGCCCGAGGCGCTGCTGGCTGGCAGGGTGGGTGGCCGAGAAATCGCAGCCTCCACTGAGCCTGAACTGTCTGCCTGGGGCATTGACCCACTTGGAGGTGGGGCCTGAGTGGCATGGCTTTTGGCCTCTTGAGAATAGGAGCCGTGGGAACCGCCTCTCAGACGCTGAGTCAGCGCTGCCTGGAGGAGCAGCCCAGCCCACCAATCAGCAGAACGGGAGCCAGTGCCCAGCAGGCAAGGGGGCCAGCTCCACAGTCCGGAGCCTCTGTCTCTGCACATCAGCCTCTCCAAGCCACCCAGGCACGGGGCCCCCTGTGCTTCCCCTGCCCTGAATCAACCCTCCGGCTCTCCCCACCCCTCCACGCCCCCAGCTCAGCAAAATAGCATAGACTTCAGCCTGGCCGTGAAGCCATTGCAGCCGGCCCAGCCAGCCTCCTCCCCAGCGTCCTCCCGCAGTGCCCAGGCAACCCCAACATCCTCACTGCGCCTCACCTGTCCAGGACACAGTCAGGCGCAATTTCATGCTGTTCCCCTGCCCCGTGCCCTTCCATGCAATCTCCTCTATTTCAGTGTGTGGCTTAGTACCTGTGGAGGGCAGCGATGCGCCAGGATTCACCCTTCCGTCAGAACCCACGCTCCCCAACACCACCCAAACCCCACCCACCACTTGTCCCAACCCATCTGCCTACTGCCCTTTCACCCAGTGCGTCACCTCCCCCACTGTGCTGGGCAGCGCTGGGTCTGACTCATTCGAGGGTCCTGGGACCCACGCAGGCCGTGGATCGCCTGGGTGGACGCGACCCGTTCCTCCACCTCCACGTCCCTCCAAGCCCCCCGCCGGAACCCTGTCTTCCCGCCTCGGGGCCCCAGAGGGAGGGAGGGGGATGCCCGCCAGCACCGAGGCGGGGCAGCCGGGTCTGCTCCAGGGCTGCGCGGCCCCCGCACGCGCAGAACCTGAAAGGAATGCGGGCGGCGCGATAAGCGGCCGCCATTGTCTGGCTTCCTGTTTGCCAGGACGTCCCGAGCCTGCTCCTCCGGCCGGCCCACCCGTCCCCAAGGAGCCAGGGCCAGCCAGCGGCCTCGGGACGAGCGCAGCCCCGGCCCGGGACGCGCCCCGCTGGAAAAAACCCCGCGCAGGGGCCACGGGGCAGGGCCAGGCTGGAATTTTCTACAAGGACCTTGGGCGGAAGCTGCGGGGGGCGGGGCAGGGAGGGGAGCCGGGGCGCGGCCGGGCTGGGCTTCTGGGCTCCCTACGGGCCCGGGCCGTGTGGGCTCGGTCCAGCCAGTCCTGAGTCTGGTTCTCGGGCCCAGGAGCCGCGCCCTGCAGTGGGAGAGGGTGCGAATGGAGCCCTGGAGGCCCAGCAGGTGCATGGCCTCCTCCCGCAGCCATGCCGTTCTCTGCCGCTCCTAGTGGATGTGTGAGAAAGAACCAGGCGAACCCGGAGCGCCCCCAGCCAGATGACTGCCCTTGGGTGGCCATCAAGAAACGAATATTCGGCCTAGGGGCCAAAATGCCCTCCTCCCATGCGCAACGACCGGGGTTCGAGTCCAACTCCAGATCTGGCTCGGGGTTTCAGCTTCCTGCAGACTCCCACCCTGGGGGGTGGCAGGTGCTAGCCCAAGTACTTGGGTATCTGCCCTCCACGTGGGAGACCTGGAGTGAGTTCCTGGCTTTGCCTTGCCGGGCCCTAGCTGTTGTAGACATTTGGGGGGTGAACCAGAGGATAGGAGATCTCTCTCCCCCACACACAAATAAAAATTAAAAAAAATAAGAACCCCTGCACCCCAACCCCTTGTGGGATGTCCTGGGGCTCATCCATTCCTCTCTCTGGGCCAGGTTTGGGGGCTAAGACAAACCTAGGTTGGAAGCCCTCCTCGGCCGGCCCAACGCTGGCTGTGTGGGAGACGGGGCTGCCTCCCCATCTGTAACAGGGATGATGGCGTGCACCTGCCTCCTGGGGTTGGTGGGAAAATTGGAAGCGACAGGCATGCCATGCATTTAGCTCAGTGTTTGAGATTTGATAAGCGCGCAATGCATGGGAACAGCTGTGATCATTTGAAGGCCTTGGACTTCATCATGGGAAGGCTTTTCAACATGAGCTCAATGTTTACTGAGCGCTTAACCACGGGTTTGTGCTGGCACATTGCTCTGCATGCTTTATGTACATTTATCTTATTTAAGCCTAAATAAAAACCCTGTTTCCCTATTTCGCAGATGAGGGAACGTGCATAGAGAGAATGCGGTGCCTGAAGGTCATATAATTGAGACAGGATTCAAACCCCAGGGCGTCCAAATCCTTACACCCATAAACAGTGCACTTAGAATAGTGGTTAAGACTGGAAGTGGGAGCCAGCGCTGTGGCGTAGTGGGTTCAAGTCCTGGCTGTTCCACTTTTTTTTTTTTTTTAAAGATTTATTTATTTACTTGAAAGTCAGACTTACACAGACAGAGAAGGAGAGATAAGAGAGAGGGGGGGAAGTCTTGCATCCGATGGTTCACTCCCCAATTGGCCACAATGGCTGGAGCTGCACCGGTCTGAAGCCAGGAGCCAGGAGCTTCCTTCGGGTCTCCCCCGCAGGTGCAGGGGTCCAAGGACTTGGGCCATCTTCTACTGCTTTCTCAAGCCATAGCAGAGAGCTGGATCAGAAGTGGAGCAGCCGGGTCTCAAACCGGTGCCCAAATGGCGCTGCAGCACTGCAGGTGGCAGCTTTACCTGCTAAAGCGCTGGCCCCAGGCTGCTCCACTTCCAATCCAGCTCTCTGCTATGGCCTAGGAAAGCAGTGGAAGATGACTCTAGTCCTTGGGCCCTTGCACCCGCGTGGAAGACCCAGAAGCAGCTCCTGGCTCCTGGTTTTGGATCGGCCCAGTTCTGGCCATTGCGGTCATTGGGGGAGAATACCAGTGGATGGAAGACCTCTCTGTAACTCTGCTTTTCAAATAAATCTTAAAAAAAAAAAAAAAAAAAAAAAAAAAAAAAAAACCAGAAGCGATAGCCCAGTGTCCTTCCCCAAGCACTTCCTCTGTCTGGCAAACTTTTATTCATCCTTCAAAACCCAGATCAAATGATCAAATGCCACAAATCTTCTGAAAGCCTTTCTGGCATCCATCTTCTGGATCCCAGGAACCCAGCACCGAGGGAATGCCTGCTGACAACTTCTCCTCCCACAAAGGGGGGTGGGGCAGGAATATTTCTTTCTCAGCTTCATCCTTTCCTAACTACCAAATGTTCTGTTTGGCCGTCCATTCTGGTCTCCCGTGGTGCTCCGTGGGGTCCCAGGGCACCTGACTCTAATCTCCCAGGGGCTGCTAAGTTGCATCACTCCGCGGGTGCTGATGCCTCACATCTTCCTGACGTCTTGCCAAACCTCCGTCCCTGCCTGGTGCCCATTAAGGGAAAGGAATTCATGCCCACTGAGCTTGCAGTAGAACCGGCCTGGGGCCGAGTGCTGTGTCCACTTCAGCTTGTTCGCTGCTATCTGTGGCCCTGGGAGGAAGTGGAGCCCTGCGAAGCCCCTACCAAGCAGGGTGAGGCTCCAGACTGTGAGGAGGCTGGCAGGCCCCGGCACAGCTGGAACCTGGGCCAGACACCGCCAGGATCCAGGAGCCTCACGCACTTGTTCGCTCTCTGCCTTCTTTTCTAGACTCACAATGCCTCAAGGAAGAGCAGGTAGCTGAGTGTCTCAGAGCAAACTGCTTTCTCAGTTCGGCTTCAAAACACGGACACCTCCTGATAAGCCTGTCTGGTCAGCTGTCCACCTGTGAGCATGTCAGCCCTGGCCAAGAGACAGGGTCATGGCGGCTATGGCAGCCCTTGCTGAGCCACTGTTGAAGGAGGAAGGAGAGGCTCGCTGACCCTGGGAAAGGAGGAGCCCTGAACAGGCAACAGTAACGTGTCCACAGCCACCGGGGCAACCGCCGCCTTCCGTTCACAGGTGACGGGAGACCCAGGGAGACCCCCACAGCGGCGTGGTGGCCGAGCCAGACGCAGACCACGCTGCTTTCTCCTGAACTTGAAGATCAAGCCAAGCACAGGGGTGAGGGATTCCTCCCCCTGCCTCTCTCCAATGACTCACTCCTGGGCCCTGAGAAATGCATATTTTAGCTCGAATTCCACTCATTTCACGAGAATCCTGTGGCTCTGACGCGCACACCCGAGGCAGCGTCTTCCCAAAGCCAAGGCCAAGCGGGCCTCTCAGGGGAGCGCCCTGCTTCCTGCTCCGGGGGCTGCAGCGTGGTTCCCCCACGGGCCAGGATGACGTAGGTAGAACAATAAGGCAGCTTCCAGGCCCGGGGGAGAGGGCCCGGGTGAGCCCACTGGAGATCAGGGCCTGTTGTTGAAGGTAGGGAGGACAGTGGGGCTGGGGCTGGGGCTGGGCAGCAACCTTCCCAGGATGCTCTACTGGGAAGTGCTGGGAGCCCAAGCTTTCCCTAAGTCATGTCCAGGTGTCCACACAGCCCCTTGGCACAGACAGCTGGAGTGCAACTCACGGAAGCAGGGGAGCCAGGAGGATGGTGATGGCTGTGCAGCCCTCAGGTGGGCGTGCCCTGGGCCGCCAGCAGGTGTCCGGGTCTGCAGAATGGGAGCTGACTCACTGCTCGTCCTGGGGAGTCAAGGTCAAAAGCCTCATGCTTGGAGTCCCCTGATGGTCACCACCCACGCTGACCCCAGTTCCTCCATCACGGTAAGGCCGGGCATGTCCACACCCTTCCTGACGAAGGCCTCTCCAGAACAGGGCTGCGCCTCGCCCTGCCCTCTCTGCTCTCTCAGTGTTATTCAAAACAGCACTAGGTGTGGAAAAGAGTAGATGGTTGGGAGAGTGAAGGAAACAGCTCAGCATGTGCAGAGGCAGGGTTTAGTGGCTGTGGCAACCTTGGCTGCAGTGCCCCCTGGTGGACGATCCACTCCTTCTCTGCGGCAGAGAGAAGCTCAGGTGCTTAGCTTCTGAGGCCTGAGCCCCTACTGTGCCTATTACATACCTGCCCTGATGGAGTCAGACCTGCTCCAGGAGGCCTGAGTGCAGGGAAAAAGCAGGAAGGGGCAGTGCTCTGCCTTCCAAGGCCACTCATTGTTATTCCACGCCACTCCCGAAAACTCACCTTTCACCCAGCATCCAGCCTGGCCAGGAGAGGGTCCAAGTCTGGCTTCAAGGTTCTGTCACCTCTGACATCATCCTCCATTTGGGGTCCCGGTCTCCCCCCAGCCCACACACATCCGTCAGAAGTCTTCTCACTTGGAGCCAGGCAGACCCAGGTTCAAGTTCAAGTCCACCCTTGCTGGACTCCCTGAAGATCACTTTCCACTCTCAACCTAGGTTTCCCAATCTATAACATTCAAACAAGGATTCTGTTATCTCCACGGGGCAGCAGAGGGAGGAAGTCCCTAAAAGTGAGGAGGTGGGAGCAGAAACCACGCCCACTGAGTCCGACTGAGGTAATCTAGTGAATGAGAGCAGCCATGTGCAAGGTCACCCTGAAGGGCCAGGCTTACGCTGGGCCCTGCAGACACTGGCAGGCACCAGGGTGAAAGTGTGGCCCCATCTACAAGTGGGACAGCATCCATGGACAAAGCTGAGTGTCACCCGGGAAGCAGCAGCCCTGGCTGTCAGACTGTGGCCAGCAGAGCCTTGTGTTGAGATGAACACACGGGGTGACCACTGGACTTTGAGAAGCCCGTTTCCCCATGGCAGGATGGTGCTCTGGAGAGCTGGTGTGGTGGGCTCTTGTGGCCGAGGGCCATGAAGCCAGGGGCTCCGCCTCAAACACCCGTGGGACTGGCCGGGGTCAGAGCGGGCAGCAGCAGGGTCAGCGTCCGGCACATATTGGAGAGCACACGCTTGCCAAAGGGTGTTCAGGATCAGTGACTTTTGAAACCATGATGCCAGCCTGCATCGTTCAGGGTCTCAACAGGAAACAGATGGTGAACTCTAATTAGGAGAACTTGGGCAGAGTTTCTTTGCAAAAGGACTAGTGTCAGGGCAGGGTGCAGCGGGTCACAAGAGCTGGCAGCTGTGGGGCTGGCACTTACCTGGGGAGGGAGAGGCCCCCAGGACCGGGGAGTGAAGTGACTCACACTTGCCCCATCTCCCCCTGGGCTCAGGGTTAGCAAACCCCAGGGCATGCTGGGGGTGGGGGGTGCACACGCCTATGCACTTTCACATGAATGAGAAGTAAACACCGAGCTTTTATAAAGATTTCATTTACTCACGTATGTTTATGTGTGTACCTTAAAGGCAGCAGGACAGAAAAGGGGAGAGATCTTCATTTGCTGGGTCACTCGGGTGCTGAGGGACTGGCCCAGCCCTGGCTGCTGCTGCCTAGTGGGGTGTGAACCAGTGCATGGAAGATCTGTCTGTTGCTGCGCCTTTCAAATAAATAAATAAATCTTTTTAAAAAGCAGGAAAGAAATGCAGACTACTGAATTAGAACCTTCCTTTGAATACAAAGGAGACCTCTGCCAAAAGTTCACGGAAAATGTGCATTAAGGGAAAACCACATATGGATTTCAGAATGTGCTTGTACCAAAATGAACTCATCTTTACATTTTTGAATTTTTGTTTATTTAGTTGAAAGACAGAGCCAGGGCTGAGCCAGGCTGAAGCCAGGAGCTGGGAACTCGGCCCAGGTCTCCCACATGGCGGGCAGGGACGCAGGTACCTGAGCTTCACCTGCTGCCTCCCACGATGCGCATTAGCAGGAAGCTGGATTGGAAGTGGAGGAGCCAGGACTTGACGCAGGTTCTCCGATACGGAATGCGGGAGTCCCCAAGGACATCCTAAATGCTTTGCCAAAGTCCACCCCAAACCCACCTATTAATTGCATTTTCCAAGAACTTTCTGAAGTGCCCCTCATGTACTTCAGTGAAACCTAAAAGGCAAATCTGGCAGAATTGTAAGAGGAAACTCAGGAATCTATACACAAAGTGGAACATTACAGTTAATTCAATGAATGAGGTAGCAAAATACTAGTAAGGATACAGATGTTTAAATAATGTAATTAGGAGGCTTGCTCTACTGCATAAACATAGACTTTATACCCCAATGCCCATTGTATTCAAGCTCACACAGAACATTAAAATATAAAAGGCTGCATGCTTGGCAATCAAAGAAGTCTAAAGTGTTTCAAAGAATCAATACTGGGGCTGGTGTTGTGGCACAGTGGGTCCAGCCACAGCCTACAATGCCTGCTTCCCATACAGGCATTGGTTTCAGTCCAGGCTGTCCCACTTCTGATCCAGCTCCCTCTAGCGTTCCTAGGAAAGCAGCAAGAAGATGGCCCACGTGACTGGGCCCTTGTCACCTACATGGATTGACCAGATGGAATTCCTGGCACCTGGCTTCCACCAGACCTGGCCCTGGCTATTGTGGCCATTTGGGGAGTGAACCAGGGGATGGAAGATATTTCTGTCTCTCCCTCAACCCCCACCCCATGTGTGTGCGTGTGTGTAGGGGTGTGTGTGTGTCTGTCTGTCTGTCTGTCTCCTTCTCTCTCTGTAACTTTGCCTTCCAAACAAAAATAAAGCTTAAAAAAATCAATATTGTTTAGTCACATTCTCTAATCTCAATGTAATAGAATTAGAAATCAACAATAAGAAGCTGACCAAGGAAATCCAATAGATTAGGTAATTTAAAAGCTCATTTCTGAATAAATCATAGGGAAAGGAGAACATTATAAAGGAAATTACAAGATGTTTAAGATTGAGTAATAATAAGTTAAAGTGGAACTTGGAGGAAAAAATTATAGCCTTAAATGCATTTATTAAAAATAGGAACAGGCAACAAATGAATTCAGCATCCAACTGAAGATTCTAGAAACGGACAGTCAGAACGCCCAGAGGGAGCGAAGTGAGGAAACCAGCCATGGAAAGCAGAAAGTAACGACGTCGTGGGAGACAATGAGAAGCTGAGTTGATCTTTTAAAAAAGCCTGAGTAAACAAATCACTAGCACAAAAGACACAATATTGGGAACAAAACAAAGGACATGACTGGAGATGCAATCAAGGTTATAAAAAAAAATCACTAGAAAACACCATGGGGACTTCTGGTTCTGGCAAGATACCAGGCTAAGGGAATTTGAAAAGCCCAGGAAGTAAACTGGGAAGGAAGAATTAGCTTGCAAGGACACGTGGAGGGGCCCGCGCTGTGGTGGAGGGGCCGGCGCTGTTCTGACGTGGAGCGCCTATCTGGATTTCCTGTTTGCACGCACCTCCAAACAGTGAGATTTATATTTTTCATGCTCATCAGTGTTTTAACGTTTATTTCCACCATCTCGCTTCGTGTTTCCCATTTACCATGCAGATTAACAATATGCAGGGTTAAAGCAGGTTAAAGCCCTGTCCTGAAGCTCCAGCATCCTATATGGGCGCCGGGTCTAGTCCCGGCTGCTCCTCTTCTGATCCAGCTCTCTGCTATGGCCTGGGAAAGCAGTAGAAGCTGGCCCAAGTCCTTGGGCCCCTGCACCCACATGGGAGACCTGGAAGAAGCTCCTGGCTTCGGGTCGGCGCAGCTCCAGCCGTTGCGGCCATCTGGGGAGTGAACCAGTGGATGGAAGACCTCTCTCTCTCTCTCTCTGCCTCTCCTCTCTCTGTGTAACTCTGACTTTCAAATAAATAAAATAAATCTTAAAAAAAAAAAAAAAGGGACACTTGGAGAGCAAAGACCTTACTCAACACAGGAAATTCAAGCAGCGCAGACTGTTAGAAGAAAACGCTAGGGTCAGATTTCCAAGGGGAGACACAGAAGCTGTGGCACCACGGTATGGAGGCAGCAGGGAGCTCTGAGTTCCAGAGGACCGAGCAGCACCAGGCGTGGCCACCTGCAGCAGGTGAGCCGGTTAAGGGTGACTCGCCCGGTCGGAAGTTGGAGTCCTCACGAAGTTCAGGCAAAAGGCATCTCACGAAAGAGCTGCGCGTGGATTTCAGTATTTTTTACACCGGCCTAAACTTACCTTTTATTTCTGCTTTTCTGTGACCTTTTTCAAATGTCCTCCTAGAAAGCATCCCACACCTGCCGAGAGGAAGCCAAAGGGAACGAAGGAAATTCTGGCGACTCTGCCGCCAGGCAGGAAATGAGGCAAAGAAGCAAAGGAACACTTGCTGGGTGCCAGCCCCCCAGATGGCTCCAGGGGTCCCTGTGTCCTGGGACCCGCGTCCTCCTGCAGGGACTGTTTATGTTGAGTAGGGTTAGGCAGAGGCAATGGGATGTGCTTCCTGGGCCCCATTGTCAGAAGGGCCCTGTGCCGGGGCCAGCATTGCGGTGCAGTGGGTTAAGCCAGCATCCCACATCGGGCTCCTCGGCTTCTGACCCAGCTCCCTGCTAACGAGCCCGGGAAAGCAGCAGAAGATGGCCCAAGTGCTTGGGATCCTGCCACCCATGTGAGGGACCTGGAGGGAGTTCCAGGCTCCTGGCCTCAGCCTGGCCCAGCCTCAGCAGGGAGTGAACCTGCAGATGGAAGATCACTGTCTCTCCCTCTCTCTGTCACTCTGTCACAGGGCTCTGTGTCACGCTCTGCTCTCATCAACTTGAAATTCTGAATTCCATTTTAATCAGGGAGTTCGCCGCACCAATCATGCAGACAGGGCTGTGCCCAAGATTAAGTTATAAATAGGGTTACCAGGCGAGACACACAAAGCCCAGCCAAATTTGAATTCTAAATGAGCAATGAATCATTTTTTAGTGTGTTTCCTGTGTAAATATTGAAACTTGGTGGGCTGCTGTTGTAGTCTAGTGGGTTAAGCTGCAGCCTACAACTCTGCCATGCCACGTGGGTGCCAGTTTGAGTCCCAGCTGCTCCACCCATGATCAAACTCCCTGCTAATCCACCTAGGAAAGCAGCAGAAGATGGCCCAAGTGTTTGGGCCCTTATCACTCACATGGGAGACTTGGATGAAGTTCCTGGCTTCGGCTTGGCTCAGCCCTAGCCATTGCAGCCATCTGGGGGGTGAATCAATGAAAGATCTCTCTCTTTCTCTCTTTTCCCCACCCCCATAACTCTGACTTTCAAATAAATAAATAAAGCTTTAAAAATTTTTAAAAATAGGGGCTGGCACTGTGATATAGTAGATAAAGCCACCGCCTGCAATGCTGGCATCCTATAAGGGTGCCAGTTCAAGTCCCAGCTGCTCCACTTCCCATCTAGCTCTCTGCTATGACCTGCGAAAGTGGTGGAAGATGGCCCAAGTGCTTGGGCCCCTGCACTTGTGTTGGAGACCTGAAAGAAGCTCCTAGCTCCTGGCTCCTGGCTTCAGATTGGCACAGCTCCAGCCATTGTGGCCATTTGAGGAATGAACGAGTGGATGGAAGACCTCTCTCTCTCTCTCTGTGCCTTTGTATTAACTCCACCTTTCAAATAGATCTTTAAAAAAATTAGAAAATAAAAGCAGATTGCTGTATAAATCAGAATGTCATTTATATCAAAATCTGAAGGCCCTTGGCTTCCATGGTGGTTGCGTGCTCTCCTCTCTCTGTCTTGGATCACTCATTACGGGGACGCCATGTGCTGAGCGGCCCTACAGAGAGGTTCATACGCTGAGGAACTTAATCCTCCTCCTCCCGGCCACGTGAGTGAACTTGATGCAGATCTGAGCGGACCCTCGTGATGGCTGCAGCCCTGGCCAGCAGCTTGGTTGAAACCCTCAAGACCTGCACCAGGACTGTGGAGCCACACGGCTCCTAGATCCTCAACCCGAGGGACTGTGTAAACAGACAAATATTTGCTGTTTTGATCTGTTTTGTGTTAGGGTAATTTGTTACCCAGTAGTAGATAACTGCAAGTTGTAAATCTCACTCTTTGGAGGTGTGTGACAACACGCAATCCAGATAGGTACTCCATATAAGAGACGCATCTAAAACAGAAATACACACACAGTGAACGCGAAGACGTGAAAAAGACACCCCAGATGTGGGGGACCCCATCCGGTGCTTGACCAACCGTGGGCTGTACGCCTCCTGCGCTCTGCTGCAGGGTCCTGGTTTTTGTCAGTTAACAGGCAGAAATGTGTTGGGCCCAAGAAGGTGTCTTTGTTTATATCTCAAAAAATACAAGTACCAGTCCCAAGGAATGAGCATGAGCTGGTTGAAGCCAGTCACGGAATCTCCTGTCTCTTGGTCAGTGATTCGGGAAAAGGTGTGTATGGGGCCCAGTTCTGCACACCGAGATGTAGCAGGGAATCTTCCGGAAAGTGTTGCCTCCTTGTCTCCTTGCTCCACCTTGATCCAGGAACTCAATGCCTGACAGTACAGTGCCCTTTTTACAATCTCCATTTTGCAAGCAAATGCATAAAGGCCCATTAGCTAATGGTTCAGCTGGAGCTGAGACACAGCATGCCTGCTCACCGACGGCAGTGCCAGGCAGTTAAAATAACGGCAGTGGTGCTCACTAGTTAAAATGATCAGTTCAAGTTCATAATTGATCATAAAGATAGGATTAAGTGTCAAAGGGATCACATAAACAAGACCAGTGTCTTCTAATAATAACTGATAGAATTAAAAAGGAGAGAACAACCCAACATGGGAAGCGGGATACACAGCAGACTCACAGAATGACAAATACCCTAAACAGCACTCTGGCCTCAGAATCAGCCCTTAAGACATTCAGATCTGGCTCAAAACCCCATGAGAGTTTCTCAGGCATGGAAAGCCAAGACACTGTGACAAAAAAAAAAAAAAAAAAAAAAAAAACCACCTAAATGAAAGATCTCTGTGAGATCTCAGCGGAAAAAATGGGCCATCAAAGAAGGAGGTACCTGTCTCTGAAGGGAGGAGAGAACTTCCACTTTGATTATGGCCTTGTCTAAATAAGGTCAGAGTTTGTGAACTCAAGAGGCTTCCATAGCCTTGGTAGCTCATGACAAGAGACTTGGGTGATTCCTGACGTCATAACTAAGAGTGTCAATTGTTAAATCAACAACGAGAGTCACTGTACATTTACCCCCTTGTAGAACCTCTGTCCTTAATGTGTTGTACTATGTGAATTAATGGTAAAGCTAGTATTCAAACAGTACTTTATACCTTGTTTGTCTTTGTGGGTGCAAACTGTTGAAATCCTTACTTAGTATATACTAAATTGATCTTCTGTATATAAAGATAATTAAAAACAAATCTTAATGAAGAATGGGATGGGAGAGGGAGTAGGAGATGGGATGGTTTGAGGGTGGGAGGGTGGTTATGGGGGTAAAACCGCTATCATCCAAAAGTTGTACTTTCGAAATTTATATTAAATAAAAGTTTAAAAAAAATAATGGCAGTGGTGGCCAACTCGGGAACTTTTGTGATTGAAAGAAAACGCACGCCAGTGTGTTCCCGTCATGGTAGCTGGCTTCGTTAGCCTACAGCTAAATGCACCCCTGACGGACGCAGCGGGATAAGAAAGCTGGAGCCACCCTACACTCATCGGGCAAAATGAGCTTTAAAGCACGGTGAGTAAGAAGAACACTCCAAGGGAAGTGTAACTTGGAACTTCTTTGCTCGCAGTTATAGGTGCCCCTTGATTTACAGTGGAGTTACGTCCGTCGTTCCACAGTAAGTGGAAAACGCGAGCGGTGCACCTGGCCCCCCAGCACCCAGCTCAGCGCCACGGGCAGTTGTTGCCCACAGAGTGTGAGCTGTGGCTCCCTGCCCAGTCTCGCGACATTCACACTGCATGTAATGAGCCCAGGAAAAGATCAAAATTCAAAACTCAAAGTACGCTTTCCCAGGCATGCGTATCCTTTCACACCATCGGAAAAGAAGGTCATAAACCCGGCCATACACACAGCCTGGGCCTGTGTGCATACTGACCAGAGCCGGCCAGCGTTTCCTGTCAAAGGACACAGAGTAAGTGCCTCAGACTGCGCGGGCGGCACAAGCTGTCTCAGCCCCGCAGCTTTGGCACCGCGGCCGTGGTGCAGAAGCAGCGCCAGATAACCCACAAACAAAAGGATGGCTGTGTTCCAACAAAACTCTGCAAAGATAAGGCCCGGGCCAAATGCAGCCCAGAGACTGTGTTCCGATGACCACTGATATGAAACGAAACTTGAGGCAGTTGCCAAGGCCACGGGCTTGATGTGTCCTCTCTGTGCGGTCACAAGCGGAGCAGGCAGACGATGAGAAACAACACCGTGACTGGACGGCACTGCAGAGACCCTGATCGACTCATCAGAGACCCGACATTCTTTCCATGCCATGGGAACATCCACGAAAACTGGTCACATACTGCCCCATGAAACAAGTCTGCCTGCAGAGTGAAGGGTCCACACTGTAGAAGCCACTTTTCCTGACCATAAAACAAGACAACTGAAACGAAAAGCTAGTCTGATGTTTGAAAGGTAAAATCATCTCTCCAAATACTTACTAGGGCAGGGCCGGTGTTGTGGCAAAGAGGGCTAAGCCGCCTGCAGTGCCAGCACCCCATATGGGAGCGCCAGCGGGAGCCCGGCTTTGCCTGCTATCCAGCTCCCTGCTAGGGTTCCTGGAAGGCAGCGGATGTGGCCCAACTACCTGGGGCACTGCCACCCGCATGGGAGACCCCAAGGAGCTCCAGACTCTGGCTTTGGATTGGCCATTTGTGTTGTGGCCATTTGAGGATGGAAGATGTGTCTTTCATTCTCTGTCACTCTGCCTTTCAAATAAATAAATAAATATCTTTTAAAAAACTTCCTGAAAAAAAAACAAACATTTTATAAGGCAAAGAAAAATAGAAACTGCCAGGAACTGGTAATGAAAGCTGCACAATGTGACACTGAACGCAGCTAACACAGGGATTGGGCGGTGAGCTGTACCCTTTTTTCTGTTTTTTAAAGATTTATTTTGTTTATTTGAAAGACACAGTTACAGACAGAGGTAGAGACAGAGACAAAGAGAGGTCTTCCATCCACTGGTTCATTCTCCAAATGGCCTCAATGGCTGGAGCTGTGCTGATCCAAAGCCAAGAGCTGGGAGTTTCTTCTGGGTCTCCCATGCAGGTGCAGGGGCCCAAGGACTTGGGCCATCTTCTGCTGCTTTCCCAGGCACTTCAGCAGGGAGCTGGATCAGAAGTGGAGCAGGCCGGCGCCGTGGCTCACTAGGCTAATCCTCCACCTTGCGGCACCGGCACACCGGGTTCTAGTCCCGGTCAGGGTGCCGGATTCTGTCCCGGTTGCCCCTCTTCCAGGCCAGCTCTCTGCTATGGCCAGGGAGTGCAGTGGAGGATGGCCCAAGTACTTGGGCCCTGCAGCCCATGGGAGACCAGGATAAGTACCTGGCTCCTGCCATCAGATCAGCGCGGTGCACCGGCAGCGGTGGCCATTGGAGGGTGAACCAATGGCAAAGGAAGACCTTTCTCTCTGTCTCTCTGTCTCACTGTCCACTCTGCCTGTCAAAAAAAAAAAAAAAGAAAGAAAGAAAGAAAGAAAGAAGTGGAGCAGCAGGGACTGGAACCAGAGCCCATATGGGATGCTGGTGCTGCAGGCCAGGGCTCTAACCCACTGCACCACAGCACAGGCCCCAAAGTGTACCCTTAACTGCATGTATTAGAGAAGAATAAACACTGTATAACAGAGTTCAGTACCCAGCTTAGGAAATCCAAAAAAGACAACATAATAACACTCCCTAGTGCAGGAAATAATAGAGGAATAAATCAATAAAACGGAAACCAAAGGAACAATAGAGATGATCAGTAAAGAAATGACTAATAAAATAGATGCATTTCTCTTATTTTTAAAAAGATTTATTTGTCTACTTGAAAGTCAGAGTTACACAGAGAGAGAAGGAGAGGCAGAGAGAGAGAGAGAGGTCTTCCATCCGCTGGTCCACCCCACAGATGGCCAAAACGGCCAGAACTGCGCCGATCCAAAGCCAGGAGCCAGGAGCTTCCTCTGTGTCTCCCACGTGGGTGCAGGGGCCCAAGGACACGGGACATCTTCCACTGCTTTCCCAGGCCATAGCAGAGAGCTGGATTGGAAATGGAGCAGCTGGACTCGAACCGGCGTCCATATGGGATGCCTCACTGCAGGCGGCAGCTTTACCCTCTATGCCACAGAGCCAGCCCCAGATGCATTTCTAACAAGACTGATTAAAAAAAAAAAAAAAAAGGCGGCCCAGATAATATTAGAAATGAAAACAGGATAGATAGATTTTGATTTTTTAGATTTATTTTATTTATTTGAAAGGCTGAGTTACAAAGAGAGGAAAAGACAGAAAGAGAGGGAGAGATCTTCCATCTGCTGTTTCATGTCTCATATAGCTGCAATGACCAGGGCTGGGCCAGGCCAGAGCCAGGAGCCAGGAGCCAGGAGCTTCTTCTGGTTCTCCCAGGTGAGTGCAGATGCCCAAGCACTTGGGCCATCCTCCACTGCCTTCCCCAGACACAGCAGAGAGCTGGACTGGAAGAGGAGCAGCTGGGTCTAGAACCCAGTGCGCATATGGGATGCCGGCGCCACAGGCGGAGGATTAACCAAGTGAGCCACGGCACCGGCCCCTGTTCATTCTTTACATTTATGTATTTGTGCTTTTCATTTTTAACTTTTAAAGGTTTGTATATATATATACATATATATGCACATATATATATATATTTACTTATTTGAGAGACAGTGTGACAGAGAGGGAGGGATAGGGTTATCTTCCGCCTGCTGGTTGACCCCACAAATGGCCAGGGCTGGGCCAGGCCAAAGCCAGGGGCCTGGAACTCCATCCAGGTCTCCCACGTGGGCTGCAGGGGCTCAAGCACTTGGGTCATCTTGCGCTGCCTTCCCAGGAACATTAGCAGGGAGTGGATGGGAAGGGGACTAGATGGGACTTGAACTCACTCATGCTCTGATACAGGAGGCCGGCTGGCAGGTGGCTGCTTAACCCGCTGTGCCACAATGCAGGCCACACTGTACATTCTTAAATCAGCCTCACAGGTTTGGCAGTTTCATTAACTTTTTTCAAATCATCAATTTTTGGCTTCGTTAATCCTCCCAAAGGCATCTTGGTTTTCTACTTTATTAATTTTTGCTCTTCATTTTCCTTTTTCTACTTTCTTTGGGTTTATTCTACTGTTCTTTTTATTTTCTAAGCCTGAGCCAGATAGAGAATATTTTCAGCACCCCAGCCGAGTTTAATCGTTCCCAGTTTCCCAGGGGCAAAGCTGATTTCAGCTTCCATCACCACAGATTTCGTTTCGCTGCTTCTGAATTTCATACCGATGGAATTACAGAGTATTTCTATTTCTGGCTTTTTTCACTCAAAAGTATTTCTTGGAGGCTCTTCTATGTTGTTACTGTCCCCGTAGCTGTGTGGGTGCGTGTGTGTGTGTGTGTGTGTGTGCCTGTGTGTGTGTGCATGTGTGTGTGTGCATGTGCGCGTGTGTGTGTGGGTGCATGTGGGGGGGTGCGTGTGTGTGTGGGTGCATGTGTGGGGGGGGTGCGTGTGTGTGTGGGTGCATGTGTGTGTGTGTGGGTGCATGTGTGTGTGTGCGTGTGTGTGTGTGTGTACCTGTCACCGTGGGACTGCAACTTCCCCTGTTGCTCAGCATTTGCTTCCAGTGCATTTAAGTTTCTACAAACGGGAAGTGCTTGTGTCTTTGTTATCAACTCTAACCTTAATCGACCTGAACCAAGAGGAGGGTGTGTGTGAGCTCTGAAGTTAAGGCTGGGGGCCGGCGCTGTGGCACAGCGGGTTACGCCACGCCACCTATGACACTGGGCATCCCCTATGGGCACTGGTTCGTGTCCCAGCTGCTCCACTTCTGATCCGGCTGCTGGGAAAGCAGCGGAGGATGGCCCAAACATGTGAAAGACCCAGATGGAGGTCCAGATTCCAGGCTCCTGGTTTGTGCCTGGTATAGCCCAGGCCACTGGGTCCCTTTGGAGAGTGAACAAGTGAACGGAAGATCTCTCTTTCTGTCTCTCCCTTTGTCTCTGTCATTCTGCCTTTCAAATAAATAAAATAAACCTTTAAAAAAAAAGGAAGGCTGGCTTTCAGGCTTGATGGGTGGCCAGTGTTTGGCAATGCTCCACGCGCACTTAAGAAGTGCTGTTCACGATGCTAACTGCCACACCTTCACTGACTGTTGTCTGCTGAGTCAGTGGTAAGGAAGACAGGCATTTTGAACGCTCCCACTTGGAACAGTGTATTGTCGATTTATGATCACTGCAGAGGTGTTGGACATGTCCCTAACGTTTTCTGGTCTTCGTTTTCTCCAGCCTTGCCTTTTACAAAGCAGACGGGTTTATCTCTTTCTTTTATTCTTTCTTTCCTTTTCTCTATTTGAGAGGGAGAGAGAGGGAGAGGGGAGAGAGAGAGAAAAGGAGGTCTTCCATCCACCGGTTCACTCCCCAGTTGGCTGCAACGGCTGGAGCTGAGCTGATCCGAAGCCAGAAACCAGGGGCTTCTTCTGGGTCTCCCATGTGGGTGCATGGGCCCAAGGACTTGGGCCATCCTCCACTGCTTTCCCAGGCCATAGCAGAGAGCTGGATAGGAAGTGGAGCAGCCGGGTTTCAAACCGGGGCCCATATAGGATGCCGGCACTTCAGGCCAGAGCGTTAACCTGCTGCGCCACAGCGCTGGCCCCCTGAGTTTTATTTTTATTTTTAATTTCAGTGTATTTTCCTTCCTAGTGTTTTTACACATCTGCATGAACATTTTTGGTGTCTCTAGTTGCTTTTGTAATTTTATATTATACTCATTAAAACATTTAACATACAACTATTTTTTATTCTATACCCAATCATACAAAGATCTGAAGGCACCTGAATTTATTTTTAGTTGTGTCTACCTGGCTATCAGTCCTGGTGACTTGACCCCATAGGAATTTTGTGAGCAACATGATCCAAGCATGGAATTCTCTTTTTCCCACATGGAAAACTGATTTCCCCACTGCCATTTCTTGCAGGAAATTGGTTTAAGTGACACCTTTTTTTTTTAAACTTTTATTTAGTAAATATAATTTTTCCAAAGTACAGATTATGGATTACAATGGCTTTCCCCCCCATAACTTCCCTCCCACCCGCACCCCTCCCATCTCCCGCTCCCTCTCCTAACAAATTCACATCAAGATTCATTTTCAATTATCTTTATATTCAGAAGATCGATTTAGTATATATTAAGTAAAGATTTCATCAGTTTGCACCCACACAGAACATAAAGTGTAAAATACTGTTTGAGTACTAGTTATAGCATTAATTCACATTGGACAACACATTAAGGACAGAGATCCCACATGAGGAGTAAGTACACAATGACTCCTGTTGTTGACTTAACAATTTGACACTCTTGTTTATGGCATCAGAAATCTCCCCAGGCTCTAGTCATGAGTTGCCAAGGCTATGGAAGCCTCTTGAGTTCACTGATTTTGATCTTATTTAGACAAGGTCATAGTCAAAGTGGAAGTTCTCTCCTCCCTTCAGAGAAAGGTACCTCCTTCTTTGATGGCCCGTTCTGCCTACTGGGATCTCACTCGCAGAGATCTTTCATTCAGGTTTTTTTTTTTTTTTAATGTCTTGGCTTTCCATGCCTAAAATACTATCATGGGCTCTTCAACCAGATCCGAATGTCTTAAGAGCTGATTCTGAGGCCAGAGTGCTGTTTAGGACATCTGCCATTCTGAGTCTGCTGTGTATCCCACTCCGCATGTTGGATCGTTCTCTCCCCTTTTTATTCTATCAGTAAGTATTTGCAGACATTAGTCTTGTTTCTGTGATCCCTTTGACTCTCAGACCTATCAGTGTGATCAATTGTGAACTGAAATTGATCACTTGGACTAGTGAGATGGCATTGGTACATGCAATCTTGATGGGATTGTATTGGAATCCCCTCGCACATTTCTAACTCCACCATTTGGGGCAAGTCCTATTGAGCATGTCCCAAATTGTACATCTCCTCCCTCTCTTATTCCCAGTGATACCTTTGACATGTGTCAAACTTCCAGTCTGCATGGCTCTGTTTCTGAACTCTAGATTCTGTTCCCATTATTTATGTGCAGGGGTATTTCAAGAATTTCACTGAACCAGAATTTTTTTTTTTTTTTTTTGCCAGGAAGAGTTAGACAGTGAGAGAGAGAGACAGAGAGAAAGGTCTTCCTTTCGTTGGTCCAAATGGTTGTTATGGCTGGCGCACTGCGCCGATCCGAAGCCAGGAGCCAGGTGCTTCCTCCTGGTCTCCCACATGGGTGCAGGGCCCAAGCACTTGGGCCATCCTCCACTGCACTCCCGGGCCACAGGAGAGAGCAGGACTGGAAGAGGAGCAACAGAGACAGAATCCAGCACCCCTAACCGGGACTAGAACCCCGGGTGCCGGAGCCACAGATGGAGGATTAGCCTAGTGAGCCACGGCGCCGGCCTGAACCAGAATTTTGACATCAAAAAAATTCTGCAGTCCGTGCATAGCTCTTTCACAACACACGTGATCTATGAACTTTTGGAAGACTCTTCATATTAGTCAGCTTCGCATCACCATGACAAAATTCCTGAAGCAACCAACCTAACAAAGAGGAAAGGTTTATTTAGCTCTGGGTATGGGAGGTCCAAGTCCAAGATCAAGTGTCCTTGTTGGCGGCCTCTGCCAGAGGGAGGTGGCTGGCAATGGCTTGGCAAATGCACAGAGTCGCATGGTGAGCCAGGAAGCAGAGGATGCTGGTGGGCCCAACTCAGGCTTTCTGAGTGACCCTCTCTGGGAGACACACCCCAGCGAGCTAAGCACCTCCCACCAGGCCCCTCTTCTAAACACCACCACCACTGCATGAAGTTCCACCCTCTTGGGACCATTGGTTTAGGACATCGGGGCTTAAACGTCGCAGTTTGGGAGGTAAATCAATCGTGACAGAGCACAGCGCTGGTCTGTCCCTCAGCCGACACCCGCCCGTCTCCGACACTTCCGTGGTGTGGGAAGTCATGATAACCCGCGGGTGAGCCTCCTGCCCTTGTCTGTCTGCTTCAAATTGCCTTGACTACTCAGGCTTGGCTGTTCATTCTTTAAAGACAAGCCGTCCTTACGCTTGCTTTAGGATGAGCGTGGCTTGGCTGCCAAAACATGAATTTTTAAAGCCCTTTGTTTTACCCTCTATTGAAATAGAAATCGCTGTCTGGCTTAATTCATGCGGACCTGCCACCCTCACCAGGGAGCCTCGCCTTCTCCTTCTCCATTCAGCCGCGACTCCCAGACAAGAGTCACGATTTTCCCCACAAACATCTCGCGCATCTCGGGTTTGTTCCGAGGGAACTCATGGCTTTTTACGCTTTGATACGCAGCATTTTCAATGTGTTGCTAGTACTCAGAGAGGAGATGGCAGGGCCGTGAAGGGTGGGACACATCTGTGATTGCGCCCTACATCTGTGACTGCACGCTACCCAGACCCGGCCCTGAGCGCCGCAGGGCCACGGCGGGGTAGGGGCGAGCTGGATGGTGTGCATGCAGCGAGTCCGTGTAGTCACCAAGGAACCCCGGGCTTGCAGACCTCCTGTGCCTGCTGTTTGCCACACAGGGGATGCTGTCTTTACTGGACAGTGAGCTTAGCTGCCTTCAACACCAGCTCTATATTCCAGAGGTAGCTGCTACATAGGAGATCTTCAAAAACCTCATGAAAAACTAAGGGGGCAGGCACTGGACCTCACAGTGAAGTCACAGATTGCAACGTGCAAGTCTTCTCTCCAAGTGTCAGGAGCCAATGCCACCTCCAGCGCCCAACTCCGCTTCCTGCTAAGTTGCAGACCCTGGGGGGTAGTGGTGATGGCCCAAGTTCCTGGTTCCTGCCACCCATGGGGGAGACCTGGATTGATTGAGTTCTTGGCTCCTGGCTTTGGTTCCTCAGCCATTTGCAAGCATAGTAGGTGGGAGCCCTCTCTCTCTCTCTCTCTCTCAAATAAGTTAGTAAAAAGTGATTTTAATGCACATTATGAAAAAAAATCATGTACGGATTCCAAAATGTTTAGTCCAAAAACTTATCTTCTTAATTCCGTTTTCCTGTAAACTTTTTGACTTTCCCTCATACGAATCTCCCAAAGGAATTAGCAAAAAGAAAAACAAAACAAAACAAGGCCCAGGGCAAAGAGGCCGTGAGTGCCTCTGTGGCAAGGGCCCCAAGGGACAGCGGAGTTCAGGGCATCGCCTCGCGACAGGAGCCCTCTCGGCTTTAACAGTTTGCCATAGAAGCCCAGATTTCCTGGATAGATGATCACATGATATACAAAAACGTAAGGAACAATTTGTTTCTCCTTTTCCAGTGGTTTGTGTCATTCACTTATTTTCATTTTTTTATTGTACACGCCAAGAAATCCAGTACAGCCTTTGAACAAATAAGGATAGTATAACTTTTCGAGTTTCTGATTTTTTTAAAAGATTTATTTATTTATTTGAAAGTCAGAGTTACGCAGAGAGAAAGACAGGTCTGGGCTGGCGCTGTGGCACAGTGGGTTAAAGCCCTGGCCTGAAGCACCAGCATCCCACATGGGCGCCAGTTCTAGTCCCAACTGCTCCACTTCCAATCCAGCTCTCTGCTATGGCCTGGGAAAGCAGTAGAAGATGGCCCAAGTCCTTGGGCCCCTGCTGCCATGTGGGAGACTGGGAAGAAGCTCCTGGCTCCTGACTTTGTATTGGCTCAGCTCTGGCCGTTGCGTCCATCTGGGGAGTGAACCAGCAGATAGAAGACCTCTCTCTGTGTCTCTACCTCTCCGTGTAACTCTGATTTTCAATAAATAAAATAAATCTTACAAAAAAAGAAAAGAAAGAGAGGTCTTCCATCCGCTGGTTCAGTCCCCAAAAGGCCGCAATGACCGGAGCTGCACCAATCCGAAGCCAGGAGCCTCTTCTGGGTACTCACGCGGGTGCAGGGGTCCAAAGACTTGGGCCATCTTCTACTGCTTTCCCAGGCCATAGCAGAGAGCTGGACTGGAAGAGGAGCAGCTGGGACTTGAACTGGCACCTATATGGGATGCCAGCACTACAGGCGGCAGCTTTACCCGATATGCCACAGCGCCAGCCCCTCGAGTTTCTGATTTTGAAAAGAATGCTTTTAAGCTATTGCTATCAGAGTAGATTTGAGGAAGATATTTTCTAGCAGGTTGAAAAGTTCACTCCGGAGGAGTTGTGGCGCAGCAGGTTAAACTGCCGCTCCAGACACTTGCATTTCATACGGGAGTGCCTGGGATCAAGCCCCACCTCCACTTCCTGCTAAGGTGCCTGGGAGGCAGCAGATGATGCTGTCACTCAAGTGGGAGACCCGGATGGAGTTCCTGTTACAGGCATTTGGAGAATGAACCAGTGGATCTCTCTGTCTCTGTCTCTCTCTATTGTTCTAACTTTCAAGTCAATAAAGAGGAATAATAAAGCATTTTGGGAAATATAAACTGTTCAAACTATTCCTAGTTTGCTAAGAATTTTTATAAATGCTTTAATTTTGTCAAATGCTTTCTCTCTTCTGTTTTTTTTTTTTTTCCTTTTAATCTGTTAGTGTGTGACTTCAAAATGACAATTTTCTAATGTTGAAATATTTCTGCATTCCTGGAAGAAATTAAACATATATGTGTGTATGATTTTTTCTTTTCTTTTTTTTTTTTTTTTTTTTTTTTTTTGAGGGAGAGAGAGAGGGATCTTCCATCTGCTGGTTCACTCCCCAAATGGTTGCAACCACTGGACTCTGCCATCCATCCAGGTCTCCCACATGGATGGCAAGGTACACCTTCTGCTGCCTTCCCAGGCATGTTAGCAGGGAGCTGGATCAGAAGCAGAGCAAACAGGACTCCAGTGCTCCAATATGGGGTTCCAGCACCACAAGCAGGGGTTAACTTGCTGTGCCACAATGCCAGCCCCTCATTCTATCTTTTTAGATGTCTTTTTGTATTTAGTAAAAGGTGAAAGATTCATATGATCTGAAGAGAAACCACAGTATATCTCTTTTTGTATTTAGTTTGATGACAATGCATTTAGGATATGTGCATTTTGTCCATAATTGAAATTGACCTAAAATCTTCCTGTTTCAAAACATCCCTGTCTAGGTTGGATGCCAAGCTAGACTTGCTACATAAATGCAGTGCGTAGTTTTCCCTCTTTTTGTGTTATTTAAGGTGATTTGAATCTGATATGGACTGTCTGTGCCCTGAATCTGTACCGGAGCTTGGGGCACCTGACTTTAATAGTTACATGCAGTTCCCCCAAACCTCCCCCTGTGACAACCACGGCTGGGCCCAAGCTCTCTGCATACAGTTCTTTGGTCTGTGGGAGGGTTCTGTCTCCTAGCAGCCTCCTCTGCTCCTGCACTCAGGCTGATCCCCCAACACAGGAGTGGACTGGACAGGCCTGGCTGTAGCTTCAAGCCCACTCCTTGAGAGACCGGGCCCAGCCATCCACTTCCCCCGGCAGCGGTGGCCACGACTGAGGTTCAGTTAGCACAGTGCTTAGCGCTCGCTCAGCTAAGACCTCTCACTTGGTACCATCAGTTATAAAAGGATATTTGGGGGTAGGCATTTGATCCAGCCATTAAGACACCAGCTGCAACACCCACATCCCACTCTGCAGTACCTGGGTTCAGTCCCCAGCTCTGGCTCCTCACTCCAGCTTCCTGCTGATGCAGATCCTGGGAGACAGTGGCAATGGCTCAAGTAATTGGATTCCTGCCGCTCATGTGGGAGACCTGGATTGAGCTCCCAGCTTCTGGCTTTGCTCCTCTAGCCTACACTGAGTGTTGGATTAATCAGCCTCTGTTGTCTTAGTAATCAGTATTTATTTTAATATAAATTAGGAAAACAGCTATATAATTACAAACTATAAAAGATTTATCTGAAACCTCAAGCTTGCCAAATTACAGATATGGTGTAGGACTAGGAGAGTCAACTTAAAAATGATACATTAAGTGAAAAATAATAAAGATAGGGTAAAAACTGAAATGTGAGGAGCTGGCATTGTGGCATACCCGGTTAGGCCGCTACCTGAGACACCAGCATCCATGTGGGCTCCAGTTTGAGTCCCGGCTGCTCCACTTCCAATCCAGCTCCCTGCCAATGTGCCTGGGAAGGCAGCAGAAGATGGCCCGAGTGCTTGGGCCCCTGCACCCACATGGAAGACCTTGATGAAGCTCCTGGCCCCGACTCCTGGCTGCAACCTGGCCAAGCCATAGCTGGTGCAGCCATCTGGGGAGTGAACCAGCAGGTGGAAGAGCTCTTTCCCTGTGTGTCCCTCCTTCTTTCTCTTTATAAGTAATCTTAAAATAAATAAATAAATAAACAAACAGAAACTGAGATATGACAAGAGAATAGCAAAAGTTTGGAAAACGCCCAAGTAAAGGCCAATTTAATGATTAAACAACCAGTGTCAGCGGCCAACTCCCTCTCCCCGCAAACACACAAGGAAGGAGAGAGATGCAAAAACAGGAGAGAACAATTTTCCCAGGAAGTGGAGTGCTCTTTCCCCTAGGGACCAGAATTCCTCCCGGAAGCGCTGGTGTCTGGAATGGAGCCTTCCATATCTTGGCCCAGGTGGGAGCCTGGGGCATTTGCTTGCCCATCTGCCCCCTTCCCACACACCCGAAACTGAAGCCGCTGAGTCAGCCCAAGGAGAAATTCACGATGTTTTCAGACATGCAAAGCTTCAGCAAGCTGTCCTCCCATGCACCCCTTCCACCAACGTTACTGGAAGATACATTGCAGCACTACAGAGACGTAACCCCAGCAAGAGGGAGACAACAGATCCACGCGGGGGGATTAGCCCAAGAGTTGATGACCAGAAATACCAGTGGCCCATAAAGCTGTCCGTCAAAATTAGAACAGGAAGTCAGCGGGTAGGGAGAAGAGCCTCTCCAAGAGGAGAATGGGCTGCATTCAGCAAATAATGTAATTAAGAAGCTGGAATGTTTTTAACGACCTGATTTAACAGGCATATGTTTCTCCTCTCCAGAAAAGTGATTAGAAATTCCAGGAGAATAAAACGTTGTATAAGAAAGTCATAGGTCAAATATGATGCAAATTAAAATCTAAAACGTCTGAGTATCTGAAGGAGTGTAGGAGAACACACTTGAACTTGAAACCTGGAAGATTTCCCTTCAAGGAGCATTCAAACCATAAGATGACAATTCCTTCTCTGAGGGTCCCAGGAAGCTGCTTGGTTCTGCTGAGAATAATGTTTATGTAATTGAAAACTATTTTAAAAAACATATTATTTATTTTTCAATATTTGAAATTGAGAGATAGACAAAACAGAAAGCTAGAACATTCTAAGTATGAGCCAGAACTAGATTCAAGTATAAAGGTGTAGAGAGAGGAAGGAGGGGAAGAGTGACAAAGGGTGTCTCCCCCTCCACCACGGGAGTCACGAATCTTGCACAAAATCAATGGCACAAAAAGAAGAGCTGGGACAACATTTATCCGACCCAGCTCTGGAGGGAGGCTACTTTTCTAAACTTCTCATCTCTCTCTCTCTCTCTCTTTTTAAAGAGACTTATTCATTCATTCATTTGTTTGAAATGCTGAATTACAGAAAGAGAAGGCAAAGCAGAGAGAGAGAGAGAGAGAGAGAGAGAATCTTCCATCCTCTGGTTCACTCTCCAAATGGCTGCAACTGCCAGGGCTTAGTCAGGCCAAACCCAGGAGCCTGGAACTCCATCCGGGTCTCCCACATGGGTGGCAGGGCCCCAATCACTTAAACCATCTTCTGCATCCCCAAGCACATTAGCAGGGAGCTGGATCAGAAGTGGAGCAGCCAGGACTTGAACTGGCACCCATATGGGATGCTGGCACTGCAGGCGGCAGCTTACCTCACTGCACCACAGCGCCGGCCCCTAACGTCTCACCTTTCATGACAGGAATTGTACCAGACGCTGTCAATTCGTCAATCACCACTGCTTCTGCCTCCTTCAGTCCTAGAACCTTTATATTTGAATTGGGCACCAGCTGAGATGGCTATCCGGGGGAAATTATGTTCCCCACCCTCCCTTTCAGCTACAGGTGCTCAGTTGTCCAAATCCAGGCCAACCGGATGTAGGTGGAACTGTCTGCCTTTCCACTGGTGGGAATATGGAGGTGAGCAACCTTCACTGCCCCAGACCATGAATAATAATAGCTAACATTCATGCATATGCTAACTACATGTGCATATATTAACCTACTTGGCTCACGAGGATGTATATTCCTTTCCTGTTGCTACCATAGTAAATTACTATAAGCTTAGTTGCTTAAAGATAAAGCCCACTCATTTACCCTCTTATAGCTCTGGAGGTGAGATATCGAAAATCAGTGTATCAACCAGGGTTGAATCCTCGTGGAGACGCAGGGGAAGTCAACATCCTCGCCTCTCTCTGGTTTCTGGGGGCCACGTGCATCCCTTGGCTCGTGGTCCCTTCCCCTGTCTCTGCAATCGCACACTTCCACGATCACATCTCAGTTGCTGCTCCCACGTCCTGCCCCCCCCACAAGGACACTTGGGGTTACGCTGGGTGCACCTGGGCAACCCAGGCTCCCAGCCTCATCTCAAGATCCCTGAGTTCACGGCTTCTGCGCAGTTCTTTTGGCCGTATAATGCACATTCGCAGATCCCAGGGGCTAGGACAGAGACGTCTTCGGGGTCACGTTAATCCTGACTCCAGGTTGGTACTTGGTACTATATTATGCCCATTTTAGAGATGAGGAAACCCAGGCACAAAGAAGTTAAGTAGCACGGCCAGGATCACACAGTTGGTAAGCGGAAGATTCATGATTTATGTGTGTTTCAACTTTTTATTATTATTTTCTTGAGACAGAGAAAGAGAGAGAGAGAGAGAGAGAGATCTTCCATCCACTGATTCACTACCCAAATGGCCCCAAATGGCCGCAACAGTTGGAACTGGGCCAGTCCAAGACCAGGAGCCAGGAGCTTCTTCTGGGTCTCCCACATGGGTGCAGGGGGCCAAGCACTTGAGCCATCTTCCACTGCTTTCCCAGGGCATTAGCTGCGAGCTGGACGAGAGTGGAGCAGCCAGGACTCAAACCTGTGCCTAAATGGGATACTGGAATCACAGGCAGTAGCTTAACCTGCTACACTATAGCGTCGGCCCCCAGACTTCAAATTCAGATAGCGTGGTGCTTGCATCCATGTACATGATGGTAGTCTTTTGTCTTGGCAGAATTCTGGATTCCTGATGACTGTGGAGCCGAAGTAGCAGCCCGGGTGGCCTGCAGAGAGAAACTTCCATGATTCTAAACTACTGCCTCGGGCAGGCCGGGGGAGTAGTTTCTTTGTGATAGCAGCTATATTCCACTGCAGAAGTCAATAGCTACTCTACATAATTAAAAAAATTAATTTATTTGAAAGGCAGAGTCACAGCAAGAGAGAAAGAGACAAATCTTCCATCCAATGGTTCACTCCCCAAACGGTTGCAACAGCTGAGGCTGGGCCAGGCTGAAGCCAGGAACCCTGAACTCCATCTGGGTTCCCACACTGGGCGCAGGAGCCTCCACTGCTTCCCCAGACACATCAGCAGGGAGCTGCATAGGAGGCAGAGCAGCCAGGACCTGAATGGGCGCCCGCATGGGATGCCGGCGTCATAGGCAGAGACCCAACCCACTGCACCACAGTGTCGGCCCCTGCACTACGTAACTAAAAAGCAGGGACTTTGTTTTCTTTTCTTCTGCATGGCTTGAATATTTCACAATGAAAATATATTATTTATTCATTTCAAATGTGCACCAATTGTAGGGCAATGTGTGTCAGACCCTTGCTAAAACCCTCTGGGGACTCCGCTGCCTTTGGGGTGACTTGAATCCAAGCCTCCAGCCGACCCTCAAGGCCAGCCCCTCCCCCGGCTTCTGCTTTCCCACTGCTCTTCTTCCTGAACGCACCACAAGCACTTACACCTTTCAGGGGGCCCAACCTGCCCCCTCCGAGGGGAAGACCACCCTCCAGCTCCTGTTCACAGCCCTCTGTGAGCTCCATCCCTCAGAACCAAGCCCGAGTTGCATCTGAAAATGCTTTCTATTTATCCTGGCCTTTCCCTGTCTTGTTCAAGATTTTCCTCAAATGTCTGGTGATTCAGGACATAGCCGGAAACCCCCCAGCTCCCCACCTCTCCTGCCACACACACACACACACACACACACATGCACACACACACATGCACACACGCATACACACACATACATGCACATACACATACATACACACACACACACACTCCTTCCAGAAGATTCCAGAAGGACAGGCTCCTTTCCCCAGTGTACTGCTGTAAGGAAATACCCACACAAGCACACACACCCTCTGTCCATCGCCTATTGCTAGCCTCACACGCATCATAGGAGCTACGCCTCCAGCAGCCCGCAGCCCCAGTGCAGGACCCCAAATGCAAACAATCCCCAGCGTCCAGTGTCTGGTGGTCTGACAAAGTCCCAGCTCTGCCAGGAGGACCGCTTCGATTTTGTAAAACATGAAATTCTTGCTAAGATGTGGTGTGCATGCGCGTGTCTGTCCCGCCTGGCCAGTGCCCCGACACCAGTCTCAGCGAATCCTCACTCAACTCTGCATGGCAAAGGCTCAGGGGAAATGAGGTGCAGAGGGCTCGTATTGGTTTCTTGTCATCTCAAACATAGGGTTTAAAACAACACAGGAGTGTTCTCCTCCGGTGCTGGAGATGGAAGTCCCGAAGAAGCATTATGGGCCACTGCTTGACGCGTCCACAGTCTGTGTCAGAGTCCCGGCTTGAGTCCCAGCCACTCTGCTTCAGTGCAGCTCCTTGCCAATGCACACCCTGGGAAGGCAGCAGATGAGGGCCCCTGACCCCGATGTGGGAGACCCCGACGGAGCTCCAGGCTCCTGGCTTCAGCCTGGCCAGCCCTGGCTGTTGTAGCTATTTGGGAAGTGAAGCAGTAGATGAGAGATCCATTGCTCTCCCCCCATCCCCTGTCCCCTGTACTGACTTTCAAATAAATAACTGTTTTTTTTAAAAAATGGGTAGTTTTTTTAAAGATTTATTTATTTATTTGAAAGTCAGAGTTACACAGAGAGAGAAGGAGCGGCAGAGAGAGAGAGAGGTCTTCCATCCACAGGTTTACTCCCTAGATGGCCACAACAGCTGGAGCTGTGCTGATCTGAAGCCAGGAGCCAAGAGCTTCTGCATCT
This sequence comes from Oryctolagus cuniculus, assembly GCF_051225735.1. Classification (NCBI taxonomy): domain Eukaryota; kingdom Metazoa; phylum Chordata; class Mammalia; order Lagomorpha; family Leporidae; genus Oryctolagus; species Oryctolagus cuniculus. Next base: position 141,592,012 of record NC_142873.1, on the reverse strand, counting down.
CCCATGTGAATGCAGGGGCCCAAGGACTTGAACCATCCTCTACTGCTTTCCCAGGCCCTAGCAGAGAGCTGGATCAGAAGTAGAGCAGCCAGGACTTGAACCAGCGCCCATATGAGATGCTGGCACTGCAGGCTGTGGCTTTACCCACTACGTCACAGTGTCAGCCCATTTGGTTTTTTTGTCTAAATGATTCTTACAGGTAACTGGTAAAGCCACTGCCCTTATGAGCACCAGTTTATGTCCCAGCTGCTCCTCTTTTTTTTTTTTTTTTTTTTAATTTGACAGATAGACAGTGAGAGAGAGAGACAGAGAGAAAGGTCTTCCTTCCATTGGTTCACCCCCCAAATGGCCGCTACGGCTGGAACTGCAGTGATCCGAAGCCAGGAGCCAGGTGCTTCCTCCTGGTCTCCCATGCAGGTGCAGGGCCCAAACACTTGGGCCATCCTCCACTGCTTTCCCGGGCCACAGCAGAGAGCTGGACTGGAAGAGGGGCAACCGGGACCAGAACCTGGCACCCATTCGGGATGTTGGCGCCGCAGGCAGAGGATTAACCAAGTGAGCCACGGCGACGGCCCCCAGCTGCTCCTCTTCCAATCCAATTCCCTGCTCATGGCCTAGGAATAGCAGCGGAAGATGGCCCAAGTGTTTGAACCCCTGCATCCATGTGGGAGACCTGGATGAAGCTCCTGGCTCCTGGTTTTTGCCTGATAAGGGCTTTTGTGGTGAAATTTCATCTCCATATGAGGAACCCAGAGACCTGACCCAGCCGTGGTGCTGGAGTCTTTGGGAGGGACCTAGAACCAGGCAAGGTTGTCAGGGTGGGGCTCCTGTAACTGAATTCGGGCAGCTTTATCGGGACACACGTGTGCCATCCCGTCCCTCGACTGGGGCTCTGCCAGTGAGAAGACCGCCACCAGCTACGGGCCCTCGAACCCCCAGAACTGTCAGCCCAACAACCCCCCCTCTTTAGAGAGTTCACCTGGCTCAGTATTTTGTGAGAGTAAAGAAAAATGGGTCGATCCCCGTAACATATTCAGGGTTCCAGGCGTACGCTGTGGACCTCTCTGGGGACCATGTCAGCCTGTGAAAGGGGTGGAGGAAGGGCCCCCGGTCAGAGCACCAGTAGTAAGAGGTAGAGCGGGCAGTCCCACCCAGGGCCCTGGGGCCCCACAGCTTGTGCTCCTGACCTCCACACTGTTGCAGTGTTGCTTCCGTTTCTCTTTAGGTTCAGGGACACTGTCACTGTCAGTCCCAACGCCGTCCCACTGCCTCCCCTGGATGTACGGACTCCTAACAATTTTGAGAGCACCCAGAGGGTCTCCAGCCGCCCAGCGGGGTCTCCTCTCCGCAGCCTGCCGGCCTCCAGTGCTCGCCGAGTGCTGGTGAGGGAACAGCTGGAAGGCTGCAGTCTCCCATCCCTCCCCACCCCCCACAGCTCTGGCCCTGGCCGGAAGGTGTGCTCTAGCCCTCGTTGTCACCACGGACGCCTGACTCTGAGCCTTGGGCCCCTGCTCTCCCAGCGGATGCTGGTCCCTTCAAGAGACCTGCACCTGAATAAGGGGCCACCCCTGAGCAGAAGAAGCACAAAGGCCTGGAGGTGGAGGACCAGGGTTCTGGGGTCCCTCCCTGGGCATGAACCCTTTGCCAGGAGTTCCCAGAGGCCGGTGCTGTAGGGCCCAAGGACCCCAAAACTACAGCCGCCCCAGTGACCTCCCTGGGCTCAGCCCTCAGAGCCCCTTCTCCAGGCCCACGGGTGTCCCTGGGCCGCACCCCTCCCTTCGGTGTCTCTTTCTCATCTCCATTCTCCCCTGCCCTGTCTAGAGTTTTCCAATCTGCAGTCCCAGCCCTGAAGCAGCATTAGCAATAGAAAACCCAATTACCTGTCAATTACTGGATCCAAGCCAGACAGGGGTTACTGTAAGTCACAATGGAATCGGGAGGGGGGGCAGGGAGGTAGCACTGGGGCCAGTGCCCCATGGCCGACACGCGAAGATGGATGTGACAGGGACCTGTGGCTCAGAGGCTTGGGATTAGATCAACATGGCTGGGGCCGGCTGGTTCCAGGAAAAAGGTCGCATGGGCCCCGGCTGACAGACAGCTCAGGCAGAGCCAGGCTTCAGGCAGGCCCTGCCTGGACAGAGAAGGCGCCAGGCTGAGGGCCCAGCCTGGAGGTGGAGGACCTGAGCTCCCTGGGGCTGACCCCTGGGCACAGGCACTTGGCCAGGAGTTCCCAGAGATCAAAACAGCCGCAGCTCCTTGTTGGGCCCCTAGGAAGTCCTCTGAGCACCCAGCCAGGGGTGTCGCTCCAGCCCACCCACGCCCAATACCTGATGAGTTGTTCAGACTCAGGCCCAGAGGGCCTGGGGTCCAGGGGCTTCCCGCCGGCCAGGGCCTGAAGCAGAGGAGCCGCTCAGGACCCATGGTTCTGGGGAGTAGCCCTCTTAGGGATTCTAGGAGCTAAAGGGGAGGGGGTGCAGCTCTGTGAAACGGGATCCGGGGGGATCATCAGCCCGGATTCCCTCCCCACACAGACATGTGTGTAATAATGCCCATCTATAGTGATCTGGGGACACCTGGGGTCCTTTGCTCACTCCACCCCAGGGAGGCCCTGATTTGCAGGGTTTGGAGTTCTGTGCTGCATTCTAAGCCCGGGCTGTGCTGCGCTCAGTGGGCGCCCCCCCCCCACACACTCACTCACACACACACTCACACGTGGATCTGCACCTTCCGCGTCACTGGCTGCACCTTGTTTGCTGCAGCTATCATCTGAGTGTCCCTGCGCGATCTGCTGCCATCCCCCTCGTGCTCAGCCCCTTCCCCAGCCCCTACACAGCAAGCGGTGGCAGTCCTGGTGGGGGCGGTGATGAGGGGGGATAAGATGAGTCATCGCATGGAAGCAGACACACCAGTTCCCGCCTCACACACTCACAGAGCCCTGGACACAAAGGCATGCCACACGCACATGCCACACGCACAGGAAAACGCAGGCCAGCGCTGCGCAAAACCACCGCTGCACACTCAGACCCACGCAGACAGACAGACCAACACAACTCCCACACGCGTTCCTTAAAGACACAAACACCAAACCCAGACAAACACATCCCATCCGGGTGACTCCCAGTCTCCAACCCAGAGCCTGTCTCCTGTCCACGGGCAGAGAGAGAGAGAGAGATGTAAATGCACACACACACACACACACACAGAGTCTCACAACGACACACAACCCTCACTTGGGTACACGCACGCGCGCGCGCACACACACACACACACGCACGAGCCAGCCCTCTTCTCTCAAGTCCCCTCCTCCATCCCCTGCCTCCACCACCACTGAGGGCAGGCAGGACAGAGTTTTGCAGTCACAGGGGTCTGGGACCCATCGCCCACCACGGTCTGAGTCAGGTTTAGCTCCAACCTCCTGCTCTGCAGAAGGGAAGGTCACAGGCCCCGTCCCTGGGCCCCCTGCTCCCCTCCCATGCATTCTGTGCCTCACAGTCATCTCCAGCGCCCCTCAGGGGGCTTCCGCAGGGAGGATGGTGGCCATACCCTGGGGATCGCCTTCCAGGAAGGAAGGGGGAAGGGAGAAGGGGTCCAGCACATTGGCGAGAACCGTCCTGAGGCAGGGATGGCCAGGGTGACTGGTGGATGCCCAGGAGGTCACCCTTTAGCTACCTGTGGTCCTCCGAGGGCCCAGCCTAGACCCCTTTGCACCTGCTGTTTCCTCCACCTTGAACACAGCTCCTGCGATACCTAACTCCTCTTGCCGGACTTCCTTCTTAGGTCTCCCCAGAGGTGCTCAGGTTCCAGGAGCCTGTTCCGGGGCCCTGGCTGGGTTGTTCTGCCCCTCTGGGCCCCGCAGTCCCGGTTCCACTCATACCATAGGCTAACGGCCTGGCTGTGCACCTGCCTCCCCTCACCCCCAGTGACCCTCTGAAGGGCAGGGAGCCTCTGTGTGGCGGGGGTGGGGGGTAGGGGCTGGAGATCTCAGAAGAGCACGGTTTGAGCTCCAGCTCGGCCTCTGCACAGCCAGGGTTCTTGGCTATGAAATGCAGACAATCACAACTGCCTCACCAGGATGGTGTGAAGACTGGGTAAGATCCTTGACACTATCGGAACCTCGCTGCCTGGGACTCGGCTTAGTAAATATTTGCTGAATTAATGAGCCTTTCCGGCCCCCCCTCTTCTGTCCAGCTCCCGTCCCTGTCTCAGGAGAGGAAAAGTAGGGATGCACGAGCAGGATGTGGGGGCAGGTGGAATTAGCGCGCAGGGCTGTGTGGCGTGCGTGGCTGGCCACAGCTACCTGGTCCGGCAGAGGCGGAGCGGGTACCCTCTCACCCTCGTGACCCACCTGTGCCTCCGTCCTCGTCAGCCAGGTGAGGCAGCGGGGAGAGGTGGGGCCGGGATCCACCTCTGCACTGTGCTCTCCGAAGCCGCCCGGGGCGCGCAGGCACCCACTAGGCGCGCCCTGAATGGGGGGCTTAACTGTTGAATGAATGCGGACGGTGTGAATGGAGGTGGGAAGCAAGCGAGCGAGCAGGGGGCGGCGAGGAGGGATGAGCGCGTCCCTCCGCCCTCCGGGTCTCGGGGCCGGGAGACAAGGAGCCGAGGCCGGCTGGGGGCTCCCCTCCCCGCGGCGCTCAGCCCGGCGGAGCCCGCTCCGAGCCACAGCCAGAGCTGGAGCCGAGGCTCACGCCCAGCCCAGAGAGCCGAGGCAGCGCAGCCTTGGGAGGGGGCCCAGGGGCCCAGACTCTTCCGCGGGAAGGCAACATCTCCGGCGCAAGGGCCTGGGACCAGCGGCCGCGAACGCCTGCGTCCCGAAACCAACAGGTGCGGGGCATAAGGGACCACCCGGGCCCGGGATGGGGGGGATCCAAGGGACCCGCGGTGAGGGTTGGGGGAGCCAGGAGTCTCGGCGGGTAACCTGGGTGCTGGAGCCTGAGCCCCTCGCCGGCCCTGCCCACCTCTCGGAGGGCTCCTGCCGAACCCCTCGCTCCCCGCGCCGCAGCCCCCGCAGCCCGCGAGGTGCTGGGAGGTCCCAGGGCAAGAGCAGGTCCCGCGAAGGGAGTGGGTCCGCTGGCACTCGGCGGAGTGGAAAGGCGTCCCTTCCCCCTCCGCCAGGGGTCTCCAGGGAGCGTCATGCCTGCTACCCGCGTCAGGGGTCGTCCGGGCCCAGCTCGAGAGGGAGGGGTCTGCAGGAGGGAGGCGCCGGGAGCGAGGCCGGATTTATGAATGGGAAGTGGCCTGTGCGCCGGATCAGCGACCCCTGGCGGCCGCGGGGGGACAGCGCGGCCGCGGGAACTCAATGGGTGCCAAGCATGGGGCCTGGGCACTCCCCGCACCCCTTCTGGAGTGTGTGTGTGTGTGTGTGTGTGTGTGTAACATCCCCCCATGACCCTTTTCCCAACCAAAAATGAAGGGGTGTGAACTGATCCAAGAACACTCAAAGTCGGGATGGCTTCCCCTCCCAGCCTGGGGTGTTCAGCAGCTTCAGACAGACCTGGCTCAGTAACAGTGACCTTGAGCAGGAGGCGCGACCTCTCTGAGCTTGCATCTCTCCCTGTAAAGCAGGGCTCTTGCCTAACGGTGGCTGCTGGCCGTGAAGCCCGTCTCCCCAAGGCCCGGGGCCGGGGGTGAAGCCCTGGCTTGCCCTGGGGCTCATTACTCCTCACTGCAGCGCCGTGAGGTAGGTACTTCATGGAACAGATAGGGAAACTGAGGCGCAAAGAGGCCAGGTGAGTGACACAGGGCAGCTTGCATGGAGTTGGGCTGCACCCCGGGTCTGTCTTCGTCCACTGATTTCACAGCTGTGAGAATCTAGACAGAGCTTACAGGCAAAGGGCCTGGTGCCTTCCCTAGTGCCCCCACCCTGCCCCCTCCCTTCAGGAGGCTTGGGGCCGGAAGCCTAAAGACTGGGTGCAAACCTCGGGCCCGTGCAGGAAGTGGGCTGAGGACTGGCCTGGGCCCCTCCCTCCACAGAGCCCGGGATGTCTGTCGGTAGCAGCAACCCCTGAGTTCATGGAGCCCTCGGCCACCCCAGGGGCCCAGACGGGGGTCCCTGCTGGCAGCAGGCAGGCGTCCCCCAGGCCTCCAGACTATGAAGACGAGTTTCTCCGCTACCTGTGGCGTGATTATCTGTACCCTAAGCAGTACGAGTGGGTCCTCATCGCAGCCTATGTGGCCGTGTTCCTCGTGGCGCTGGTGGGCAACACACTGGGTAAGTCTAGGCCTCGCCCAGCGGTGCTTCAGGCTTCCCCTGGGGACTCTAGGGGGTCCTGGGCCTCACCTGCCACTCCCTGCCTCCTGCGGGCTGGGGGGACCTCGGGGGAGGGCTCATGGGTGGGGCTCTACCCACTGCCCCTCACCCTAGCCACACCCTGCAGTCTGCCTGGCCGTGTGGCGGAACCACCACATGAGGACGGTCACCAACTACTTCATCGTCAACCTGTCCCTGGCCGATGTGCTGGTGACAGCCATCTGCCTGCCGGCCAGTCTGCTGGTAGACATCACGGAATCCTGGCTCTTTGGCCATGCCCTCTGCAAGGTCATCCCCTATCTACAGGTGAGCTCAACCGGGGCACCCCTCAAGACCCCGTTACGGGGCCAGCGCCGTGGCTCACTTGGTTAATCCCCCGCCTGCAGCACCAACATTCCATATGGGTGCCGGGTTCTAGTCCCGGCTGCTCCTCTTCCAGTCCAGCTCTGCTGTGGCCCGGGAAGGCAGTGGAGGATGGCCCAAGTGCTTGGGCCCCTGCACCCGCATGGGAGACCAGGAGGAAGCACCTGGCTCCTGGCTTCAGATTGGCTGTAGCGGCCATTTGGGGGGTGAACCAACGGAAGGAAGACCTTTCTCTCTGTCTCTCTCCCCCTGTCTAACTCTGCCTGTCAAATAATTCGGCCTTGAGACAGGCCACAGTGGCTCAGGTCCCTGGCAGTGTGGTCCCCTACTGCCAGGGACAGCAGGCCACCAGATGGACTCAGGCCCACACATTCTTGCAGTGATCCCCCCCCGCTCAGTCACACTCACAGGCTCCTACAGTCACCCCCAGGGACCTGGCTCATGGTGGAGGAGAAAGACCGAAACCCCCAGGGACACTGACACGACCCTACACCCTGATCCCAAGGAGGGCAGATGTGGGGAGCCCCCAGGGGAGCGGTCCCCTCCTTCTACCCTGACCAGTCCCTCTCCCTGCAGTGGTGGGGAGCACAGTGTCCGGATGGGGTGAGAGGGCAGAAGGAGGACCTCTCGTGTCCCTTTGGGGGTGCACCTGCCTGCACCCCCAAAGCCAGGGCCCACCCCTGGAGGCAACGCCCACCCCACAGCTGGCCCAGACTCACCTCTGCTTCTCAGCGTGAGGACTCTGCAGTAGTGTATCCCGATGGCCTGGGAGGGATGGCGCCCAGGCAGGCAGAAATGCCTCCTGGATGGTCCCATTGTTTGGAGGTTCTCCACTCAACTGGTTAACTGGTGTCTGAGCATCAAGTCAGACCGGTGAGGGAATTCCGTGCCTCAGTTTTCTTGTCTGTAACATGGGGGCACTAGCTCCACCTTGGGGAGTTGTGAAGACTATGAGAGTAGTACCTGGTACCCAGAAAGTTCTAATTCTGTAGGAGCGGCACCCTGACTGCATGCCGCATCCCACACTCACATTTACCATCCATGATTTCCTTTATCCTCCCAAGAATCCTGCCAGGTGGACGGTATACTCCCATTGTGCAGGTGAGGCTCAGAGAGGGTGAGTGACTTGCCCAAATGCACACAGCCAGTAAGTGATGGAGTCAGAGCTTGCACTGCACCTGGCGGTCTGGCATCACTGGGCTGTGACGCCCCGCCTCGCTCACCCGCCACGTCGCTGGGCAGCCCCCAGGGGCTGACACTGTGTCCCCGCCGGGCAGGCCGTGTCCGTGTCAGTGGTCGTGCTGACTCTCAGCTCCATCGCCCTGGACCGCTGGTACGCCATCTGCCACCCGCTGTTGTTCAAGAGCACTGCCCGGCGCGCCCGCGGCTCCATCCTCGGCATCTGGGCGGTGTCGCTGGCTGTCATGGTGCCTCAGGCTGCTGTCATGGAGTGTAGCAGCGTGCTGCCCGAGCTGGCCAACCGCACCCGCCTCCTGTCTGTCTGTGATGAGCGCTGGGCAGGTAATGGTGGGGGCCCCTGGGCAAGCATCCCGGAAGTGGGCACCTCTGGGGCACAGGTCCCTAGGGTGGGCTCTCAATCTGGGGCATTGCCAGGCTGGGTAAGTCCAAGAGGGTGCCCCTTTTTATATACGTTTGCCAGGAGTCTCTTCAGGATGGGCACTGGCAAGCGGGACAACACCAGGGCCTCTCTGCCCTGGTGGCTGTGCGGGACCCTCTGGGCCTTCCGTGGCCCATGTCAGGACAGGGCGGCGTTGCTGACAGGGCAGGCGGGGACTCCCAGCCTTGGCCTGACCTTGTGTCCCTTGCCCCCTGCAGACGACCTGTACCCCAAGATCTACCACAGCTGCTTCTTCATTGTCACCTACCTGGCCCCACTGGGCCTCATGGCCATGGCCTATTTCCAGATCTTCCGCAAGCTCTGGGGCCGCCAGGTGAGGCCTGCTGGGTCTGGGCTGGGAGGGGGCAGACAGTGCTCTGCCTTCAGCTAGGCAGAGACGAGGCCCAGGGACAGGTCACAGACTCAAGGCCAAAAGCGCCAGCACGCACCATGGCACGGAGCAGTAGCTGACATCCTTCTAGCGGTAGGAGCTGGTGCTGGCTGGGCTGCTCACGCCCAGCCGGTCTTGTGTCCTCTGGACCACGTATCTTACCCTCTACTCAATAGGTGAGCAAACTGAGGCCCAGTATCCCTCACATCCCTCGGCTGCTAAGGAGCCAGCCAGGAACTCGCAGACGCGTGCAGGGCCGGCGCTCAGCTTCGTAGCCCCACGATGGCAGCAGCTCAGCCTTGCTTGCTTCGCCCCCACTTCTTAACAATGAAACAGCACTGCTCTGTCCGCCCGCCGAGGAGGGGCAGCCCCTCACTGAGGCCCCTGAGAGGCAGAGTCCTCTGGTTTCAGGGCCGCCTCCTCTCCCCCATGACGAACCGGCCCGCAGCAGGTGTTGTGGACGGGTTCTGTGGGAAGGAGATGCTCTGAGCCCCATGGTGCTAGTGGGAGCGAGTTCCAAGTGCACGCCTAGGAGGTGAGAGGGTGGCCAGGCCCTTGCAGGAATGCTCGCGCTGCGGGCTGTCACGTGTCACTGCACTGACCTGCACACTCGGGCCACGCAGGGGGCAGGGGCGGAGTGGTCACACCAGCCCCGGCCATGGAGGAACACCCAGCTCAGCAGGGCCCTTCCTGGCTGGCCAGCCTCGCAGTGTGCCAGCACGTGCCACCTGCTTCTCATGCGTCCCCCGTCCAGCAGGGCAGACAGCTGACAGATGGGAAACCAGGGCCATGAGCTCACACAGCTCACGGATGCCTGCACTGGTCCGAACCCAGAGTTCCCTGAGCCCTGTGTGGGGCGATTAGGGCGTCCAGCAGTGGGAGAGGCTTCGGGGGTGTCTGTGGCTATTCCAGGCACAGGCAGCAGGCCACTGACCCAGGCGGGGACCCACGCTCTGAGGCCCAGGCCATTCCACACTGCTCCCCTGCCCACCCCTTGATCAGGCCTCCTCATGGTCAGGGGTTGGCCCAACTCACCACCACCCCCACTCCTTCCCCTGAAGAAGGAGATTTAAGGACAGAGGAGCAGCCGGGAGGATGGTCAGAGCCCAGGTTGTGGCCAGGGCCTGGTCAAGGGTCCCCACCTGAGACTCAGGTGCCGCATCTGTAACTAAGGACCCGCAATCCCCTCCCGGAGGCACGTGGCCAGTGCACTCGCAATGGGCCAAAGGAAAGCGGCCGATGGCCAAGCCCAGATCACGAGTGCTGGACTCCCCACCTTCCCCCTGCCCTGGGGCACAGCCCCTCCCTGAGGAGCTAAGCCCCTGCTGCTGTGTGTGTGTCGGACAGATCCCCGGCACCACCTCGGCCCTGGTGCGCAACTGGAAGCGGCCCTCAGACCAGCTGGACGACCAGGGCCAGGGCCTGAGCTCAGAGCCCCAGCCCCGGGCCCGCGCCTTCCTGGCCGAGGTGAAACAGATGCGAGCCCGGAGGAAGACGGCCAAGATGCTGATGGTGGTGCTGCTGGTCTTCGCCCTCTGCTACCTGCCCATCAGTGTCCTCAACGTCCTCAAGAGGTGAGGCCCGCGGTGGGCGGGCAGGGGCGGGGAACAGAGGAAGGAGCCTGCCTGGGGCACGGCTTCTCTCCAGCGCCACCTAGGGGCGGGCCTCGGTCTCCTGGTGCATAAAACGGGAATAGCGGGGCAGCAGTCCTGCCCTCCCAGGGCCACGGAGAACATTCATGCGGGCGATCGCCCAGTTGTCGCGGCTGGGAACCCAGGGCACAAGAGTGCTCGGGACAACATTCCCGCCTTCCTGGAGGGAAGGGAAACCCACGCCGTGGTCATGTCGGTCAGTGGTGGTTGCCGGGAAGAACAATGAGCTAGGAAGACAGCGTGACAACGCGGTTGGTGGGCTTTTTGGTTTTGTTTGTTTTTAGAAATAATGGCTTTTGTGAATGAATCAAAAGAAAAGGCCTGAGGAAGTGAGCTTGAGCGGAGGCTTGAAGGAAGAGAGGGTGCTGGAGGCAGAGGCACACGGGGACACCCAAGGAGGCCCCCAGGGGCCAGGGCTGCGGCACAGGAGGCCACCTCAACCGCAGCTGGTGCTTGGCCGCTTCCGGCTGCGTGGTCTTGCACCTGTCACTTTGCCTCTCCGAGCCTGTTTCCCTCACTGAAAATCAGGTGATGTCTCTGATCCACGTGATCCCAGCAAAGTGCCACCTGGTGGTCAGAGTGGGCAACAGGAGCTGGCACAAGTCCTGTGAGCGCGCACACACACACACACACACACGCACTCACTCACAGACATACAAACATAAACACACACACACACACATGCGCACGCAGCCACCGAGTTCCTGACCGTCCCCCACCCTGGCCCCTAGGGTCTTCGGGATGTTCCGCCAAGCCAGCGACCGAGAGGCTATCTACGCCTGCTTCACCTTCTCCCACTGGCTGGTGTACGCCAACAGCGCCGCCAACCCCATCATCTACAACTTCCTCAGCGGTGAGTGGGCTGAGGTGGAGCAGCGGAGCCCAGGACCATGGTCTCCCTGTCCCCCAACCCAAGGCCCAACGGATGGCAGAGAAGACAGCTGTTCTGGGAACCCGGGTCTCAGTGACCAGCAGCCGGGGGCAGGCAGGCAGACTGTGGGAGTGGAGGGCAGGAGCTGAGCCCCTGTCTGGGAGGCAGAGCACAGGTGGAACCAACTGTCTCCCCCAGATGGTCCGCCTGCCCACCAGCAAGCAGGGTCAGGGCAGAGAGAGGGTCACGGACAGACGCAGCCCAGGGCCAGAGCAGGGCTTCCCCTGCCCAGCCAGATTCACACTGGCAGAGTGGCCAGAACCCTAGGGACTGTCCCTGGACCCACCAGACACTTACTCCACCTCCCCTCTGGAAGTCCAGGCCTCCATGCCCTTACCCCGACTTCTAGCCTAGGCCCCGCCCCTTCCTCTAGCTCCTGGTCCCAGGTGGCAATGGCCGGGTGCCCCTGGCTCACCTCAGCAGTGTAACTCGCCAGGCCTCTGACCTGGGCCTAGGCTTCTGCAGTCAGTCCACATGACTGTCCCAGCCGAGATGCTGGTCATCTTGGAGAAACAGTTGAAAGGTTAAAGAAGGGATCAGGGGACAATGGTCTAACTCCCAGTGAGATTCCAGTTACGCGACAAAGCCTGGTCAGCTGGCATCCGGCTCAGAGAAGGAAACAGGAGCGCTAGCCCTGTGGGGAGCAAAGGGTGGGCAGACCTCTGATGCACACGCCTTGGGGGGCCCACGTTCACTGAGCACCTGCTGTGTTCTGGGCCCCGGAGAAGCTGGCAGACTGACACACTGAGGTCGGGGCAGTTCAGGTTCCAGCAAGGCCTGTGTCCCTGGCCCACCTGGGCTGAACAAGGTGGTGCGGTGCTCCCGCCTTCCCCTTTAAGAGAAGGGTTTGGAATGAGAACAGGATTCAGCTTCCAGCTGGGTGGCCTTGGGCAAGCTTCTGTACCCCTGTAGCTCATCTGTGAAGTGAAGATAAAGGGCTCCAACCTCTCACGGCACTGGGACGCCCTGGGGGACAGGAGCTGAGCCACCCAGCACAGTGCCTGGCACAGCGTGACTGCCGCGTACGAGGGCAGAGCTGGGAAAAGCCTAGCACATGAGTGAGCTCCGAGCCCTTCCACCTACACATCAGTGAGGCCAGAGGTGACGCGAGGCCCCTGAGCCAGAGCAGTCAAGGAAACAGATGACAACTGTTCTCATGCCGTTGGGAACCTGCTCGGGGCCTCTGGTGCTGCGCTGTGGCAGAGCCAAAGTCGCCCTGGGGCTCCCAAGCCCGCTCGGCCCCCATCCCAGCGCCTCACAGGCAGCATGACTGGAGCTGTGTGGGTGTCCCTGTGCTCGAGGCCTCTTCCAGTGCATTTATCTCCTTATGGCTGTGTCTTTTGTCTCCCAACCAAGGCAAATTCCGGGAGCAGTTTAAAGCCGCCTTCTCCTGCTGCCTGCCCGGCCTGGGTCCTCGCTCCTCTGCCAGCCACAAGTCCTTGTCCCTGCAGAGCCGGTGCTCCGTGTCCAAGGTGTCCGAGCACGTGGTGCTCACCAGCGTCACCACGGTGCTGCCCTGAGCCGGGATCCGCCCTTTCCCCTCATGGACATTGCTGGATGCAGTGAGAGGCCAGGGCTCCAGTCCTGGTTTCCTGCCTGTGTGCCTCTGGGCAAGTCCCTTCCCCTCTCTGAGCCTGTGTCCCCTACACAGGGCTGACTTGAGGATGAAGCAAGCTCAACAAAGTGAAACCCCTCTGTAAACTGTAAAGTGCTGTGGACATTATTGTACTTCTCACGCTTGGCCACACCCCCAGAGTATCACTCACACCCCCCCCCCCATTCTGCCCCACCCCCTAAAAACTCCTAGCCAATTACAGCCTTCCCTGGACTCTGCCCCCTACAGCCCAGGGCTGCACTTGGCCTACTTGGGCTGAACAAGGTGGTGCGCCAGTGGGAATTACCTGTGCCCAGCCCCCTCCCAGAACAGCCCCACCCTCACCAGGTACCCAGCACAGGCACCAGAGTGGGCCTTGTTGGCTTTGTGGCGTGATAGAACTCTCCAAGTGGCCGTTTGGCAGAGGACAGCAGCCCGAAGCAAGTGTAATTAAAAGTCTGGCACTGAATGTTCCCTTTCCTTGTCATTGCACAAGATCTTGTGTGCAGGTTGGGAGTGGAGGAAGGTGGGGAAGCTGGGGGAGGGAAGACACAGCGGTGGCGCTGGAATGCTGTTATCTGCTGACCCTGCCCCAGCCCCCCAGTCCCAGATGAACTCACAGCCAAGTCTCTCATACCCTGGACCTTGAGTCCTGGCACATCTGTCTGCCCAGGGGGCCCGTGGCAAGTCCGGGAGCGGGGGTGGGGGGCTAAGGCAGGCACATGCCAGGTTAATGGACTCATTTACTGTTCTCTTCACTTTCTTGGAAATCTCTGGGCTTCATTTATTTTCTGTGAGCTCAGGATAAAAAGAGAAAGCTACAGACTTGGCCAGACGTGCTCAGTCTGCCACTGAGATGATTACAGGACTGCCAGAGGCCCTGATCCTGCGGCCAAGGCAGCTCGGGAGTGCGGTCTGCAGTGCTGCTCTGCCGGGAGGGGCGGGGACGGCTGGCAGGGCCCAGGCAGCAGAGCGCGCCACCAGCTCTGCCGTACTCCTGGAGCTAGGACGCCTTCTGACTTCACCTGTCAGGAGGCCTCCAGCGTCGCTCCCCCACGTACCTGCTTTACCCACTGCAGGTGAAGATGGGGTCTGTCACTCGCTGTCCACGTGACTCCTGACCCCGCTCTCTGAAGACAGTGAGCTGTTGCCAGGAGGGACAGGCTGTCCATGCTCCTGGTGGCCTCGGGCTCCAAAGCTGTCTGCAACCCTCCCAGGCAGGCCCGGAGGTGTGGTGTGTAGAATGAGGCATGAGGGCTGGCCCCAGGCCCAGCACCAACCGTGCCCTCAGGGGAAAACCAAGGTCCCTGGGATCCTGAGCCCAGCTGAGGAACAAGCAAAGGACAATGGTTGGCCTCCTTCTCAGATGGACACTGGTGCACCCTGGCCCCATGGGAACAGGCGACAACAACTTCCTCTAACGGTTACAGCTCTGCTCCGCTGTAAGCTGAGCGCAGCACCTCCGTGGGCCTCAGGTGTCTGATGAACTGGAGAAAATGCAGGGGAGTGACGCTCAGCGAGGAGCTGCTGTGCCGAAGAGCCCAGGGGCAGACGTGGAGGCCAGCCCCATGCCCGACACATGGATGGCGTGCAGAAACGGTGAGGGGAGTCCCCGCAGCCCGGGAGCGAACCTGAGCCAAAGGCAGTGTTTTCAAGGCGGCAGGATTTACAACTGTCAGGAGATCCCAGTCAGTGAGGGAGGAAATGGGCACCTTGGAAAGGGCCCGAGTGTAGCTTCTTGATAGATATTTCTTATTTTCATGTGAAAGGCAGAGAGACAGAAGATAGGGAACTTCCATCCACTGGTTCACTCCCCAAAGGCCTCCAACAGCTGGGGCTCAGCCAGGCTGATGCCAGGAGCTCAGAACTCAGTCTGGGTTTCCTAGGCGGGTGGCAGGGACCATATACTTGAGCCATCACCTGCTGCCTCCTAGGGTGTGTGTTAGTGGGAAGCTGGAATCAAAGTGGAGCCAGGACTTGAACCCAGGCATTCTGATATGGGACGTGGGCATCCCGCAAGGCATCTTAACCACTGTGCCAAACGCCCACCCCAGCAATGAGTTCTGTCACTGGAGGTTGCCTAACAGAGTGCAGACTCACAAGGGCCCTGCAGGGGCTTCCAGCTCTGGATGGGGATGGCCCTGGGAGCTGCATTCCATCTGACTGGATTCTCGCATGTCAGCAGCCCAGAGCGAAGGGGGCTGCATGGCCAAGCCCGACTTGCTTGCTGGGCCTCACTGACCTGCGGAACAGTCTCAGCCACTTCCCCAGCCACGCACTGCAGGGAGAGCCCTGCTTAGGACGCAGAGCTCTTATCTTCATCTCAAAGAGCCAAGGGATAATCACACCATCACCCGCGATAAGGCCCCCCTGGCAAAGCTTTTGACTGACATTTTATCAGCTCGCCATAGACACTCAGTGGAGACTGGGTATCATGCTGATCTAGGGATCTGACAGGCAGGTACAGATGTCTGTGCTTAATAAAAATGGGGGAAAAGTTATGACTTCATAAGTGGAGTTTGTCTGAAAGATAAAACTAAGGCCGGAGATAAAAAAGCCATGTTGTGCCAAGTTTGGGGTGGCTGTTTCCAGCCCAAAAACTGTAACTTGACAGTCAATTTGAGTTAATCTCCAAGCCATCCTGAGCTGAACCTGGCTGCCCCACAGTGCAGCTTCACGCTGGCCAGTGAGAACAGCCCATGGAGGCCATGCCCGCCCCGCCCCCGCCGCGTTCTGCAAGGCTTGTATCTTACGTACTTAAGTATTCATGGAATGAAAGAACAAATCAGTGAATGAATGGGCAAGTGTAGCTGGGAAGTCATGGCGGACAATGTGGAACTTGAGTTTCATCCTTTTATTGAAGCTTACAGTTTCACTGGACTTTTGGCCCCAAATGAAAAAACTAGAAATTAAAAAAAAGCATTGGCAGTGAGAGGTGACAACTGTCCCCTGGGGACGAAAGCTGAGCAGAGCCTGGCAGGGAATGAGGGGTCCAAGATGCCCAGAGAGCAGACTGCGAGCTCCCTGAGCCTTGACTGCCCCAGGCAGAGAGAGGTAACTCACAAGGACTTGTGGGTATGGGACAAGGCAAGCCACTGGTCCCCTGGGCAAATCTCTCCCGTGCCTGATCAACTCCACTTTGGCCAAACTGGGCTCATCCAATAGGACAGTCTGGGGGAAGGAACACGGGTGCTAATGCTAAGACGGTGAGCCTCAGGGCGTAGATGGGAAAGCCGGAGGCAGAGGCCAGCAGGCCACACGAACTCCACGGTAATGACTGGAGCACCTGCTCCTGGTGCCAGGCTGTGCCACTAACTGCTCAGGGTTGTCAGGACTTCCAACCTCATTCTCTCCTACGTCAGGTCCCCCATCTGTGTGGCCTCAAACTAAGTCCCCACTATTTGGTGGCTGTGACACAAGACTCCTACCCCTCTGAGGGCTGTGTCAAGCAAAGGAGAATCTTTTTCTAGGAGAGGCAGGAAAAGAAGAGAGGCCCACATGCTTCTCCCACTCTAGGGAGCTGGGAGAGGCCCCTGGCGCACTCTACACCACAGGTGGGCTGGGTCATAGCATCCGAGAGGCTGTCATGGTAACGAAGTCCTCAAAGCTGAGCCGAATGTTGCCCTGTACGGCGGTGTCCTTCTCCCGGAAGGCCTCAGTCAGCACCTGCAGCTGAGTGCACACCTGGATGAAGCGGTCAAGTTGCATAGCGGGACTGGCAGAACGCGGGCAGTAGCGGGAGACCAGAAGCTGGGTGAACTGGGGGCTCAGGTTGTAGCCCATCTGGGACAGAGCTGGAGAAGAAGGGCACACAGAACACACAGAAACCTGCTGTGAGCCCCTGCCCAGAGCAGCCGCAGCTCAGAGAACACGGAGGGGACCGACACAGGAGCGTGAAGAGGACAGGAGAGTCCCGAGGGTCTGCACAAGGGGAGCACAACCGGGGCTCTACCTGCAAGGCCCCTCCCCCTTTCTCCAAGTCTCTGTGATCTGGCTCACAAGTCCAGACAAGGTTCTCTCCACTGTCATCTGACTCATCCGCATTACAAAAGGAGGCCTGAGCCCCAAGGACCACCCCAGCTACGGCTGACATCAAGGCGGCTGGCCCAGCCCAGAGGGCCCGAGGAGGGCCAGCTCGGAGTCAGTCCCTGGGCAAGCTGCTTAGCCTCAATATCCTTTCTTATTCTAAAGTGTGGATGACGCTGAGTCTGCAGCTTCTGGTGAGGATTAGAGGAGGCGATCATTAAAACAAGTAGCACAGAGCCTGGCACTCAGTGACTGCTATCCTAATAAAGTCTCCCCATCGGCCCAGAAGAGGCTGCTGGGTGCTCCCCACCCTCCACTGGGGCGCTGCCTTCCCTCCCCTCCACCCAGGTTCAAATCTCAGTTCTCCATTTGCTCTGGGGGCCCTTTGGCGAGGTTCCTACTCTAGGCCTTGGTCTTCCCAGGTGTAGAAAAGAGGTCTAAGGGACCTTCACCACAGGGCATGAACAGTAAGCATCAGCCATAGCTAACACATGGGCATGAATGACACAAACCTGCGCAAAGACCACTACAGTGCTTGTCCGAGACACAGCAAGCATTCCACAGACAGCAGTGGTTGTTAGTTTCACCCTTACCAATATCCTTTACAGCAACTGACAAAATCTCCCCCCTGCCCCCCCGACCAGGCGCAGATGCCGAGCGCTCACCTCCACCCAGAGAGCCCGGACAAGAGACTGGACTCTGGCGGCTCTGCCCCCCTCCCAAGCGGCAAAGCTCCCTGCTGGGTTCTTACAACTCCATTAGCCACCTGTCCTCTCACCCACTGGCCTGAACCCTACCGTCAGACTGGAACCAGATGGGAGCTGTGGCCTCAGGTCATCTTACCCACCTGGTGTCTGGCAGAAGTGACAACAGAACCTGTTTCTGTACAGGGCTCCTTCCATTCTGCAGTCTGTAAGCCACACACCAGAGGGGAAGGAGCCGCCCCAGCCACACACACTGGTCTGGTGCCCCGGCTGTCGAGTTCCCATCCCGAGGCTCCCTGCGGTTGGGGCTCTCACCTCATGCTGCCAGGAGACTTAGTCAGGGAGTCCAGGGCTAACTCTGGACCCAGGCGTTTCCCTGCCCTGGCCTGGGCTCTGTGCCACAGCTGGGTCACAGCAAGGGTGGGAGCAGTGGGCCTGCACTGGTGGGCCTCTGGGAGTGACAGGGACAGCCCTTGTTCTGCCCGCCGTGCCCCGCGTGGTCCTCACCTTGCTGCAGCTCCGTGTAGCTGATGGAGCCCGAGTGGTCCCGGTCATACTGCTGGAAGAGGTTCTTCCACTGCTGGATGAACTTCCACAGGGCTGAGAACCCGTAGACGTCGATGCGGCCTGACTTGGTCTTGTCAAACATGTCTGAAGGAGGGGAAGGCAGGAAGGCTGCAAGACTTGGGGCCAAGGCTTCTCAGGAGCCACGGCCACAGCCCTTGTCCCAGGCTGGTGCGTGAGACTCCACAGAACCACAGGCCAGAGGCCCAGTGCCTGCACCCAAGACATCTGTATCGAGTGTGTTGCATCAGCTTCCTCCCCTGGACGCCCCCAGCCCCACCCCACCCAGAACTGCACTTCCTTCACAGGCTTGGCAGTTGAGTCCATGGTGAACCTTCCCTGCCGTTTCCTACCAGAGGAAGGAGTCCCATTCTACAGAACAGAACAATGAGCCACCTCTAACACAGCAGGGTCAACCTGAGAAAGATCCAAGAGTCTCGATCTAAAGGATCTCATCTTGAACTCAGCTTCCTCCTGGAAATCCTCCTTGACCAAAACGCTGTGTCCTACATGTCTACCTCCCCACCTACTGTCAACCCCCAGGTGGCTCTGGCCCAGTGCACGCCCACAGGGTAGGTCTGGGACTCACTTATCATCATGAGGCATGTCTCATCATTGAACGAAGACCAGTTGGAGTTGACCAGAGCCTGCTTTAGCTCCTTGATGGAAATGTAACCACTGTGATCAGAGTCCACCGACTGGAACCAGGAGTAGGCCTCAGGATCTACACCGGGAGGGGCGCCACCTAGAGGAAGGGACATACAGCAAGGGAATCCCCACGCGAAAGGGCCTCCCTGGCAACAGGTTTTTCTTACCCACAAAGCCTCACAAATCTACCTGTCCCACCTCTCATCAAGTTGACAGCCTCCCACGTAGACTCTCTTGTACCTGCAGCTGATGTCTATACCAGGGCTCCCTCGGACTTCCGTGCGGTCACTTCTCTATGCAAGTTTGTGTTTCTAAGGGACAGGGCCTAGCCCAGCCCCTCCAGCACATCAAGGGTTCTCTGGAGGAGGGCTAAGGGACAGGGGAAGGGTGGTGGGTGACAATAAAGAAGCAGAGAAGTCTATCCGAGGAAAAGGCCCAAGTTACGCAGTAGTGGTAAACCACAGAGCTTACTGGCCACACCGGAAGCTCCTTCACACAAGAAACCATCAGAGATGGCCAGGGACAGCCGAGCAGAGTCGGTCAGCGCCAAAGGTGAGGGAAAAGACTGGCCTGCCTGAGGCCTGGTCTGACCTGCCAGGATGGGAAATCCAGGCAGGGCCCCGCCACCCTCCAGAAACAGCAGTGTGGTGGGGGCGGGGGAACAAGGGCCACAGCCCCAGGCAGGAGACTCTCTGTACCATGGGCGGTCTGTGTGGTGTGTGGAGAAGAGCTCAGGCTTTGGAACTGAAGCAGACCTGGATTCAAATCCTGCCTCTGACCTTTACCAGCTTGTGTGATACTAGGCAAAATGCAGAATTTTCTGGTTCGCAGGGCTTGGAACCGCCCTCAGGGGCTCACCCTGGGTGCTCAGATGCTGTGCCTTCCCAGCACGGCCACCCTCTGGAGGCCCTTCAGGCTCCCCAGGACTTGGGCTCCTAGGAACAATCACCTGAAAAACAGCTGACTGCAATGAGCTGGGGACTGGGGACAGACCCTCACTCTCCCTGACCCGACTCTGTCTGAGATGCCCAGAAATCTCCACTGTGGCAGAAGCTTCCACCTGAGACTCGCCCCTGCCGTCCTGTCCAGGAGCTCACCTGCGACAGCGCTGCCCGTCCTCCCCCGCGTCTCGCCATTGTTCTCTCGCCCACTCGCCTCAGCATGGTGCAGTGGTAGGGCCCCTGGCATGCCCACCACCACATTAAGTGCCAAGTTCTTCTCTGCCGAGAACACCCCACAGCGAGTCCTCTCGTGGAACGGTATTGATTAAGCACTTCCCACAGGCCAGGGCTCTCATTTAATCCTTGTCATCAACCCTGTGAGGTGACGGCACTGCCCCATCACAGGTGTGGACACTGAGGCTTATGGTCTTTTGGTCGGGTCTGTTCTCAAAAGCCGAGATTTCCATGACAACACCATCCTGGCACTCGGGCTCCCCCACCCTGGAGGCGGCCCCCATGCTGGTTACATCACTGGCTCCGACTACCTGCTAGCCTCCCCTTCACCCCAGAGCACTCACGTCCTTCCTGTCACCTGGCAGTTTCAGAGCTCCCCTGACAGCAGCACCCACTCCCATGCTACTGATGTCAGGCTTGACCAGGGGATGAGCTGCGGCCAAAAGCCCATGAGAGAACAAGACACAGGGGCAGAGCAGAACCTTCAGCGGGCTGCATGCGTCGGGCCTTCCCACCAGCTTCCTGCTCTTCTTCTCGGCCCCAAGGACAGCATATGCCAAACAGGGCTGCTCCTTCAGACGTGGAGAACCTCGGCAGCCGACCGCAGCTGCTGACATGTGAGCAGGAGTACATGCTCAAGAGCGAGCAACAGAAGGCACTGCCCCGCAGAGCCAACCCACAGACTCCTCGTTCTGAGAGCAGGCTAAGGTGCCAGCGAGCGGGGTACCTGTACACTCACAGGAAGGACAGAGTGGGCTGTGGACCACTCGACCAGGTCAGAGGCACCCTACTTACCCTGTCCATAAGGCCCGGGCTGCTGGGCACCATAGGCACTTGGAGGTGGTGGTCCATAGGGACTTCCTGGGGCTGCACCACCATACGGCCCTCCTGGAGTTCCAGGGGGGATGCCCCCATAGGGCCCTCCCCCAGCTGGTGGTCCATAAGGTCCTCCAGGGGCAGGACCCCCATAACCACCTCCGGGGGGGAGCCCACTGCCATACTGTCCTCCTGTGGGTCCAGGGTAGTAGCTACCAGGAGGGGCTCCGGGCGCTTGTCCTGCGGCTCCTGGGCAGCCCTGCAGAAAGAACAAGGTATTGGTCAGAATGAGGAGGCCAGACACTAACCACACGACAGAGTTTGACAGCTGTAAGACACTTCCGCTGCCATTCTTTCAAACTGAGCCCACTGCTCGGAGAGGCATCAGCCTTCTAGAGGAGCTACGAGTCACCCAAGGTCACAGCACCAGTGACCTGCAGAGTCAGGACTGGATCCTGCCCTCCCAACCCTCCTTTCCTGCACGTCCAGGGCTTCCTAAGGGCTGGGATGTCTGGTTTACCACTTTATCCCCAGTTCTCAGCACAAGACAGATGCCTGTTGAGTGTTTATTGTATGAAGAACAAATGAATCAAATAGAATTCCAAATGTCCACTCTGTATATCCTCATTTCTGTCTGCAGAATTTACAGCAGTTTCCACAACACACCCCAGGCCCTCATCAGTCACAATGATGTTTCCATGGCATGGATTCATCCCCAGCACATCTTTCTTATCCCACTCTACCTCACAGTGCAAAAACACTTCCTGAGGGGTTGGCACTGTGGTGTAGCGGGTAAAGCCTCTGCCTATGACACCAGCATCCCATATGGGTGCCAGTTTGTGTCCCGCTGCTCCACTTCCAATCCAGCTCCTTGCAAATGGCCTGGGAAAAGCAGAAGATGGCCTAAGTATTTGGGCCTCTGCCACCCAGATGAAGCCCTGGCTTCAGGCTGACCCAGCCCTGGCCCTTGCAGCCATCTGGGCGAGTGAACCTGAAGATGGACAATCTCTCCATTTCTGTAATTCTGACTTTCAAATAAATAAATAAGTATTTTTTAAAAAAGAGGCAGAGAGAAAGACAGATCTTCCATCCTCCGGTTTACTCTCCAACTGGCCACAGTAGCCAGAGCTGCGCCGATTCGAAGCCAGGAGCCAGGAGCTTCCTCCAGGTCTCCCACTTGGGTGCAGGGGCCAAGCACTTGGGCCATCTTCTACTGCTTTCCCAGGTCATAGCAGAGAGCTGGATTGGAAGTGGAGCAATTGGAACTCAAACCCACGCTCTTATGGGATGCCGGCACTGCAGGCAGTGGCTTAAAAATGCCATCTTAAAAACACAAAACAGGAGGCCGACGCCGTGGCTCACTTGGTTAATCCTCCGCCTGCAGCGCCGGCATCCCATATGGGCATTGGGTTCTAGTCCCGGTTGCTCCTCTCCTCTTCCAGTCCAGCTCTCTGCTGTGGCTGGGGAAGGCAGTGGAGGATGGCCCAAGTGCTTGGGCCCTGCACCTGCATGGAGACCAGGAGGAAGCACCTGGCTCCTGGCTTCGGATCAGTGCAGTGCCGGCCGTTGTGGCCATTTGGGGGATGAACCAATGGAAGGAAGACCTTTCTCTCTGTTTCTCTCTCTCACTGTCTATCTCTATCTGTCAAAAAATTACATTAAATTTAAAAAAAGGAAAAAAAAAAAAAAAACACAAAATACTTCCCTAGCTTCACTGACAATGAGGCAGGCAGGGCAACCCAACTCCTAAGGCAGTGGTTAAATGGTACAATGGTTAAAAATATCAGTTCAAGGGGCGGGCACTGTGCCACAGCAGGTTAAGCCACTGCCAACAATGCTGGCATCCCACATGAGATCCCAGTTCAAGTTCTCTAGCTGTCCCACTTTTGATCCAGCTCCTTGTTAATGTGGTTGGGAAAGCAGTGGAAGACGGCCCAGGTACTTGGGCCCCTGCCACCCCTGTAAGGATCCTGGCTTCAGCCTGGCCCAGTCCCTGCTGTTGCAGCCTTTTGGGGAGTAAACTAACAGATGGAAGATCTCCCCCCACCCCTCCTTTCAAATGAATAAATAAATCTTGAAAAAAAAAAAAAAAGGGCCACTTCAAGTCCAGCCTCTGCCAACCCTTTTTGTCAGTATCTTCCGCTGCAAAAGGGGATTAACAGTGCTTGTCTCAGGCTGGTATGTGAACGGAATGGAAGCAGTTGTGGGAAGCACTGTGACACAGGGCCAGGCACAGAGCAAGCACTCAATATTCATCAACTATCAGTAAGAGCCCCTTCCAAGGGGAAGACTCAAGTCCACAAAGGTCACAAACTGCACAGAGGGGCTAGACCCAGCTCCTAGGTCTCGGGGCTCCAAGTTCAGGGTACTTGTGCACTGCAGGATACATGGAGACTTCCCTCCCTTGTCCATATTCCCAGCCACTCACTGAGGATCCCCAAGGCTCAATGTCACTGCTGCCATGTCCCTCAAAAGGCCAGAACCGGGCCAGGCAGGGCACAGCCCAAACCATCTGCAGATCAGCTGAGCTCCAGGCAGCAGGGACAGCTGGTGCAGCCTGAGGTCGATGCCCTCTAGACACATTCATATCACCCTGGAGGCACCCAGTGGCCTAGCACAGCCTGGGCCTTCTCCTTTTAGATACTTTCCAAGACAGTTTGCTTCAGGGCTAAGGCCAAATTCACACTGCATAGAAAGGGGGTGAGGGAGGGCATGGGGGGGTGAGGGAGGGCATGGAGGGCCTCCTGCTCCTGGAAGCCACCATAGCTAGCAGCAAAACCACTCTGCAGACGACCAAGGCACAGGCAGTCTTGAGTCAAAGCTGCTTTCCCCAGCTGAGTTCACAACCGTGGGCCAGTGGCTTAATCTCTCTGAGCCGGCTTCCTCACAAATAAGATATAATAATCCCTTCTTCACTGGACTGTTCCACAGATTACAAGAAATTAACACAGCAAAATTCTGCGCCTTTACATTTTAACTAAGGAATCCCATGATAAAGTAAAATAAATAAGACTAATAGATGAAAGCTGGTCCAGCTGAAGCAAACTGGGGATACCAGGGCCCTGACCAGGGTTCCCCCTTCCCTGCTAGGTTCTGAAGGGGCTCTGAGGAACCCGATAGTGACTCCAAAGACAAAAAACGCCGGCGCCACGGCTCACTGGGCTAATCCTCCGCCTGCAGTGCCGGCACCCTGGGTTCTAGTCCCGGTTGGGGCGCCGGATTCTGTCTCGTTTGCTCCTCTTCCAGTCCAGCTCTCTGCTGTGGCCCGGGAGTGCAGTGGAGGATGGCCCAAGTGCTTGGGCCCTGCAGCCCATGGGAGACCAGGAGGAAGCACCTGGCTCCTGGCTTCGGATCAGTGCAGCGCACCGGCCGTAGCGGCCATTTGGGGGGTGAACCAACGGAAAGAAGACCTTTCTCTCTGTCTCTCTCACTAACTCTGCCTGTCAAAAAAAAAATAAAGAAAAAAAAGGCCACAAGAAACGTGTATCTCACAACAGTGCCTGCATAAAGCAAATGATCCCTAAGTCACAGCCGCCATTGTTAATACCAAGGCCCTGGGCCAGGCAAGCTGGGGCCGCTGAAGGATAGTGAAGTGTCCTGAAGGAGCTCATAGTACACAGCAGGGCCTCGGCCAGCATGGGGAAGAGGCACTTACCATGGAAACCCAGGCCACTTATGGGACCACAGAGGCGAGGGGAGAATCAGGGAGGGCTTCCACAGGAAAGTGGCACTGGAGTAGGGACACTGAAAGAACAAGATTCCCAAAGGGGTTGGAAAGGTGTGACGGGGAGGTACCCAAAGGCCAGCCATCTAACCTAACCCTCTCATTTCACAGGGACCCAGAGCAGGGTAGAGACTTGCCTAAGTCACACTGAGAGCAGAGGCTGGACTGAACTACTCTCTCACACCACACCTGCACCCAGTGGCACCCACGGCCTCCCACTACAGAGCTCTTTCCTTAAGCAACAGGGCTCAGGATTCCAGGATTGAAAGAGCGTGGAGGAATCTGCAGAGACTGGACATACCCAAAGGTCAGGCTGGAACTAAGCTAGGAGGCAGCCACTTCATTATAAGCCCTGGGAGCAGCCATAAACAGTACCAGGCCAGGGGCACCCAAGGCACGGCCCTTCCACAGGGGAAGCACCCCAGGGGCTGCCAGGCAGGCCTCCTGCCCTCCTGATATCACATTCCACGGGCCTGCTGGTTCCGGCACAGTCTGGCATCAACTAAACCCCTTCCTGTCTGCCCTGCACTAAAGCCCTCACACAGGTCAGTGTTGTGACAGTGAGTTAAGCCACTACCCGCAACACCAACATCCCATGTCAGCACCAGTCCAAGTCTCAGCTGCTCCACTTCTGATCCAGATCCCTCTCATACACCTGGGAAAGCAGTGGAAGACAACCCAAATGCTTGGGTCGCTGCACTCACATGGGAGACTTGGATGGAGTTCCAGGTTCCTGGCTTCAGCCTGGCCCAGACTCAACCATTACAGCCACCTGGGGAGTGAACCAGTGGATAAAGATCTCTCCCCGTCTCTGTAACCCTGCCTTTCAAATATATAAATAAGTCATAAAAAAAAAAAAAGCCCTCAGACATAGTTTAAAGCACTTCCACCTACACAGACATTACCGGCACAATTTTGCCTACAATCCCCTTACTGAAAAAGGGAAGATGGGGCTGGCACTGTGGCACAGCAGGTTAACGCCCTGGCCTGAAGCGCCAGCATCCCACATGGGCGCTGGTTTGAGACCCAGCTGCTCCACTTTTGATCCAGCTCTCTGCTATGGCCTGGGGGAGCGGTAGAAGATGGCCCAAGTCCTTGGGCCCCTGCACCCATGTGGGAGACCTGGAAGAAGCTCCTGGCTTTGGATCAGCACAGCTCTGGCCGTTGAGGCCAACTAGGGAGTGAACCATGGATGGAAGACCTCTCTCTCTGTCTCGCCTCTCTGTGTAACTCCGCCTTTCAAATAAATAAATAAATCTTTTTTTTTTTTTTTTTTTTTTTTTTACAGGCAGAGTGGATAGTGAGAGAAACAGACAGAGAGAAAGGTCTTCCTTTTGCCGTTGGGTCACCCTCCAATGGCTGCCACTGCAGGCACACTGCAGCCGGCGCACCACGCTGATCTGAAGGCAGGAGCCAGGTGTTTCTCCTGGTCTCCCTTGCGGGTGCAGGGCCCAAGCACTTGGGCCATCCTCCACTGCACTCCCTGGCCACAGCAGAGAGCTGGCCTGGAAGAGGGGCAACCAGGGAAGAATCCAGCGCCCCAACCGGGACTAGAACCCAGTGTGCCGGCGCCGCTAGGTGGAAGATTAGCCTATTGAGCCGCAGCACCGGCATAAATCTTAAAAAATAAAAGGGAAGATGTTAGTAGGCCTATTTCTCAGATAAAGAAACTGAGGTGCAGGGCTGTTAAAGGTCGTCATTCAGCAAAGATTTACAGAGTAACAACACTGTGCTAGCTCCATGGGCACAAAACTAAGAGGGGCCCTGCTCCAGGAGCTCACAGATAACTACGACACAGACAGTAGCATCAGGAAATCTACTTACACCCTATGAAGGAGGCGGGACAGAGGAATGTGGTTTGTTTGTTGCATGTATAAACGAGCAATCAAATGAATAATGCATGAAGTGAGTCAAGGAACGATTCCTGAAGAGGCAGCAGTGGCACTGGGAGTTGGTCCCTGAAGGGTGCCCGGGCGCTCCCCACAAGGCAGGCAGGGAAGGCCACTCCAGACGGCAGGGAGAAGGAAGACAAAGGCAGATTTATGAGCACGCACAGCGTGTCAGGGAACAAGCTCAAGGGCAGAGGCGAGAACACCGAGTGAACCCACACGGGCAGGGCTTCACACGGCCCTGACCACGCCGTGTCCTGCTGCGTTCCAGTCCCCTGTGAGAACAGCTTCTGCCATGGCTCCCTGCCACCCAACAGTGCCTCCCCAGGGGCAGACAAGACCCCATTCATCACAGCCCCCAGGGCCCAGCACAAGGCCTGGCACCCACAAGCCTCCATAAATATTTGAACAAATGCACACAACTCTGAAGAGTTTGGGCTCCACGCCGGGAAACGGAGCACCACAGAGTTTCAGAGAGGGGAACGTGATCAGGGCCTTGTGGAGAGAATTAGCCAGCAGCAGTGGAGGATGAGCTCGTGGGAGAGGCAGCAGCCCAGG
Organism: Oryctolagus cuniculus; assembly: GCF_051225735.1. NCBI lineage: Eukaryota > Metazoa > Chordata > Mammalia > Lagomorpha > Leporidae > Oryctolagus > Oryctolagus cuniculus. The sequence continues at coordinate 141,565,109 of NC_142873.1, read as the reverse complement.
CGCTGGGCAGGCAGGGCACAAACCAGACAGCAGGCTCCGGGCTGGATTCTGAAGCTATTTCAGAGATAGACTAGACATGACTTGGCAACTAATTAGATTAGGAAAGAGACGGAGGGGGCGTGAAGAGAGGTGAGTGTTTAGAATGACTCAGGTTTCCAGCTTGCACAAGTGAAGGAGGGACAGCCACCAACCGAGGCGGAATCTGGGCTGGGGAGGAAGTCGGGGGAAGACAGTGAGAGGATTCCCAGGGTCACTGCACTGTTAGCGAAGGTCTGAACCAGAAATGAAAACCAGGGCCCCTGGCCCGCATCCTCTCACACTACTCCACACTGCCAACCCTCCTGAGAGACTTTCCAAGAGTATTTCATACTGATTAACGCAAGACCGGGAAAGGGAGGAAAAAGACAGGAGGAGTTCAGTAACCATGGTTTCCAAAGCATCACAGAAAAACTATCTCCCGGCCTTTAACCAGTTCCAAATAAGCTGCATCTGGTGTACTGGGGAGGGGGAGCAGCTCACAGCGGCTGAGGCTCTGCCACTGCTCCTAGTTCACTCAGATCTGACCCTGTCCTGTGAGGAAATGCTATGACACCCCTCCTACAGAAGCCAAAACTGAGGTGCAGAGTTTACGAAGGTGCTGAGCCCACAGTCAGAATGGGAGAGCTGGGATTCAAGCCAGGGTCTGCAGGACCCTACTGCACGACCCTCTTGTTTGTTCACTCAGTAAATGAGTGCCCGGCGTGTGCGGGTGCCAGGGACTGTGGTGAACGCTTCCATCCAACACAACGTGTTTCTAGAGCAGTGGCAAGGGGAGGGTGAAAGGCTGCAGTGGGTGACGGTTCCATATCCAGATGTGTCCAGAACCCAGGGAGTCTCATGAGAATCTTTTTCCACCCCAGCACCTAGCGAGTTTGAGACCCCAAAGACCTTTCAGTCCAACCTCCCAGCTGCACTCCTGTAAGTGGTGGGGAGCTCACTGCCTCTCAGTGTGCACTACTTCCTTTCAGCACTGAGGGCTGTCTTCCCCCAAGACCCTGGGGAAGCTCAGAGGTACCTGGCTGGTCCACACTGACTCCTAACGAGGAATGGAGATTACAAAGCAAAGACAAGCCCGTGCCCCCAGAATTATCACGTAAGGGCCTGCTGGAAGAGGCAGGGGTCCAAGCTAAGGGGTTAAACAATCACAAACACCCAAGGAATGGTCTGGGCATGCACCAGCAGAGCCTAAAATATTTAAGACAGAAACACACAACCATCCAGCAAGGAGCCAAGAGTCCAAGACTTCAACCACCACTACTGTGCATGCACTCGCGCGCCGTCTCTTCAGAGCGGCAGCCCTTCCTCCTGGCCCTTTCTCCCAAACCTTTTATCCCTCTCTGCGCCACCTCAGGGAACAGCACTGCCTTCGCCGTTCCCCAAACCCACAGCCTTCACACGCCCCCGGCAGTCCTCCTTCCTCCCCACCATCACTCAGTAGGGCACCGTGACTCCGCCTCCCCCAGAGCATTGCTCTCCTTAGCTTGGATTCCTTTCAGAGTTCTGAACTGCTCTCCTGGCCTCAGTCTGCTGCTCCCATCCATTCTCTCACAAACGGGACAAAGCCTCTCACCGGCTCCCACATTCTCCGCAGGGTGAAGCCACACTCCCCCAAAAAGCATACAAGGTCCTGTGGGAGCTGGCGATGGTTTATCTTTCTGGTCTCATTTCTTATCTCTTTTCTTTCTCACCACAATTAGACTGATCATCTCCCCAAAGTTCCTCCAGAACACTGGGCCCTCCCCTGCTCCCTGGTCTTTGTCCACTAGTTCCTCTACTGGGTTACTATTCCCTTCTTCACCCAGCTGACTCCTACTAGTAATACAGTTTTTGTCTTCACTGCTACCTTTTTCTTTTTTTTTAAGACTTATTTATTTATTTGAGAGGCAGAGCTATAGAGAGAGGGAGAGATAGAGAGTTCTTCCATCCACTGGTTCACTTCTCAAACGGCCACAACAGCTGGGGTTTGGCCAATTCAAAGCCAGGAGCTTCTTCTGGGTCTCCCACATGAGTGCAGGGGCTCAAGCACCAGGGCCATCTTCCACTGCTTTCTCAGGTTACTAGCAGAGAGCTGGATCAGAAGTGGAGCAGCCAGGACTCGAACTGGCATCCACATGGGACGCCAGCACCACAGGCAGAGGCTCATCCTACTACGCCACAGTGCTGGCCCCAACTGCCACCTCTTTTAAGAATTCTCCTTAGGGCCTGCATCGTACAGCAGGTTACACCACCACTTGCAATGCCAGCACCCCATATCGAAGCGCCGGTTCAAGTCCCAGCTGCACTACTTCTGATCCAGCTTTCTGCTAATGCACCTGGGAAAGCAGTGGAAGATGGCCCAAGCACTTGGGCCCCTGCTACCCATGTGGGAGACTCAGATGGAATTCTGAGCTCCTGGCTTCAGTGTGGTCCAGACCTAGCTGTTCCAGCCTTTTGAGGAGTCAATCAGTGAATGGAGGGTATCTCTCTCCATGCCTCCTTCTTAAATAATCTTTTTTTTTTTTAAAGAAGTCTTCCAGAACCCCTAGACTGAGTTAGGTAAGCCTCCCATTCTGTCCTAGAACCTTACACTTCCCATTTACCACTGATCACTCCGATTCTACGTAGGATTTACATGTCTGCATTACTCTCCCACTTGGAGGATTTCTACACATTGTTCTTTGCACACCTATCCAGCAGTTCACTACGGGCAGAGCCCAGGGAGTGTGGCATAACAGCAACTGCGGCACCAAGAGCTACCACTATGCATTGGCATTTGCTGTGTACCAACAACGTGGCAAGCTCCCTTACATAGGTGTCATTACATTTCATCCTCATTTCAGCCCTTTTAACAGGTTTCCAGCTTGCACAAGATGCAGGCGGGACAGCCACCAACTGAGGCGGAATCTGGGCTGTGGGGAAGTCGGGGGAAGACAGTGAGAGGACTCCCAGGGTCACTGCATTGTTAGCGAAGGTCTGATCAGGTATTAGCACAGCTCCTGTTCCTCTTTATAGCTGAAGACACTGCGGCTCAGAGTCTAGCTTGTCTAAGGCACATGGTAATTAAGAGTCCAGCCCGGGAGCCGCCGCCTGCAGAGCTGGCATCCCATGTGGACGCCGGTTCGAGTCCTGGCTGCTCCACTTCCAATCCAGCTCTCTGACCTGGGAAAGCAGTGGAGGATGGCTCAAGTCCTTGGACCCCTGCACCCACCTGGGAGACTTGGAGGAAGCTCCTGGCTCCTGGCTTCAGATCGGCTCAGCTCTGGCTGTTGTAGCCATTTGGGGAGTGAACCAGCGGATGGAAGACACCTCTCCTCTCTCTCTCTCTCTCTGCTTTCTGTAACCTTGCCTTTCAAATAAATAAATCTTTAAAAAAAGAAAAAAAAAAGAGTCTAGCCCAGCTCTGCCTAACCTGTCGTTGCTCCTTAGCTGCATACAAAACCACCCCTAAAGCTTATTAAAATGCAGTTTCCTGGGCCATTTTTGGGCCTAGAACATGTCAGAGATGGGACCCAAAAGTGTATTTTTAACAAGCTCTCTGGTGATTCCGATGCTTAGGACCAGCCACTGAGAAACAACACACTGTGGCCATGATTTCCCAGTCTGTGTTACTCGGGAATCCTAACGTCACCACAAAAATGACCAGTTTTTTTAAAAGGCAGTTAAGCCGCGGCTTGGGACACCTGTGTCCCATGTGGAAGGGCCTAGTTGGATCCTGGCTGCTCTGCTCCCCAGCCAGCTTCCTGCTGAGGTGCACCCTGGGAGGGTGCAGATGATGGCTCAAGTACCTGGGTCCCTGTCACCCACATGGGAGAGACCCAGATCAAATTCTGGGCTCCTGGCTTTGGCCCCACACAGCCTTGGTTGTCATACACATTTGAGGGGTGAGCCAGCAGATGGAAAATGTCTCTCTCTCTGCTTTTGCAATAAAACAACTTTAAAAAATTCTGAAGTTCTCCATGAACAAACTTACTTGACCCTAGGATCCTCCTCTAATGGCAATTATCTACTGGACCCCACAACTCAGCAATGGAACGAGTTTGGGAAACACTATTCCATTCTACTTCCTCCTGCCCCCAGCCCTCACTGGTCCCTCTCCTCCCTACCTGTGCCAATCCAGCAATGAATGGGGTTCTAAGCTCCAGCCCTGGCCTCACTGGCTGGGTGTGACCTCTGTCAAGCCACCTGACTTCTTCCCTCAGCTGGGGGGGGGGGGGAGTAACCCGAGTAACCCCTGCTTGCCTCCGGGGCGTCCACCCCTGGAAAACGGGGCTCCAGACGCTGTGTCAACAGCACAAGGCTGCTCTCCCGGGAAGGACTGGCACCGCATCTTTAGGCACGTGACCAAACTACACTCCGTCTGGTGCTCTGTAATATCCCATCTGGTCACCGTCTGATGTTTCCTGATGTGCAACCGTGGACAATGCAGGGCCCTCTCTGGGTTTCAGCCTCCTCTGTAAAACGAGGGGGCCATTTTGGGGGCCCTCCTAGCACTGAGCTTTTAGGAGTCTGGTGCCCCCCGCTTCACAAGCCTCGCCTGGGTCTAACAGCTCCATGACTCGGCGTCTGAGCCGGCGCTGTTCTAGAGAGGGCACTTCGCTTGGAGAGACAAAACACCTTGCTCAAGGGCTCAAGACTACTGATGGAGCCTGGGGCAGACCCTCCTCTGACTCCAAACTGCACTTAATCACCTCCTATTCTGTCACCCACATAGAGCTCTGGCCACGGCCAGCCCGGCCCGGCGGACCTCAGCTCTGCTACCTAAACCGCCCGCCGCCGTCGGGGCTTCACTCTCCCTGCGGAAAATGGACGTGTTACACAGCAGTCAAACCAGCTCAACCACAGAACCCCGATTAGTCTCCAGCACTGCGTGTGGGCTGGGTCCGGACACCTGCTGCTTCCCCACCCCACGCCCCAGATGATGCCAGAGGAAACAGAGCTCCGCTGAAGAGCCCGCCCGGGTTCCCCGCGAGGGCCTCGGGGCCTGAGGGAGCGCGCAGAGCCCAGGCGGGGTCCAAGGCCTCCAAATTCTCGCAGGCGCGACGTCAGAGGGGGCGCGACAAGACAGCCCACTCGCGCTGTCCCGTATGACGTGAGCCGGGTGCGACCGACCGTGCCTTTCCCCTTCCCTCTCGCGCGAAGCTTCGCTGAAGCGAACTTTCAGCGTGGAAAGCACGCGGTGAAAGCCGGGGGAAGAAGAGCTGAGGAGACCCCCAGTTTGGGCCTGGCACGGCCCCTATCTGCACTCACCAACCCCTCACACACTCACCTGCCCGTACGGATAGCTCGCCATGGCGACTATGACGTCACACGTCAACGAGGGGCGGGGCTTCATGCTCTCAAACCCGCCCTTTGCGTAAACCGGGGGGCGGACCCGCTTTTCAGTGGACGCCCGTGACTGTCAATCCTAAATATGTTGGCCGACGGAAGTGACGCTACAGGGTGGGGGCCTTCTTCCCGCCTGACCAGAGGAGCTTAGCTCTGGGCGGAGGTTTCCGGAAGTTTTGGCAGCTGTCTTGGCATGTGTGTTCCTCTCTTTCCTGACCTGGAGTAGGCTTCAGGGCTGGTGAGGCCCGAGTATTTAGTGAGAAAATCCGGGTTCTGTGTAGCTGCGGTGGCCATATTATAACCTGGAAAAGGGGACGCATGATAGTGGCGTAGTTGCTGTCGTCACGCCAAGTTTCCGCCTAGCTGGGACGACTGTTGCCATGACGACGGGGGACTGCTTGCGGCCTCCTGGAAGGGACAGGCGATGGTGGAATCACTGCTCTAAGGCACCAGGTGACGGTAGCCGTGGAGTGGTGTAAAATCTGAGGTTTTTGGGAGAAGAAAGTGTTTTTTTACCCAGAAACCTTTTGTTTAAGGTATACAAACTTTATGCGTTTCATAAATACGACTTTAGGAACATACTGATTCTTCCCACCTGCACTGCCACCCTTCCTATTCCTCCCACTCCTGTTCCCATTCTTATTTTCCACTAAGATCTATTCTCAGTTTTTTAAAGATTTATTTATTTATTTGAAATTTAGAGCTACCCAGAGAGAGAGGAAGAGGCAGAGAGAGAGAGAGAGGTCTTCCATCCGCTGGTTCACTCCCCAACTGGCCGCAACGGCTGGAGCTGAGCCGATCCAAAGCCAGGAGCCTCCCTCGGGTCTCCCACGCCGGTGCAGGGGCCCAAGAAGTTGGGCCATCTTCCACTGCTTTGCCAGGCCACAGCAGAGAGATTGGAAGTAGAGCAGCTGGGACTCCAACCAGTGCCCACATGGGATGCCGGCATCGCAGGCAGCAGCTTTTTACCAACTACACCACAGCGCCAGCCCCCTCTCAATAAACTTTGTACACACAAGATTAGCTACACTAAGTAAAGAGTTCAACAGATAGTATGAAAAAAAAAAAAAAAAACTCTTCCTCAACAGTCGAGACAAGGGCTGTCCAAAGTCATCGCATCTCAAAGTGCCAATTTCACCTGTATCGACTACCTTTTAGGTACAGAAGAAAATATTAAACCGCAGGGTTGGCAGAAAATAAGATTATCCCATGCCCTTTGTCTTCATAAATGAGGAAACTGCTCCTGAGAGGCAGCGATTTGCCCTCGTTTGCTGTGGGTTCCTGGTACGGAGCCTGGCACTGAGTTTTTAGTAAATAACGAGTAGGTTGGTGTTCTGAATTGTAATCCAGTGCAGCCCATCTATCTAACCGCGTAGCCGGGCACTTCCTAAAACCATGGCACTGACCATGCTCCTTGCCCGCTGGACAGCTTGCAGTGGGTGCTCTTCAGTCACACCCATGGAACATGGGCCCATTCTTCATCCTAGCTCTCCAGGCCTTGCAGAGTCGGGCCCAACATGGCCTTCCAGTCCACGGCTCCAGTCGTCCACACTTGACACCCATGCCCCACGGCATGCGCGGGTCAGCACTCTTGCTTCACAGTGAAGATTTTGGTGTTACCACTTTTTTTAAAAAAAAGATTTTGTTTTATTTTTTTGAAAGGCAGAGTTACAGAGAAATAGAAGGAGAGAGGGAGAGAGAGAGAGATCTTCCATCCACTGGTTCACTTCCCGAAATAGCCGCAATGGCCAGCGCAGGGCCGATCCAAAGCTAGGAGCCAGGAGCCTCTTCCAGGTTTCCCCCGTGGGTGAGAGGGCCCAAGCACTTGGGTCTTCCCCCGCTGCTTTCCTCAGGCACATTAGCAGGAAGCTGATTCAGAAGTGCAGCAGCCAGGACGTGAACTGATGCCCATATGGAATGCTGGCACTGCAAGCGGCAGCTTTACCACTACGCCACAGCGCCGGCCCTGCTGTTCTCACCCAGCTGTGTGACCTGGGGGAGTTACTTAGCCTCTCTGAATCTGAGTTTTCTCAGCTGTCAGAAACAAGTAAACTTGAAAGTGAGCTTCTTGCCCCAGCCATTGGCCAGACTTATGCTCAAGCCACTCCGTTCACCTGGGCCAGCAAAACCCTCCCTTCTCCAGTCCTTCAAGGCTTAGTTCCAACCCCACCCTTCTAACCTCCTGCATTTGCCCCACCCTGCACTTGCCCTTCTCCCTGTGCACTGTCACCATGCCACAACAGGGTCATCTGCACAAGGATTGCTGCAACAGCATCCCCGCTTCCCCCTCCACCCCGCTCCACTCCGCAGGACAGCCAGAGAGACTGTCTTAAAATGATCACGTCATTCATTGGCTTGAACTTCTCCAGGGGCTTCCCATCACAATTTTTTTTTTTTTTTTGACAGGCAGAGTGGACAGTGAGAGAGAGAGACAGAGAGAAAGGTCTTCCATTTGCCGTTGGCTCACCCTCCAATGGCCGCCGCGGCTGGCGCGCTGCGGCCGGCGCACCGCACTGATCCGATGGCAGGAGCCAGGTGCTTCTCCCGGTCTCCCATGGGGTGCAGGGCCCAAGTACTTGGGCCATCCTCCACTGCACTCCCTGGCCATAGCAGAGAGCTGGCCTGGAAGAGGGGCTACCGGGACAGAATCCGGTATGCCCGCGCCGCAAGGCAGAGGATTAGCCCTAGTGAGCTGCGGCACCAGCCCCATCACTCTTGTAATCAAATCCAAACCCATCCTTATGACTCTGATGGCCCTACTTGACCTAGACCCTGCCCGCAACTCCAGCCTCACTTCCTGCCCCTGCTGTCTCCTTTGTTCACGCCAGCCACGCTGGCCCAGTCACCACTCGGCCCGTTGCCCGGGAACATACTGAGCTCATTCCTGCCTCCAGATCTCTGGGTTAGCGCTTGCCTCTGTTTGAGCTACTTTTCCCTGGTGGGCTTCTCTTTGTCATCCAGGTCTTCGTTCAAATATCACCTCCTGTGCTGGCTTCAGCGGCATGCATACTAAAATTGGAACGACACATGGCCCCTGCACAAGAGTGACACCACATTTGTGAAGCATTCCAATTTTTCTAAAAAACAACAACAACACAATCTGATCACAAGAAAGTGATTACTAGAGATTGGGAGGGGTAGAGAGGGATAGAAGACTTTGGATAGCAGGTACCAAGTCAGTTCAGTGGAAGGAATGAGTTTCTGGTGTTACACAGCATGGCTGGGAAATTACAGGTCACAGTAACCCAGCAGATACTGTGTGAACGATCCAAAGAAGCTCTAAGCCTCCAATCATAAAGAAATGTCAGAGAAGGGGAAATGCTGATTGCCTTGATTTGATCAGTACACATTGTACATAGGTGTTAATGTCACATTGTAGCCCATACAATTTTTGTACAATTACGATTAAATTTTTCAAAGATTGGTTTATTTTATTTGAAACATTTATTTTTGAGTTACAGAGAGGGGGGTGGAGACCGAGAGAGAGAGATCTTCCATTTTCCGGTTCACTCCCCAAATGGCTACACAGCAGAAGCTGGGTGGGTCCAAAGCCAGGAGCCAGGAGTTTCTTCTGGGTCTCCACGTGGGTGCAAGGGCACAAGCACTTGGGCCATCTTCCACTGCTTTCCCAGGTGCATTAGCAGGGGGCTGGATTGGAAGTGGAGCAGCCGGGACTCAAACCATTGCCCATATGGGATGCCGGCACCACAGGCAGTGGCTTAACCCTTTAAGCCACAGCTTCAGCCCCACTAAGAATTTTTTCAAAAAAATAAATATCACTCCCTAGGAGCGAGGGAGGGAGGGATATTCCTTAACACCACATTTAAAGCACAGTGCCTCCCTACACACATTCCAGCCAATCATACCACTTTATCTTATGTTTTCATAATGATTTTTAAAAAAGACTTATTTATTTATTTGAAAAGCAGAGTTACAGAGAGGCAGAGAGAGAGAGAGAGAGAGGACTTCCAGCCACTGGTTCACTCCCCAGATGGCCATAATGGCTGGATCTGGACTGATTCAAAGCCAGGAGACAGGAGCTTCTCGCAGGTCTCCCTCATGAATACAGGGACCCAAGCACTTGGGCCATCCTCCACTGCTTTCCCAGGCCATTAGCAGGGAGCTGGATTGGAAGCGGCGCAGTGGGTACTGGAACCAGCACCCATATGGCTTGCCGGCACTGCAGGCCGGGGCTTCACCTGCTACACTACAGCTCTAGGCCCCATAATGTTTTTTACTACTTGAATTATTGTCTTTAAGATGTACATGTATATGACAAGTTTCCATGTGTATTATAGGATTGTCTTTTTTTTATTTACTTCTCTATGCCCAGCCCCTGGAACAGCACCTGGCATGAATCCGACAAGTGTCAGTTGGTAGTGTTATTATGAGACACTGTACTGTTTCATTTTCACCACAGTCTTTGGCGATAGATGCTGGTACCTATTTATAGCGAGGAACTGAAGCCCTGAGAAGTTTAATGAGTTCCTTAATATCCAAAATCATAAATGAAGAAGCCAGGATCCAAACCCAGGTCCGGGGGCTGGTGTTGTGGCACAGTGGGCTAAACTGCTGCCTGTGATGCTGGCACCCCATGTCGGCATGCTGGTTCTGGTCCCAGCTGCTCTGCTGCCCATCCAGCTCCCGCTACTCCACCTGGGAAGGCAGAGGAAGACCGTCCAAGTGCTTGGGCCCCTGCCAGCCATGTGGAAGACCCAGATGGAGGTCCTAGCTCTTGGCTTTACCTTGGCCCAGCCCCAGCTGTTGTGACCATTTGGAGAGTGAACCAGTGGATGGAAGATCTTTTTCTCTCTCTGGGTTTCCCTTTCTGTCACTCTCTCTGCCTTTCAAATAAATAAATATTTTTAAAAATTAAAAAATAAGCCAAAGACCATACTATTTTAACTACTCATTATTTAATAGGAGGTCACAGCTGTGGCACTGTGACATGATAGGTTAAGCCTCCACCTGCAGTGCCAGCATCCCATTTGGGTGCTGGTTTGAGTCCTGGCTGCTCTGCTTCCAATCCAGCTCCCTGCTAATGTGCCTAGGAAAGCAGCCAAAGATGGCCCAAGTTTGGGCCCCTGCACCCATGTAGGAGACCCGGATGAAGCTCCTGGCTCCTGGCTCCAGCCTGGCCCAGCCCTGGCCGTTTTGGCCATTTGGGGAGTGATCCAGTGGATCGAATATCTCTTCCTCTCTTTCTCCTTCTCTATCTGTATTTCTGCCTTTCAAATAAATAAATAAATCTTTTTAAAAAAAATTAGGAGGTCGTGCCTTCTTTACCTTTATAAACTCCTTTCCAGTCCAAAAACTTTTGTTTGAAGATTTATTTATTCATTTGAAAGGCAGAGATACAACACAAGAGCAAGAGTGAGAGAGAGAGAGATCTTCCATCTGCTGGTTCACTCCCCAAATGTCCGCAATGACCGGGGCTGGGCCAGGCCAAAGCCAGAAGCCAGAAGCTTCTTTGGGGTCTCCCACATGGGTGCTTTCCCAAGCACGTTAGCAGGGAGTTGGATCAGAAGCGGAGCAGTCGGGACATGAACCAGTGGCTAGACAGCATGCCGGTGCTGCAGGCTGCTGCTTCACTCACTGCACCACACCACCAGCCCCCCGCAAAAACTCTTGGTGGATTTGAATTATAAAGTCTCAGAAAGAAGCCCTGAAGTCCCGCTGAAGACCCAGTGGCTGTCTTCCTGGAGACAGCACGGTGACACCTGGCCGGCAACCCAGGCTCGTATGCATTCATCCATCCACAGCCGTGTTAGACTTCTGGGTCCCTACCACTTGCCGGGCTCGGTCCTAGGCGATGGGGATTCAACCCCTGTAAGAATTCTTTGTCCTCACCCCTCTCCTCCACCCAGCAAAGGGCTCTTAGGGGACTGTTCCGCAGGAGGTCTGTGCTTTCTGGGGGCATCCAGGTCTACTCCCAGGCAGCCAAAGAGACCAGCCAAACCCAACACCCAGGGCTGCTTCTCTAAGGAACACAGCAGGCCCAGGTGTGTTTGTCTTGGAGGGAGCTGGATGGAGGAGATCAGAGAGTTCCCAAGACTGAAAAACAATCAACTGTTTTTCTAAACCTCAACTACCTGAGGCAGACAGAGGTGGGTGGGGAAATGCCTGGTATTGTTTCTGTTTCAGCCAAAAGGGGAGAACTTGGATCCCAGCCTTTGCAGAGCACAGAGCCCTGTCCTCAGTTCACGGCAGCCCCGTGGTTGACCCGGTGGAGGTGAGGCAGCCTTGGAAATGGAAGGCCCACGGGCTGAAAAGTATTGCCTCCCCCGGAGAGACACTGCCCGCAGCCGCCTGGCTCGGTGCCAGCTCCCGGCTGCCTGGCTGCGAAAGAATACCAGCATCCCCCTAATGACTGTGGAATTGATTCTCTTTGATTCCAACCAGATCTACTTCTGAAATTTAAATTCCAGTTGTGATGTGGTGGGTCAGGACAGGGGGTGGAGGTGATTTGCAACTTTCCGTACAAACCGTGGCAAAACGAGAACAGCAGCTGTGGCGATCTGGCCCCACTCCCCTTCCATGATAGGGCGGCCCACTGATGCATCTTCTCTTCCCGTGAACTATTTAGTAGGACAGCAACAACAGCAACCACAATCTAGTCGTGTAAGGGGTTAAGAGACCACATGTGAAGGCAGACTAATTAGATTCTGTTGAGTTCTGGTGACAGAGGAAAATATTATGACAAAGATTTAAATTCCAGAAGGCATCAAATTTGGGATTTTTCTCTAATAAATATGCAGCAGCCTTTATTTTCCATTTTACAGAGTGGAAGGTTTTGCAAAGGCCAGCCAGCCCATCCTCACATGGCCGCTGGTGAGCGCCCCCTGTAGGCCAACCTGACTCAACGTACCTCGGCGGAAAACCCATCAGTAGCTTCCCACCGTGCCTTCCCTGCTCCTGTTCAGCAATCCAGCCCCGCTGCCCTGTGTCCTGCCACTCAGCCTGCTGTGCTCAATCAACTCTGGACCTTGGCACATGCTGTTTCCTCTGCCTGGATCGATCGCTGTCTAGACACGGCTGGGTCCCCCAGCTGTTCACTCCCCCGGCACCTGTTACTGCCCCTTCCGCCCACTTCACTGGAATTGCTGATTTCTCTCTGCTCCACCTGTAGGTACTGTGGGGCAGGGACCATATCTGCCTGGATCCCCAGAGCCTAGCTTGGCTTCTGGCACAAAGTAGGGAGGGGAAATGACACATCAAGGTAAACTCTGCCCACCTGAATGACCAGTGTGTCACCTTCAAAGCCTGGACTAGAGGAAGGAATGAAGACAGGAGAACTGCGGGGTGGGAAGGTGGCCCGGGCGGGGTGGGCGGCGTGGGCGGCCTGCCCCTCCTTTCCTTCTCCCTGGCTTACCAGCTCCTGAACTGATGAGCTAGAGCCGCGCATTTTTTTGCTGACCATGGAAGAAGAGACTATAAAATTCAGCTTTCCATCTGGTTCTTCATGGTCCAAGAAAACACAGCAATTTCCAACTCCAGGAAGGCACTCAAATCATGAAAGCTTAAACCCAGCCTGTCGTCGAATTCCCCAGGAGTAGCCTGCGTGTGACTCGGGGAGAAAAGTGGAGAAAGCGTCATTTACTCTGCGAGCATGGATTCCCTGGTGACCCTGCAAGGGGCCGCGTGGGATGTTTCCCCACGGCCATTCCTCCTACCCCGGCCTTCAAAGCCAATGCAACAGCTGCTCCTTGCTTCTCGTCCTCTCTGCTGGCGCCAGCGAGCTCCTGATGACGGGGCCGGCCAGCCGGCAGCACTCCGCAGCCTGGACGGGAAGTGGAGGCCGGCCTTCCAATGGGAGTGCTTTAACATCTGTCCTCATCCACTGTCCAAACCCTGGCTGCTACTTCAATGCAAACATGATGCACTCGCTTTTTAATGTTTTCTGTTAAAACCAGACTGAGGGGTGGAAAAAGGATCGACCCCTCCTCTTCCTAAAATCATCACAGGCGACCCTCAGGCACGCCCAAGAGTCTGCCTGGTTCCAGTCCCTGGACACAGGCACACCTCCACTCCCAGCAGGAAAGAAATAGAGCAAAGGTCCTGAAAAGCCGTCAAGAGGCTGGCTCCCTGGGTATTTGGGGCCCAACCAGACAAGGAAATTCTCAACAATGCGCTGGAAATGCCAGCTCTGGAGCCGTCTGACATCAGTTTGAAGGCCTCAGGCAGCTTGGGTGAGCATCTAGACTCTGGGTACGTTTCCCAGCCTGCTGTGTGAGGCCTTTGAAGTTTATCCAGCTCGAATAAACTTTCCAGAATGCTAGGGCCATTCAAAAAGGCTTTCTGTGGAAGTCCCCCGGGTGTGTCCTGTTGCTTTCCCACAGGGCAGCGGGCCCATCAGGGCAGGCGATCTGAGAAGCAGAGAAGGCAGAGCTTGTGGGTGAGAAAGCATGATTCTATGATGTTCCGTTCCCTGGCTGTTTACCCATGGAGAAGGAGATGGCAGATAGAGCATGGGACTCCCGGTGGACTGCAGCTTAGATCGTGTCGTGTCTGGCCCGTGACCGCTTTTGCACGGATACCACCCAGCTGTTCCTGAAGGTCTGGGCTAAGATGTCCAGGAAAAGCACTCCCATGCATTAGAATGACAAAGAACGGCAAAAGTCCGCGCCTGACATGCTCCGTGCAGAGCTGGTGGCCAAGCCATGCTTCACGTACAGGCAGGAGGTTCCGTCTCATTTCCCAGACAAGCGGTCCCTGGCTGCCCAGGCAGGGGCTGGGCCTGCCCGTCCTCCCATTTGCACAGGCTCTCTAATTGCAGGATTACTGGAGCGTCACGAAGAGCCTGTGTTCTTAGAGGGGCTTCCAGGCAGGTGAACACGCCTCAGCGCTGCGGGGAGGGGGTGTTTCACAGGGTGCAACCTGGATTGGCTTAGGGTCACCCAAAGTGAGGAGGGTGGGTGGGGCAGCAAACAGGGAGAGGCCTTCATGAGCTGGAAGCAAGGTCTTCCAACCTGCCTTTTTTTTTTTTTTTTTTTTTAAGATTTATTTGAAAAGCAGAGCAATAGGAAGAGAGGGGGAGAGGAGAGACAGCGAGAATCTTCCATCCATCGATTCATTCCCCAAATAGCTGTAACAGCCAGGTCTGTGCCAGACTAAAGCCAGGAGCCAGGAACTCCATCCTGCTCTCCCACTTGGGTGGTAGTTCCCAAGTACTTGGGCCATCTTCCGCTGCCTTCCTAGGCACATTAGCAGGGAGCCGGATTGGAAGCAGAACAGTCAGGACTGGAACTGGCACTCTGCTATGGGAAGCTGGCTCTGCAGGTCATGGCTTAGCCTGCTGTGTCACCACACCAGCCGCTCAGACCTGCTTCTGGTCCACTCAAGAGGAGAGGTTGAGTGCTGTCCCTTCTCTGACTGGATAAAAGCGTGCCCTGGAGGACAGGACACGAGGTCCCGAGGGCCAAAGAACGCATCAGAAGCCTCTGGAGAGGGGAGCTGAGCCCCATGCAGCAGCAGCCACAACTCCACGGGCTGACCACACACAACGAGGGGCCTGGGATCGGATGAGAAGAGGAGGAGGACAGGGAGACGAGGCTGCAGCACCGGAGGCACCCCACTGGACGTGGGATTGCAGATCCTTTTGTTTCTTTATTGTTTAAAAAAATATTAACAGCAATTAAAAACAACAACAACGAAACATTCACAACCCATCACAGAGTCCTGGAGCTTTGGCCACTTATCCCCAATGGATTCCTTCATCTCCCACCGGGTGGCGGCGACTTCAGCCGAAAGGCCCCTTCATGGTTTTCATGGGTGGGTACTGCTGCTCCATTGGCATGGCTCCAAAGCAGTCCGAGGGGTTGCAGTGACCCGCCTTGCCTGGCTGGCCCATGGGCCCCGGGGGGCCAGGGATGCCAGGGATGCCCTGCTGGCCCATGGGTCCTGTGGCACCCATCTTGCCATACCCCGGAGGCCCTTGGGGACCTAGGGAGGAAAGAGTCACAGAAGGAAAATCAGGAGACCCCGATCCTAAGAAGACAGCATGGCCATGGGAGAAGGAAGCTTACACTTGGTGACTACCTTCCGTGGACACCCGAGCCTCCCATGGAATTAACAACGCTATTAAGAGCTTCCACGTGCCAGGCACAAGGCCGAGTGCTTTCGCTTCCTTATCCATTGCCTCTGCACAATGATTCTCTGAGAGAGGGCTCAGGCTCAGAGAGGGCACACATCTGGCAGGTGGGGAGCTGGGTCTCAGGGCCACGGGGTCAGGCTCCGGCCCTTCCTTTCAGGCTACACGGAGAAGTGTGCATCTGAGAGAGCCACCCTGAGAATAGAAATGACCTCTTCAAGGTCACACAGCCAGCAAGATACGCTGAGTCCGTACGTGCAGCCATCTCCCCTGCGACAGGCTAGCCCCACTTAGCACTTGAGGCCAGAACTGGGTCTTTGGCTCCCGCAGGCCCCACTGTCTTACACACAGTGGCATCACCGTAACGGGGAGTTGATGGGCTGGTAGCTGTTCAAAGCTCTACACAACTACCACATGGGGGGGGGCTCCCTGCTGCTCTCAATTCAATGCTGCTTATTCATACCTGGGGGGCCAGGCAGGCCATTTTCTCCCGCAATGCCAACACCGGTGTCCCCCTTTTCACCTTTGGTGCCAGGTAGTCCTGGGACAAAAGAAAGAAGAGGCGTCTTATCTTTGAGCAGAAGCAGGGCGCAGCCCATCGGGTAGCTCGGGAGATACACGTACACTCGGGCCCATGTTCGCGGCAGCCCTCGTGCGTTTTTGTCACGTTCAGGCCTGCCTCTCGGAGCTGCACCCGCCCCTAGGGAAGTGGCGGGACAAGCTACCTCTCATTCCTGGCAAGCCCTGCCGTCCTTCTCTGCCAATCTGACCGGGGAGCCCCGGTGACCCGGGAGCGCCTGGCCGGCCCGGGGCGCCATCCTTCCCGGGGGGCCCGGGCCGGCCTGGAGCCGCTGCCATCTCCATGGGGAACTGCATCCTGGAGGTGTAGTAGGCCATCCTCTCTGTAAGAGAGGACGAGGACAGGTCACGGGGCGGCCCCACGGTTCAGCTTGCACCAGCAGCCTTTCCTCAGAGGGTGTGGGAGCCGGGAGTGTGGGGGTGGGGCGCGGGTCCCTGCCCTGGCCTCCACTTGGCTTTCCACAGAGTTCTCGCAGGTGCGCAGGCCTGACCGCGGCACCTGCCTTTTGCCACAGCCTCCCCTGGCTCACCGCTGGCTTCAGGATAAGCTCCAGACTCCTGGCTTGACACTCAGGGTCTGCCTCCCAGGCAAGGTGCCCAGCCCCTTTGGGTCGGCATCCATATTGTCCCCAGTCCCTAGCGCCATCAACACTGGAGAACAAATGAGCGGGGTGGGGGGAAGCTCAAACCACCGCAGGCTGCGCACAGCTGCTGCTCGCCCCTCTCTCTGTGGCGCTTGCTCCATGCCGAATCATTTGAGACCAATTTTCTTGTCTGCCTGCTTCGCTCAAGTGGGGGCTGGGGGAGGAGAGGAGGGAGCTGTTTCATCTCTGAATGGCACAGGTGGCAGGGAAGGTGTGATGGATCATTGAACACGCGCCCGTCAACTCCCATGCCTGGGAGTGGGAGGGGATGGAGGTGAGGGACACGGAGCTTGAAGAAAAGGAGGCCAGGGCTGGGTGGGACGAGGCTGGGACGGGCGAGCAGCACCCACAGCCACGCAGCCGGCTGCCAATTACCATCAAGCATTTTGACAATCTCTTGTCTGATGAACCTCTTGATTTCATCGTAATTCACCATGTCTCCCTGAGGGAAAAAAGGAGAACCTGCCTCAAGTATCCTCCCAAGCCTGGCGCCTTCCTCCTGGGGACAGGCTTCATGAACAGAAAGGAGGGAGGAGAAGGCCAAGGCTCCAGGAGCCCCACCACGGCGTATTCGTCCGAAGCCCCAACCTCCCGGAAGTGGTCCCAAACGTTTTGCTCCGAAGTGTGTCTCCCTTTGGGGAGCGCCCCGCAGCCCCCATCTCCACCCCAACCCCCACCCCACCCCCCGCCCCACACAGAACTCTACCCCGTGTCTCGGAGCTGCATTCTTGCCCACAGAATGCCAGCGGCAGCTTCTAAAATGCCCCACGCTTCATGCCACATGCTGCTCTTTGGTAGAGAGCCCGTGGCTGCCAGCCGCACCCCTTACCATGGAGCCAGGCACCCCGGGCAATCCAGGGCTCCCAGCTGGCCCCGGAGACCCAGGGTGGCCTCTCTCCCCCGCAGGACCTGGCGGCCCGACAGGCCCCATGGAGCCGCTCTTGCCAGGCCCCCCAGGCATGCCGGCTCTCCCCTTCTCTCCTGCTTGGCCTTTCTGCCCCGCAGGTCCCGGATCGCCCTACAGGGACAGAAATCACAGTCTAGCATTACCAGGCGCAGTCAAGGCCATGTCAGCGTCTCTCAGCAAGCTGCCTCCTTCTGCCAATGCTCCCTGCAGGCCCCCAGCGTGGCCCTGTGGGCTGCAGCCCCAGCGTCTTCCCCGTCACTCTGCCCCACTACTCCCATAGCGGTCCTCTGTCATTCACAGGGTTACCCCCACTTGGAGATTCTCCCGGCTCCCGTGTGCCCTCTGCCTAAAGGCCTGGTTCCCTGGCCTGTTCAAGACCATTCGAGACATGGCCCTGATCGCGCCTTCCTCAGCCTCGCCTCCCTGCCCTCCACTGTAGCTGCACCTGCCTGCCTGCAAGGCCCTGCCCCTCGCCGCCGCCCAGTGCACTCCTCCTCTGCGAGCGTCCTGATCCCCACGCAGCCCTGAGTGTCCAGGCTCGGTTGCTGCTCCATCGCCCCTACCCCCCAGCGCTGCATGGCCCCTGCGCCCATGAAACTTTGCCATCCTCTAGTGAAAGTGCAGAGAGCGCTTTACCCAAGGCTGGGAGAGAGGGCCTGCAGCGCGAGCAGGAGCAAGCAGATGTTGTAGAATGAGAAAGGCGAGTGAGGGGCGGCCTTGTGGTGCAGAGGGGGAAGCCACTAACAATGCCGGCATCCCATGTGAGCACTAATTTGAGTTTAGACTGCTCTACTTCTGATCCAGCTCCCTGCTATGCACCTGGGAAAGCAGCAGAGGATGGCCCAAGTGCTTGAGCACCTGCCAACCTTGTGGGAGACCCAGATGGAGCTCTGGGCTCCTGGCTTTGGCCTGGACCAACCCCAGCCATTGCAGCCATTTGGGGAGTGAACCAGTGGACAGAAAATATCTCTCTCTCCCTCTCTCCCTCTCTGTGACTCTGCCTTTCACATCAGTAACTAAACCTTTTTTTTTTTAAAGGAATGAATGCATAAATCAAACAATGAATGAGTGAACTGGCGAGGTCCAGGCTCCTACCCCAGCTAAGAACCCCGGGAGGGCCCCCTGTGAGAAGTTCGTCAGCTCTTCTTCTGTCTCTGTGTGTCCTCTCCATGGCTAAAGTCACAACTCGCCACTGGGCTTCACCAACTCATGAGCTTCTCCTCTCAGCCCTGGCCATTGCCTACTCACCTTGGGACCAGGGGGTCCATAGAGTCCCTGCTTTCCAGGAGGTCCCTAGAGAAAAGCAAAGGTCAGAGGTCAAATGCGGAGAGGATCTCCCAGGCTTCTTGGGGAAGTCGGTGCAGTGAATTGGCCAGCACCCTGGGGCCAGGCCCAGTAGGGCTCTGTGTGAGAGTGGCCAGCAGCCTCCTTTGCCCATAGAGGGGCTGACAGCCGGCAGGGGGCGTGCTGTCCCCTGGCCCGGCCTTGTGCAGTCACTTGCGTTGGCTGTGTTCGTCATGGGTTCGGAGGTGACAGCCAATCTAGGGCACTGTGCATGGCCTAGCCAGAGCTGGCTCCAGCGGCTGTTTGTTCGCAGTTCATTGTCACTGCCGGTTCTTGTTGGCCATGTACAGGGTAACGAATGTGACTGACGTGAAACAGGTCTAACTCCTGCCTGCATCCTCTGGTCCCCGCCCCTCTCCCAGAGCAGCAAGAGCTACAGTGTCCTGTGTATTTGCCCAGAGAGTCTGTGCACACGGGGAACGTGTCCTGTGAATACGAGGGGTCCAGGAGTAGCCCCAGGGAAAGGAGAAGTTCAGCACAGTGGTACCTCTTTGCCGGCCGCACCATCCGTCCCGGGCTCACCCTGGGGAGGAGAACGCAATGGAGACATCATGAGCTCCAACCCCACCTGGCATCACTTAGCCCGCTGGACGTACCCAGCCCCAGCTCCACAACGAAGCCACGACCCTCCAGCCCTGGCCCTGTGACGCTGTCACACAGCACCTCTCCCCACCCCACACTCCAGCCTGGCCTGGAGCCCACACTGCCAGCTCCCAGCTGTCCCGGCCCTGCTCCCCTGAGCTCTAGAAGGGAAAAACAGACTGTGCCTGGCTTGCTGATTGCACCTTGCACATCCCCTGGTGCTGGGAATGGGTTAAACGTTTGCTGAATGAACACAGGAACCACAAGCCTCTGCCTGGGGGTGAGGTCCCAGAGAGCAGCTAGGGTGAGCCACAGCCAGCCGCCTCCCCATGCAGGACACAGAGGCTGCCTCCCTCACCGGGCCCCCTTCTGTGGGATGCCGGGGAGGTGAAATCTGTGACTGTGGAGCAAGGGGTAGAGGAGTCCTGGGCCTGCAGGTGGGGAGGGGAGAGAGGCAGGGATGGAGGGGCCTCCCCATGGAATCAGTGGGTGGGGGTGGTGAGACCAGGTCTTCCCAGCAGAGGGACCCACGGGCCCCCAGTGCACCAGCTGGAGTCATCCACCCCATCCCAGGCTGCTAGCCAAGGGCATTGCTACTGCTCCCCAGGAGTCTGCGTTGGTGGAAACCATGCCATTGTGGGTGCCGAGAGACCTGCTCCCTGCCTCAGCTGTCCCCGGAGACTTGTCGTCCCCGAGACTGGCAGGCAGTTCCAGCTGATGGGGTTCCCCTGCCTGGGACTTCTGAAAGAGAGGCTAAGGACCCAAGTTGCGGAATCAGGGCAGCTGTGGATGGAAACACAGCGCTCCCGCCCACAGCCACGTGACTGGGCAGCCTAGTAACCTTGCTGATTCCTCATCTGTAAAACGGGGACAGTCCGAGCTGTTAAACGGGCTTGTGGCACGCATCCGTGCAGGAAGCCCCTCAAGCTCTGAGCTCCCCATCCGCTCAGCACCGGCTCAGTGACAGTCGGCATCGCTGTGAGCCTTAACCCTGAGCCGACAGGCGGCGGGGGCTTCTAGGCTCAGCAACTTACAGGAAGGGCCCAGCGGTTCTGGTTGCTGACATTTACAGAGCTTCCCTGTGGCTGCCCAAAAGCTCCCGTGGGGCAGGGCAAGGGTCTGCAGAGGGTGGACGTCAGTGCGTGGGCAGAGGCAGGACCGTGTGTGCACCTGACTTTCCAAACGTGATGCGACCCTCCCTGGAGACCCCAGGTGGTCGTGCTGGGTTTAACTGGCAAAGCCACCGGAGCCTCTGCCCGAGGCTGCGCCATACACGTGGGGTCTTACCGGGGGCCCAGGGTGTCCGGGTGGGCCAGGCTGGCCCGGGAGGCCCACGAGGCCCCTTTCTCCAGTGGCTCCCCGGTCTCCTTTCAGGCCCTAGAGAATAGGAGGGGGTGGTGAGAGGGAAAGGAAGGTGTAGCGATGACACCCTGTTGTGTGCAAGGGCCCATGACCCCACCCTCCTCCAGGTCCCACACGAGGAGGTGGCAGCGGAGATCCACTGCTGTGCCGCTCTGGCTTGTCACTCACCATGGCTGAGATCCCAGCTGGCCCTGGCTGGCCTGGAGGCCCCGGCGGCCCCTAGAGAGAGAGGACTCAGTGGGATGGAAGCCCCCGGGGAGGCAAGGGCCCAGCAGCAGGATGGGACTCCAAGCTTCCCCCACGCCTCCATTCTACTCCTGAAAGCCTCCCTCCCCTCAGGTACACTTGAGCTGCTGCCAGACCCGGGCACAGAGCTGACGGGGCTGAGATCTGGGCTCGGGGTCCACAGGACCCTCCCACCTTCTGTCTGTGAACAGGGCATCCGGAGCTGTGCTACTACTCTACCCCTCCCCACCCCCACCCTAGTCCAGGTCCTTAGCAAGGCCTCCACCTCCTGACACATCCCAGATCTGTCCCAGCCTCTCCCCTCAACCCAGCAACAGACACCATCCGTGGCTTCCGTGCCCTGTGGGTGCCCTCCCCCGACTCCTGACCACGCAGCTTCCACGGCTGCACCGTGTCCTTCTCTAAGCCCAGCTTCTCCCCACCCCAACCCCTGCCTTCTCAGACTACACCCCAGCCCTTCTGAGCCTCGTGGGCTTCCTCCAACACCCCAAGCTCCCCGCTGCCTTAGGCTCTGTGTGTGTGCTGGCCCCTCTGCCCGGGACTCTCCTCCGCAGCACTGCTCAGTCGCGGGCTCCTTCTTCCATGCCGTCCTCAGCTCCCACGCCACTTCTGCAGTGAGGGTTCCTCTAAAGTCACCCCCAGCCCCTCTCTGCGACGCCTCACCACCGCCTGATGCCTTCACGGGGATGTGTTTGCCCGGCCTGTGCGGGAACCCTTGTATATCTTGCACCCCATGGTTGACCCAATGCTTGGAACAGTGCCTGGCGTGGAGCAGGTGCTCAATGGTTATTTGTTGACTGACTGCATGACCTTCATCTGCTAAGTGAACGTGAAGTGCCCAGGAAGCAGGGACGTGGTGAGAAGTTTGGGGGCTACTGAACCTGAGCTCTTTTCTAGCTCTGGGTGGTTGGGGCAGCTCCTATGAGCCGTTCTTGAAGGCCACCACCACCCTGCCCCAACTGTGACAGCCGCGGAAACCGTTTAACTCACAACATGGCCAGGGGGTCCTGGTCTTCCTTGGGGTCCCATGGCACCAGGCTCACCCTACAGGAGCCAGACAAAAAGAAGAAATGATACAGAAGTGGATCGACTTGCATGCATGTGGCTGCTACATGGAACAGAACAGAGCAGGGCAGGTGAGAACAAACGCCACTGGCCAGAGGAGCCAGGCTGGGCTGGGGGCTGCAGCCCTAGGCTGTCCAGGGCCCACGACAGGCCAGAGCCTGCCAGTTAAGGTGAGTGCCTAGCAGCCTCTAGGGAGGGGAACCAGCTACAACCATTAAGGGCAGGGAGAAGGTTCAAGTTACACAGTGTTGGTGAAAGCTCCCCTGGAAGGCCCAGGAGAGAAGGCAGCTGCTTGGCCAGAAGGAGACTGAGCAGGGCCAGCGCCATCTAAAGCCAGCGTGTGCAGACCCCAGCCCTCACCTCCGCGCCGGGCCGGCCGCTGCTGCCAGGCGGACCTGGATTGCCGCAGTCACCCTAGAAGAGAGAGAGGCAGCTGGGGCTCACTACACGTCCACGTGGCTCTCCCACTGCAAGTCGGCCCCACATCACACAACCCCCCACCACCACCACCCAATCTGCCCTGAGCTGCTGGCCTCAGGAGGCCCAGCCGTGGGGACAGCAGCCCAGCTTAGGGTCAGGTAGTTCCACCCAGACCAGGCTGGGCCAGGTCGCTGTGTGTGCCTGCGCTCAGGTCTTACGCAGAGCAGATAAAAACTGCGTGGTCCAAGTCACCAGGCCTTACCTTGGGTCCTGGGAGGCCGGGATGTCCTGTCTTCCCCTTGAAGCCCTGGAAGGGGAAAGCAGGGAGCTGTCAAAGCCCTCACCTCACCAGACGACACAAAGAAAACCAGCCCGGTCCTAACTAGGCCACACCCTCCACCCCCCAACCCCAGCAGCAGCTGCTCAGCTTGGAGCCTCCCAGATTCCCGTCCTTTCCTCAGCTCAACTTACCGGGGGTCCCATGAGTCCGGGGGGTCCAGCGGGGCCGGGGTCTCCCTGGGGAAAGAGAGCAACAGCACTGAGACAGGGGTTGTGGCCACGGCCCACCCCTTTCTCTAGCTCCTCCCAGCTAGCCCAGGGGGTGGGACCGTTCCCTGACTGCTTCGGGCCCTAAGGACTCTGGCCCATCTCTGGGCCTCCGTTTTCCTCCTCTGGGTGCAGAAGAGAGTGACCTCGGTGTCTGTCCTTGCCACAACCCCACTCTCTTCAGCTTCCCTGGCAAGATGAGACCTGACGAGCCGGGACTGGATTAAAGCCCTGCGTGTCTGCAGCTGGATTCTTTCAGAAACCCAGCCTGGTTTCTTTCACCAGCCGAGGTTCTGGATGGAAACTCACTCCCATCACTGGCTCATCCAGCCCGGTCAAGGTCACTAGGAGAACTGGAGGCCAAGGGCTCCGGAGCCCCTGGAAAGGTGGGGGAGAGACCAAAGGAAGGCAAGGGTGCTCGCTGATGGGGCCAGGGGACACTTCAGCTCCCTTTGTTGGGGTTCCTTTGACACCAGCTCTTGGGAAGAGAAGAAGCAGAGGGGCTGCTGGTCCTCCTGAGCCCACCGTCTCACCCTCAGGCCAGGCTTTCCATCCTTTCCATCCAGACCGTCCAGGCCGGCAGGGCCCTGGGGACAGGAAAGAGGCAATCCCACAAGGCTGGGCGGGGCTGCCCCTGACCCCGCCCCTCACCCAGCTCCCACCCCTACCACACAGACACATGCACGCATGTGCACACACGCATGCACACACACACATACACCCCACATGCCCACTGGGCTGACAGGGCACACACTCACCTGGATCCCGGGAGGTCCTGGTGGCCCAGGGGGACCAGGCATGCCTGATGGGCCTCGCATCCCTTCGCTGCCCTGGAAAACAGCCCACCCCCAAAGTCAGCAGGGCCTGGCCCCCTCCCTGGAGACCAGGCCCTGACCCAGGCATTCTGGTGACCCGTGAAAGCTTGGACAGCTGGCTTCTAACCCCAGTGCTGTCCAGGCCAACCTGGATGTCACCTACAAGGCACCCTCCCCTGCTCCCCACTCTGTGAGAAGGGACAGAGCCCGTCCTGGCCAGCGTCCTCGTCAGAGCGAGCAGGAACTGGCACAGCAGGGCTCAGCAGGCATGTGCTAAACTGGAAACACGTGTCCAGTGCCCTGGGGTCTCCACAGCACGCCACTGGATGTGGTCATTGATCTCCCACGACGAGAAGGGTAGGGCGGCCCCTGTCCTCAGGGGGCTCGTGATCCAGCAAGGGGTCCAGGCTCACCCTGACCCAGGACAACGCCACAGTCCACGCGCTCTTTGTGAACAGGGGGCAGTGGGAGCTCAGCAGAGCGAGCTGTCACTCTGGCTGGGGCCCGGGGAAGCATCATAAAGAGGAGTCACCAGACACTGGACTCTGAGGGACTGGAGCAGGCCCAAGAGAAAGGGCAGCCAGAAGCAACCGACGAGAAAGGCAAAGGTTTGGCCTGGGTGGCCGGGACCATGCGATGGGTGGGGCGGGCCAGGAGGCTGGAGTCACAGCCTGACCTGAAAGGGCCCGGAACACTGTGCTGAACTTGATCCAGCAACCAGCAAGGTGTTCTCCCGACTGCACTTCACAGCACCCTAGGGCTTCCTGGAGCTGGGCACAGGAGGTGCAGACCAGAGGGTGGACTCCAAGGCCTCCTAGCCTGTCTTAACCAAAGCAGCCCCACTTGCATCTGTCTGATAGACTGAGATGTCACATGAACTTTTTCTTGTGATCACAAGGCTCAGGGAGGGGCTGGCGTGGAGTAGAGGATAAAGCCACCCCCGAGATGCCAGCATCCCATATGGGTGCTGGTTTGTGTCCCGGCTGCTCCACTTCTGATCCAGCTCCCTGCTAATGGCCCGAGAAGAGCAGTGGAGGATGACCCAAGTGTTTATAGGCCTCTGACACCCACGTGGGAGTGGCTCCTGACTCCTGACTTTGGCTTGGCCCAGCCCAGCCATTGTGGCCATCTGGGGAGCATAGCAGTAGATGGAAGATCTCTCTCTCTCTCTCTCTCACTCTGAATTTCAAATAAATCTTAAAAAAGAAAAGGCTCAGGGACTACAAAGCAAAGTCCAAAAACCCCTGCTACAGGCACTGGAGAGCCGTGGAAATTTCCAGGCAGGAGAGTGAGGAGAGCAGGTGGGTGACTTGGACTGGGTACTGGGTACTGGATAAGGAGCAGGAAGAGAGGCAGGGTGGGGGGCAGGGTGGGCACCGCACTCCCCCAGTGGGCACAGGGCAGCTGTTCTGGACCAGTGGCTGTGTGGGCGGCAGAGGGGAAGGGATCCACCTCCAGACCCAGCAATAGGGGAAAGCTCTAGGGGCAGTGCAATGCCACCAGGCACCAGGAGGGGTCAGCACAGCCCCAGCCAAGGGCAGCCCCCAGCAGGAGTCCGGAGGAGAACCACACTGGCCAGGCTTCTAGGATCCTCTGCGGTGACCAGCCTGAGGAGCTCAGGGGCAGCCACTTGGGCCCTCCACTGGAAGGGGAGGGAAGGAAGCTGGCAGCCGCCACGGCCACTCGTGGCTGACAGGCACTGGCTCGGGGAGGCGGTGAGGGGCACAGGGCTCTCCCGGAGCTGGCAGTCTTGGCACTACTACTGACCTATTGTTCCACTACACCCCCCTCCCTGGCCTTTCGGGCCCCCTACGGGTGTTCCCTCACCTGAAGTTAATTGAGTGCTTTCAGAAGAAATTCCCGAGAGGCTGCAGGACTCCTGCCCTGCCCCTGGCCCCCAGGACAAGCTCGGAAGTCAGTCCTGGGGCCTCATCCACCACCCACCCGGCACATCTAGGGACCCCAAGCTCAGCTGAGCTACCAGGTGGCATCGCATCTCTGTCTAGCCAAGCTCAATGGCAGCCAGCATGGATGGGTCTCCCCGGACTGCTCTTCCTGCCCGTACTGGTCACTGGGGCACAGGCCCCCAGTTGCCTCTTAAGGGACCTTGGGGACAACCTGAGCATGGCTGCCCTGACCCAGACCCATTCCTGTGCCAGGTTGGTGCCTTCTTTGGGGGGGATTCCCCCCTACCCACCAGGTCCCCACTCCCCACCCCCACCCCCACGCCAAGTTCCATGGGCCCAGCCCGGAGGCTTCTGCTCCCAGCCTTGATGTCACAGAGCCAGTCCTGGACTTCCCCCGAGGCCTGGTGCTGGTGGTGGGCTGGAGTGAGTGTGGGGAATGTGGGGCTGATTCCTGGCTTTGGCCAGCCTGGGGTCCTGCTCACCTTCTCCGCTTGGGGTCCGGGTGGTCCAGGGGCTCCAACTTTGCCAGGGAATCCTGGGGGACCCTGTGTCAACAAAGCAGCCGCTGGGAATCAAAGTAGGGCAGGAGGGGGCCCTTCTTCGCTCCCCCTGTGCGTGTTTCTCTGTTGTTAACGCAATGCGTTTGGACTTCCTAGAACACCACGCAGGGGCATGGTGTCTGCCTGGCCGCTGGGCCCACCCAGGAGGCTTTGCTCTCCAGGTCCTGATTCCTGGACTCCGGCCCGGCCACCCAGGCTGTTCCTCCCCTTCTGGGCCCATCCTCGCCCAGCCTGGCCTGGTCCAGCCTGCCCCTCCCGAGGAGACCACATCAGACGGAGCGGCTCTGGGGCTGTACTCACCGGCGGGCCTGGAAAGCCTGGCTGACCTTGGAATCCCTAGGGGAGAAGCAAGGGACAGTGCTGTGCCGCCCCGCCCTGCCTGGCCACCGGAGAGCGGGTGTGTGTGTGTGTGTGTGTGTGTGTGTGACAGAATGAGGCAGCCCCAAGCTGAGCCGCAGGGCTCGCCCCTCTGCCCACCATGGCTGGCAGGTGAGGCCCGAAGTGCCAAAGAGAGCTGGGGACCACCAGGCAGGGAGACCCCGCCTCTTTGTACCTCCCACATCCAGGTCTCAGCCATTACTCACCGGGTCACCCTTCTCACCAGAGTTCCCTTGGGGTCCTCGCTCTCCTCGGGGCCCCTGTCGCCCACAGAGAAGAACACCGCTGGAACCCAGTCCTCCCACCCTCTGACCCAGGGCAGGTCCACCGGGTCCCACATCCACGTCTCCCACCCCTCCCGCACTCACCGCTGGGCCTGGGGGACCTGGGAGGCCTTCTGATCCTGGTGGGCCCTGGGGACACGAGGGAGCAGTCAGTCACTGACGGGGGCGGGGGGGCACGGCACAGAGCAGAGGCAGGTGCGGCAGGAGCCAACTCCGGCTGGCAGCCCTCCCTCTCTCGCCTGAGCTACCTGACGCCAGCCCCCTAACCGTCCTGCTACCACCGGGCTCACTTCAACCTGGCCCACCGATGGCCACCACCTCCTCTTCCCCCAGCACAGCTCTGAGCATGTCACTCTCTTGCTCCCCTCTGCCCATGGAGAGAGGGGCACACCCTCCACCAATGCCGGTCTTGCAGGTGTCCTATGATCCAGTGCCAACCACCCTTCCCGCCTCCCTTCTCTCCTGCCTTGCTCAGTCAGACCGCTGTTCCCTGTGCTCTCACCACTGGGCCTTTGCACGGCTCTCCCCTTTACCTGGAATCCCCACCTGTCCCCACCTGAGCACATCAGCAGATGGCTGTTCCTGCAGCACCCCCCCCACACACACAGCCACTCCCTCTGGGCTCCCTCCCACCCTGCATCCAGATCTGGGCCCAAACACCTCCTCAGAGAGGCCTTCGGGGACCTCGCTCTGAAAAGCAGCCTGCACCGGCTCCAGCCCCTTAGCCTGCGGTTTCCTGCATAGGTCTCAGCTCTCATCATTCACGGGTCTTTGTTCATTCATCTCAGTGCAGAGTTTGCTTTGTCCCTCAGTGTCCTCAGAAGGGAGCCCGGAGCCCAGCGGGCCCGCCAGAAATGTCTGTCACTGAATATGTGTGACGAGGTCTCTGGAATCCCACTGAGGCCTGGCTGAAGTTTGTGAGCAGGGAGTCGGAGCCTCAGCTGAGGCGTGGGAGGTTTGTCACCAGGAGTCCAGGCCCCAGCACTTCCTCCCTTGGGGGAGTCCCGCCATGGGGCTCTTGGTGTCCTCCTCCTCTAATCACAGCCCCCGCCCGCCCAGAGCTGGGGCTGGGGCTAGAGTTTCAGGCCCACCAGCCTTTGCCTTGGCAGGGGGAGGGGAGGGAGGAGGGAGAGGAAGAGGAGGAGGGGAGGGAGGAGGAAGAGGAAGAGGGAGAGAAAGAGGAGGAAGGGGAAGAAGAAGAAGGGGAAGAGGCGGGGGAGGAGGAAGAGGAGTTCCTCTGCCCCCTTCCCGGGGCAGCCCCCACCGCCAGTCCCCACGAAGCCTGCTGGGATTCAGCTGGACGGGCTCGGGGCAGCAGCAGCAGGGGTCACGGTCTGCTCCTTCACAGGCTGCTAGAACATTCTCTCCAGCCGCCTGAGTGGGTGCAGCAGCGGGGGGTGGGGGGGGAGCAGCTCCCTTTGAAGCCCTTCCTCCCACAGGTCCTGTCCATCCCCGGGCTGTGGGCGACTCACCGACTCCCCCTTCTCTCCCGCGGGCCCGCTGTAACCGCGCTCTCCCTTGATGCCCTGACAAGCGGCAGAGAGAGCGGAATTAGCCCGTGGCCCGCCTGTCGCGGTGCTAATGTGAGGGGTGGATCCTGCAGCTGGCACCCAGACTGGCACTCAGAGGCAGATGGCACTGAGGAGGACGGCTGGGGGAGGTGGGGCCGGGCGGCTGCGGCCCTCAGTGGGAAGCGGGACATGTAGGGGGACGCCTCCCAGCCGTCTGCCCTGCTCTCCCCGCACCCCGGGACAGGTCTGGGACTTGCAGGGTGCTCTGTGAATCTGCCCAGCCAAGGCAGAAATGGGGGGCGGGGAGCCACACCGCCAAACAGCTCCAAGAGGAGGCTGCACAGACGGCAAGCAGAGGCAGGGGCTGAAATGCCGGCAGAGGGGCAACCTGCGGAGGAACACCCAGCCTGGTCCTGCCCCGACCACTGCCCACACCACCAGTACCCCCACATCCAGGTTCCCCTTACTCACAGGCAGTCCCGGGGGGCCCATGGCGCCTGGGTAACCAGGTTGCCCTGGAGGACCCTGCAAATAAAGACAGATGTGATGGGCCAGCCCCTCACCGCTTCTGTTCTCCACTCCTTGGGAGCAGGGGATCCCCCTCCACCATGACAGCTACCACCCTGGACCCACATTGCCCTAAGCCACAGGTCCCCTGGTGGTAACCAAGACCTAGGACCCGGAGGCTGAGCCAGAGGAGAGGGCCAGCAAGGGGGTGATGAGGACCCAGTGGAAGGGAGGGCACACTGAGGGCTGACGCCGTGGGAGGACACAGGCCCCCGGGACTCGGGCAGCAGGTGGCAGGGAACAGGGCCACGAGCTCCCTCAAGGGAGTCAGGGCACATGGAGATCTCTGGTCCTGAGGGGCTGCGAAGACCCCCACACTGAGTGATCTGGGTGGAGGGGCAGAGAGTCTCAGAAAGAGGAGTCCACCTCCCCCTGCCATCAGGCAGCCACCCCCCTCCCAGCCCAGGGCCCCCTCCCCGCCCTGCAGGCCTCTTCTTACCGGTTCCCCCTTGTCTCCCGTCAGGCCCCTGAGGCCTCGCTCTCCTTGAAGGCCCTTGGGGAGAAGAATCATGAGAAACCACCCAGGAGTGCACTTCCCACCTGCCCACGGCCTCTGCTCCCATCCTAAGCAAAGGGAGGCGCTAGTGGCCCGGCCCCCACGTCCCAGACGAGGTGACCCAGGAGCTGCGCTGCAGAGGGCGACTGTAGGAGGAGGAAAGCCCTAGCAAGTGGTGCCTTTTGGGCACATTACCCCCCACCAGACAGCTACAGAGATATGCCCCCAGGGGGGTGACTCTCAGGGGGACCCTCAGGTGACTGTCACCAGTGTGCCCCACACAGCAAATGAGAGCTTCTGGAAGTGACACTCCCCAGCACAGGATGGCACCAGATGCCCAGCACTTACCTGTCCAGCCCTCCCACCCAGCCCCGAATTAGGACCGTGGAGAGAGACACAGGAGGACGCCCTCCAGCGTGGCCCCTGCCACTTTGTAGCATGGAAGTGAAGTTCCTGCCACTCAGCGCTGGAGACCCGCCCATCAGCCCTCACTCCTGACCTGCGCGGGGTCACCACGCCACCACGAGCACACCTTCTCTGCCCCCTTCTCCCTCGGCCCCTCCAGAGACGACACCCAGACCTTTCCACCACACAAGACAGATGGCTAGACGGACAGATGGCCCCTTCACCCAAGCAAGCAGAAACACACGAGGCCCGGCCAGAGAGGAGGACGTGGGACAGATGGGGCTGTGACAAGGAGGGGCCCTGCTCCCTGAGCCTCTGTCGCCAGGCTTAGGAGGAGAGGAGCCAGGCCCCGGGAACACAAAATCTGACAAACAGGAGGTTAGTTTCCGTGACCCAGGAGGGAGCAGCGGTGAGGATGGAGGTGACTTAAACACACCTGTGACAATGACGACGGCAGAGCAATTAACGACACCTGGCAGAGGGAGCGGGCCAAGGCACCGGGGCCCCGCGACACCCAGAAACCCAACCGGCGGGCGCCACGTGCCCAGCCTCGGAGCAGCCTGGGACCGGCGCCAAGAAAGAGGAGAGGCAGGGGAGGAAGCTGAGGGTTTCCTCTAGAACGGTGGGAAAGGTGTAGGCACGGCTGCCTTTAAATCCCTGGGGTGCTTCTGGACAGCCCTGCCAAGCAGCAGGGCAGCCAACCTGTGCCAGCCTGCAATGTGAAGCCTTGGCGTCTCCGCCGGGCTCCGAGCCAGGGCCTGGCAGGGCCCCAAGAACGACTTTCAGCAAATCTTCCGTCCACACGGCAGGTGGTGGGGAGCAGGAGGCAGAAGGGAGAAGAGAGGAAGAAAAGGGGCTCCAGGGGGGCGCCAGCTTAAAGCAAGAAGGTAAGAGAGCTGGGGGGCCAGGGAGGGGGTGGAGGGGCGCGGAGTGATCCGGGATTGTGAGCAGGCGAGGAGAGAGGAAACAAGAGGGGGTGGCAGCGGGAAGATGAGAGGGAGAACTGAAAAGAGGCAGAACCCGGGAGGACGTCCAAGCCGCTGGCCCCTCGGGGAAGCTGTGGGAAGCTGTGTCGTTAGCTACCGTGCCTGAAGGGCGACAACAAACACCAGGACAGGGAGACAAGCACGAGGCACAGAGACCTGGCTGGCAGGTGGGGGTGGGGGTGCAGTGCTAGGTTCTTACGGGCAATCCGGGGGAGCCAACAGCACCAGGAAAACCTGGGGGGCCCTGGTGGGAGAAACAGGCAGGTCACATCTCACAAGCACAGTCACGCTGGGGCGGCCTGAGGCTGGGGGCCAGGGCGGCACTGTCCAGGCCGCTGGAGGAAGAGACTCGTGGGTGCTCTCGGCCCACAGGGGCAGCTGCTCCTGCCCTTGGCTCCTCTGTCCAGGGGCAGAGACGCGAATCCGCCCCCAAGTCAGACAGTGCTTCCCAAGTCTTCCAGAATCCTCCTGGCACCTTTGTAAGAGTGGAAGCTCCTGTCTTTTTGCCTGGCCCATCCTGCCTGCCCCGCAACCTCTAGTAGGTGGCTCCCACCAGCCACGCATTTTCAGTTCTTCCCGTCTTTGCCGGTTGCTTCCAGTTTCCTGCCACATCAACACCGCAGGGAACTCTGGGGTGGCTGCACCTGGCCTGGGCTTTGGAGACTTTGCTCGAGATTTGGCCCCAAGAGCAACGGGCGGCAGCTCCAGCTCAGCCCCCAAACTTCGTGGCACCTGGGGCCACAGGGCTAGCGAAAGGTCTGGCCAGAATGCCACACACACACACCCTCCCCGCCCCCCCGCTGCCCAGGGCTCCTGAGTCCAGTGTCGACTACAGCGGCGGGGGAGAGGAAGCACCCACACGCCCCTGCGGGCCTCCCCGGGGAAGGCAGCTCCAGGGCATTCCGTGGTCTGGTGCTGAGGCGGGAAAGGGGGGGACAGTGGGTGTCGCCTCCCTCTTGCCCTGCCTGGCAGCTGGGGGATAAGACAGCAGAGGATGTGTGAGCCCTATGACCCCTCTGAGAGCGGCTCCAACAGCCCAGGGTACCGCAGACACTTACAATAGGGCCTGGAGGACCCGGGGAGCCTCTCACGCCGGGTGGACCCTGCAAAGGAAACCAAGGGAAATGCATGGAGAGGCCGGGGCCTCCCAACCCCCAACTCAGTCGCTCCAGCCAGAGGCAGCAGGGGTGGCTGTTGCCAAAAGAGGCCGATTTAGTGGATGTTAAAACTGCCCTTCTGTCCACTGGGTCACCCAGTGAACATTTAACCGAATAGCTGTTAGGACACTACAAGTGCTGGTGCAGGTGCCCGGGGCACACTGCCACCCACAAGTCAGGACGTCATCGCCTGCCTCGAGGCACTTGCATTCTGGGACGAGGTGGGTACGGGTACGAAGTGGGTGCCTGTGGGATGCTCCTGAACCAAGCCAACGTGCAGGATGTGGGATGGGGATGAGTACAGTGCAGGGAGGGGCCCTGGGGGGCTCCACTTTTAAGAAGATGGTCCAAGAAAGCCTCCCAGAGAAGGTGGTGTTTAAGCCGTGAGCTGGAGGGCAGGCGTGGGCCTAGAAGAGGGGCCCAGGGAGGAAAAGCCAACTAGTACCAGCATGGGGAGAAACCAGCAACCTCGGGGACAGAAGAGGCCCTGGCTGGCCTCTGAGGCTGATGGGGAACCCCAGCCCCCTTGAGGCCTGGCCCCTGGTCCTACCTCTTCTCCTCTCTGGCCTGGCAGTCCCGGAGGCCCAGGCAGGCCAGGGCTCCCAGCACAACCGGGTTCTCCCTCGCTGTTGTCTCCCTGGAGGGGGGATGGGGTGGTGAGAGTGGGCAGTTAGGGCCTCCCCCAACCCCTTGTGCAGCCCAGACTGGGGCAAGACCAGGTGGGGCCCACTCACCCTGGCCTCCTCAGCTCGGGGCCGCTCCCGCTCCAAGAAGCACTGGGGGTGGGGGACAAGGTGGGGCTCTGTCAGGTGAGGCAAGCAGGGAGCCCTCCCCCACCGGGCCTGCCCCGAGCCCGGCGCCTACCCGGGCGCAGTTGTCCAGTCCTGGCACACCGGGGATGCCCTGGTCTCCCTTCTCTCCTTTCTCCAGCAGGGACACAGAGCGGGCCGTCTGGCCCTGGACGCAGTCCCCACAGATGCTCTGCGGAGGGAAGGGGAGGGCAGTGGGGCCTGGGGTGGGGCGGCAGGGCGGGGAGATGGCCAGGTTGGGCCACACGGGGGCACCCTGACCAGCAGCCGTCCTCAGCCCACACTCTCCTGCCCCAGCCCCACGCCTGCGGCAGCTTTGCTCCGCCCCCAGGGGACCCAATCCCAGCCATCGGCTTTGAGTTTCCTCCAGGAAGGAGCTCTGGCAAAACCAAGCCAGAGCCACTTTCCAGACAGGCGTGTGGGAGGAGGCGGAGGGGCCCGCAGAGGGACCATCTGTCCCGGCTGTCCCCGCAGCCTGTAGCCACTGCCAGGACAAGGCATGCGGGTTGAGGCTGAAAATGCTGGCTCCAAACGCAGCTTCGCGGCCCAAGGGAGCGGAGGAAACAGCTGTGGGGGAAGCCGGCCGTGCCAGACGCCCTCTGGGACCGGGTGGCCCGAGCAGACCCCACTGCTCCGGGCTCCCCAGCAGGCTGGGTCGGGATCAGAAGGGCCTGCTGCTATCCCGGGATTTTCAGCTTCTTCGGGTCACAGATCTCTCTGAAATTTTGATAAAAGCTACAGGTGTCCCCCACGGAAGGATCAGACCCACTAGAAAAAGCCAGTGTCCGATTGCAGGGGCCTGGGGGGCCTGGAGTCTCTCTGTGGCCTGGTGTGGTGGCCATGGCCTCCCAGGCAGCAGCCCTTGCTCTCCCTTTCACTGTTCGCCCAATGAGAGCAATCACCAGTCACCATTTACTCCGTGCCTGGGAGGCCAGGAGTGGCAATGGACCTTCGCACATTTTCACACCTGGTGCTCAGGGCTCAGGGGGTGGGGATCTTATGAGCATTGTGCAGAAGAGCAAGTTGACGCCCACAAGAGGCGGGCGGGACTGCTCTGGGTAGGCAGGAGCCCGGAGCGGCCCTGTCAGTGTGCGGCCAGAGCCAGCGCTCTCCCCCCAGGCCCAGGCCTCCTCTGGGCTGTGGATGCAGCACCCCCTGGGCTGCCACCCAGCCCCTTCTCCAGACCCCACTCGCTCGGTGGGCGCATTAGGGGATGACGGTGGAGCACGTGGTTATGAAATCAACAAACGAATGGTCACGAGAAGAAATGCCAAATTCTGGGTTTGGAGCCACACAGTCACCGCCCAGGGGCAAGACTTGGGGAGACCCAGGCTGACAGAAGCCGCGATGAGGATGCCGGGGTCTTGCTTGTCACAAGCCCGCAGTTATCTCGACTGTCGCTGCACCAGAGGGTCGGCCCCACCTCCTGCTCTAGCTGTGTCTAGCTGTTCATGGGGGGTGGGGCAGGCAGTCTCAAACTCTGCTTGACCGGGTCCCCGGCAGGGCTGAGGGACGTCCTGGCCAGTGGCAGTGCCAGGAGAAGGGGGCATGCTCTGGGGCCAGGGCTGGGAGGGCCCCCTGGGGATGCTAAGTGCAAAGCCCTGAAGGCAGCAGGAGGAATGAGTGCACCCTCATCCCCTGTGGTGACGAAGCCTGACCCGGCCACTGCACGGGGTGGGGTCTTATGGCAGTTTGCAGGTGCACACCAAACCCAGGCCCTGTCTTGCACCACTGGCATGGCTTCTCATTCCCTTGCTGGATTCTTTCTGCACTGACCAGAGAGGGGCTGCAGCCTTTCACCAGCCTTTCTCCTCCTGGCCCTCCACCGCCCGTCTCCGCTCTGCTGCAGGTCACGCCCTGATGTGTCCCTGGAGCTCCAGGGCCTCACTGCCAGCTGCCGTGGGCCCACTCAAGGTTGGGTTCTGCTGACAGCAGCCGCCATATGGGTCCCTTCCCAGGACTCCTTTAAGCAAATGGTGCCTGGGGGTCTGTTATGAACCAGGCAGCAGCTAGGCCCTGCAAGGCAACTGCATGGATCGCATATTCCCTACAAACAGCCAGCCAGTCGCTCAGCGCTCTGCTCCCTCCCACCCTCCTCTGCAAGGTCTGTGCAACTGAGCACTTACAAGGAGAGTCCCCTGAGGACAACCCCGGCACTCCCAGCCCACCTCGTGCCCGCTTACCTTGAGGAGGTGCTGCTCGATGGGGAGCGACCCCTGCAGGAGACAGAGCGTGGGGGACAGCAGGTGAGGGATGGGGAATTGGGGCAGCCTGGGGAAGCATCACCTCGGCTTCTCCCAGCTTTGGAAGGGAGAGGACAGGGACTCTCCCGACCCATGGCAGCCGCAGGAGCCGCCGTGGGCAGTTCAGCCCTGGGCAGGGAGGGGGTGGCCAGTGAGTTCTGGCAGGTACCTACCAGTTCCGCGGTGAGCCCAGGCTGTCCTGGCAGACCGTTGTTCCCAGGCACTCCCTGCAGCCAGGAAGACAAGAATGAGTGGCCCCCTCTCTCCAGCCTGCTGGTCACCCTGCTCCCTTGTCCTGCCCAGCCAAGCCCTGACGGGCACAAGGTTCACATCTCTTCTGAGCTTGGGAGTCTCCAGATCCTTTGCAGGTGCAGCCAAGAAGGCCCAAAGGAGTGACCCCCCAAAACCAGCCCAATAGAGAGTGCTTTCCCTACAGGCCGGGGTGCAACCAAAACCAGGCAGAGGCGCTTCCATGTGGCTAACATTTCTTTCTGGGCTAAGCAGTTTCTGGCATTTTCTCCTATAATCATCGTGGTTACCTGGTGGTGTTATCTCCATGTTAAAAACAGAGCAAAAAACTCAGAGAGAGTATGCAAACTGCCAAAGGCCACCAAAGAAAAAAGTCACAGGGCTGGGACTCAATGGGGACCACCGGCTTCCGACCCCTCTCATAACGACGATTTCAGCCTCGTTCCTCCAAAGACATCCCCAGAACGTTCGTGTGTACAGCAAGGCGTGTGCCTGCGGCTCAGACCCATCTAGCTGCATGACGAGCTATGTTTGGCAGATTACTTGGGGGGGGGGGGGGACTCCATGCCTCAGTTTCCTTATCTGTCAAACAGGGAGAGTTTATGGTGAGGCTTCAAGGAGACAGTGGCTATAGGGAGCTTAGTCCTCCACACCTGGGAGCCTCCCAGGACCCCTGGCCAGCTCACAGTGTGCAACTGGGTATTAAACTCTCCAGGGAAGGTGGGGGGGGGTGTCCCTACTTGAACTCCCAGGAGGGAGTGTACATTAAACACGTGCAGAGTGAAGGCACTGTTGCTTGGCCCGCTCCTCCCTGCACGGGATCTCCTTGGCCTGTGCCGAGACCTGGCCTCCCTTCAAATCCCAGCTCCCAGCACCGGAACACATCGCTGCTGGGAGACTCCTCCAGGCTTGGGTCACACTGGGAGGCAGCCCTCACCCAGCCCCACCGCGTCCCTTCCCACCCAGGCGGCCCCCTCCTCGGCACCAGCAGGGTGGAGGACAGTGCCTGGCACAGGGACAATGCCTGCGTGCTAATTATGATCAGGCCCTCGATCATGACTCAACCCCTGCTCCTCTCTTCAGCGCAGATGTGCGAGTTCAAGCCTGATACTTGGTGATCCCTTCCTGACCCCCCCAGAACTAAGTGGGCGTTCCACCTGCTCTACCATAGAACTAAAGAGTGCAGCCTGAGTTAACACTAGGCTCAACTGCCTACTAGTTATGGGGCCTCGGGCAGATTTCTTATCCTCTGTGCCTCAGTTTCCACATCTGTGAAATGGTTTGGGATGAAACGAGATCACAAGGCACTGGGTGAGCGAGGGCCATGCGTCGCTGAGCCTGCTTCTGCATCCCAAGACAGGAGCGGCTGAGCCCTCCGGCACCTTGTTCGGCACAGGGCAGGGGCCTGCTGGTGGCAGCCTGGGTTTGGGCTCAGGAACTGGCACCAGAAGAGGACTCTGGTGCCCGGGACCAGACTCAGCGGTCACTCTTTTCTGCCTAATGTCAGCATGTCTGGCAGGGTTCACAGCCCATCAGCGCTCCCTGTGAATGGGGCGCTTTGAAAGGACTCTTGGCTTCCCCTAAGCAAACTGGAAGAACCCCCCCCCACACACACACACACACAGAATTGGGATCCTGGTGGAGCTTCCCATCAGCAATGGTGGCTTCCTCGCCGTGGCACGTTCCCAGCCCAGAAAGGGGCGGTGTGCTGGGGTGGGGAGGAGCCACCACGTGACTCTGCTTCTCCAGGTGGGAGTCACTCTGCTTCTCCAGGTGGGAGTCACTCTGCAGGGGCTGAGGGTCACAGGCACGGAAGCTTTCCTGCTGGACCTCCTGGGCCCTCTGGGAAAGGTGGCCTGCTGTGCAAGCCACTGGGGAGCTGTGCTGACTGCCAGCGGAAGGCAGCAGAGAGTGCTCTGCGTGGGGGAGGCACAGTCCAGCGTGGCCAATGATCATGGCTGAGATCCTGCTCTGCCGTGACTAAGGGGGTAGCACCCCCTTCCTTATGTAAGGGAGGAGCATGATGCAAGGCTCAGATGGGTGAGAGAATGGAGGCCACACAGCACTTCCCCCCGTCATCACAGTAACAATGGTCAGTGCCTCCCCAGCATTTAGCACGCGCCAGGCTCGGCTTAGACCCCTTGCACACACTGACTCCTCCCATGCACTGGTTTCTGCCCTATGGTGGGGGCGCTGTGGTTATCCCTACTTAACAGATGAAGGAACTGAGACACAGGGAGGTCAACTAACTTGCCCAGCGTCACACAGACAGCACATGGCAGAGCTGGGATTCAAAATCGGGCTGCCTGAGTCTGGAATGCACGCTCCAGTGACAATGCCGCACCCACCTCAGCTCGAAGTCCCTGCTCTCCTTGCTATTTCCCACCTCCGGGCCTTTGCACCTGCTGCTTTCCCTGACCAGGCTGCTCTCCATCACCAGCTTGCCCCCCATTTCCTTTAAGTTTTGATTAATTCCACCTCCTTTTCAGCACTTTTTGCAAATATCTTTCCTGCCCTCCCTGCACCGTCTATCCCCACCCCGACTCCCACTCCGTCTCTCTCCGCAGCGCGTACGTCTAATACACTACATTCTGTTGATTCATCTTGCTTATTGTCTGTCTCTCCTTCTAGACTGCAAACTCCAGGAGGGCAGGGGTCTTTATTTTTGTCCAATGCTGTGTCCCCAGCACCTAAACCAGTGCTCAGAAATCAGCACGTGTACAAAAACATGTGTTGTGTGAACGAATATCAAATGGCAGAGCTCTGGACCGTGTGAGAGATTTGATCTGACCCAGATCCTGCCTTTCTGACATTTGACCAAAGCCTGAGCTTGGCGTCTACCGGATGCTAACACACAACAGGGCATTCCGCAAAAATAAATAAATAAAGGGCTGGGCTCAGCGGGCCCCCTCCTCACCGCCCTGGAGACAAGAGCATGTGGGAGCACGGCTGGGACCAGTTTGAGGAGCACCTGCTCAGAGCAGACACAGAGCACAGAGCAGACACCGTGACCGCACGACCCTGCCACCCGAACCCTTCCCTCTCTCCTCCCCCCTTACCTGCAGCCCAGGCATTCCAGGGGGCCCTGGCGGTCCAGGAACACCCGGAGGACCCTGAGAGAGAGAGAGAAGAAAGAATCAGGGCCAGAGGAGAGCTGTGCCCCATCGCTGGGGGCAGCAGTGGCAGGGCGGGCAAGCCACAGGGCGCCGGCGAACAAGAGGAGAGGCAGGGAGACAAGCGACACACCTGCGGGCCCGGCTGCCATGAGCTGCCCATCCAAAGTCCCGGAGCACCCTGGGTGGGAGTGGGGGTCGCAAAAGAAGAGGAGAGGTTATAGGCAACGTCCACACCAAGCGCGGGGCTGCGTGGGGAGGCGGCTGGCTGGGGCGCGGAGCCCTGCGAGGCCCTTGCTGGAGAACAGCAGGCTTGGCCGAAGCCAGGCTGCATCCCCTGGCTGGGGCGCAGACTCTAAGCGCCACTCACCGGCATGCCAGAGAAGATGGGGTCGCCTCGGTGGGGGCAGGCACACTCCCCTGGCTCACCCTAAAGAGACAAGAGCCTCTGTGAGGGGTGGGCAGGAGTGGGCTGGGTCAGGGGGAGGCCTCTGGAAACCAATATTGGGAGGCCAAGTGTGCTCTCCAGAGAGGGGGGCCAGGGCTTAGGTGCAGCATCTGCCGCTTCCGATGGTGCCCCGGGCAACCTGTCCAACCTCTCTGACCCTCAGCCTCCTTGTGGGTAACACTGAAATCGTGATTCCAGACTGGATGCCTGCACACGAGGTCCCACCACCCGGTAAGGACTCGGCAGAGCCCGGCTACTTTTGTCACTGGGGCTGCTCAGTTACAGCCTCGTGCAGCGGCACGGGTGTCCTCACCTCACAGCCGCAGCTCCACCCTGCTGCAGGCTTGCACCTCTGGCCCAGCTGGGCTTCCAAGCCCTTCTCTCCCAGACTCTCCTGTCTGTCCTCTCCCTGTCAGTCCTTCCTAACTCACTTCCTGCTTCATCCTCTGACTCCACCCCGCCTGCTTTGAAATTGCAGCTGCCAGTGGGAGCGGGACCTTGTTCTCTGGCCTCCTGCTGTCCTAATTTAGTCTTGGGCCAGCAACTAGGGGAGTAAGGGATTCTGGGGGCTCCTGGAATCAGGGAGCAGGTGGATGGCATGGAGATCAGGATGCGTCTCCGGCCCCCACCCTGCAGCCAGGGCATCTCTGTACACAGGGGTTTTCCTGCGGGCTGCAGGCACTGCTAATGCCCCCTGGGAATGGGTCCCAGGTCCTTGGGTCTGGGTCGTACCTTCTCTCCTCGAGATCCCTTCTCGCCCTGCAGGGAAGAAACATAGGGAGGTGAGTAGAAAGAGGTGCGGAGCAGGGCCAGCCACAACTTCCTGCTGCCCCTTGGCACCAGACTCACCGGCATCCCTCTGACTCCTGGATGGCCCATCTGTCCTTGCTGCCCAGCGTGGCCCTGAAGGAAGAGAGCCCAGAGTCAGTGGGTGATGCTGGCCGGCAGGAGGGGGCAGGACCAGCAGGCGCAGCACCAGGCTCCCCAGTGCCCACATTTTAGAGGAGGCAACGGAGGCACAGCAGGCAATCAGAGAAGAGGAGGAGGAGGAGGAGGAGAACTGGCATTGCCTGAGCACCTGTGGGCCACGTGCCTGACCAGGAACACAGGGTGGAGCCCCCACACCCAGCCCTGCTGGGTGGCATGGTTCCACTTTTCAGGAAGCTCAAGGGGAGATAGCAATAGACCCAACAGCATCACTGCACCCAGGCTGGCCAACCCCAAGTGTCTCTCTTTAGTGTGTGACACACGTTCTCTCCATCACATGCCACATTGAGTGACTGGACTATTTTTTTTTCTGTTATTTTCAATGCCCTTTTTTAAACAAAATAAGATTATTTATTTGAAAGCCAGAATGACAGAGGGAGAGACACAGGGGAAAGAAAGAGAGAGAGAGACACAGAGAGAGAGAGAGAAAGAGAGAGATTATATCCCCTGGTTCACTCTTCAAAAGGCCACAACAGCCAGGGCTGGGCCAGGCAGAAGCCAGGAGACTGGAGCTGCACACAGTCTCCCACACTTGAGCCATCTTCTGCTGCTTTCTCAGGTGCATTAGCTAGGAGCTGAGTTAGAAGTAGAGCAGGCCGGCGCCGCGGCTCAATAGGCTAATCCTCCGCCTTGCAGCACCGGCACACCGGGTTCTAGTCCCGGTCGGGACACCGGATTCTGTCCCGGTTGCCCCTCTTCCAGTCCTGCTCTCTGCTGTGGCCTGGAAGTGCAGTGGAGGATGGCCCAGGTGCTTGGGCCCTGCACCTGCATGGGAGACCAGGAGAAGCACCTGGCTCCCAGCTTCGGATCAGCGTGGTGCGCTGGACGCAGCAGCCATTGGAGGGTGAACCAATGGTAAAAGAAGACCTTTCTCTCTGTCTCTCTCTCCACTCTGCCTGTCAAAAAGAAAAAAAAAAAGAAAGTATGTTATTAAAAAAAAAGAAGAAGAAGAAGAAGAAGAAGAAGAAGAAGAAGAAGTAGAGCAGCCGGGACTCAAACCAGGGCTCGTAGAGGATGCTGGGCCACAGCGCCAGCCCTGGGACTATTTATTTTACAGACAAGGAACTGCAGACTCTGAGGAACTGGCCCTTGCTTGAGGTCACACAGGTAGTGAGTGAGGGGCTAGGAGTGGGAGGTCTCCCGGGTGGGATTCAGCTTAAGGGGCGAGCTGGAGAGCACTCGTAGAAGAACCTGCAGTGTGGCAGAGGGGTGGGGTTGTGCTGGCCGCCTTCCCCTGGGACCCTCCACCTGCCCACAGGGCCTCGGCATCGCTGCCTTTCCCTCCAGGGCCTCCTCGGGACAGGCAGAGGCCTGACTGTCCAGCTCTGCTGCGCCCACGGCAAGTCCCGTGCCCTCTGGGCTTTGGTGTACCCTGGGGAGGAATCCGTCAGCAATTCCCAAACTGGAACCAGAACTTCTCTAGGGACCCACAAAGACAGGAAAGCACACGACACGATTCACTGGGCTATTTTCAACATTACCAAAAGCCCAAGAAAAATTATACCTTTGCCCACGACCCAGCATGGCACAGCCCAGCTGAAAGGTAGCATTTCTTTGATTTAGGCTAAAATTATATCATCTTGCAAAATTCTAGTGGGTTCATGCGGAGCAGAATCTGGCTATTATACAGGTCTTTGATGACTAAAATGAGAAAATGCATTTATTATTACTTAATCTATGCAATTTGTTCAATAGACACATCTTTTAAACCTGACGCATTGTCTCAGGTCTTGCCACCTAGAATGTTCCCAGCCACGAAGAGAGTTCTCGCAGACAGCATGGGTTTGGAGCGTCCCTAAGGGCCCCAGGATCTGAAGTCAGGGGCGGGCTTGGGTCACACAGGCCTGGGTGCAGGTTCGTGGCTCCGCCCCTGTCATTCTCTCTTGAGCCTTCTGTGTCCTTGTCTATGAACCGGGGACAATAATAGCAGTTTCCTTATGAGGAAGAAGTGACAGACTGTGTTTAGGGCTTAGCACAGGGCCTCAGCACAGTCACTGCTCAAAAAATGGTGCCAATTAGGAGCAGGCATTTAGCCCAGAGGTTAAGACACTGGTGTCCCACACCGCAGTGCCTGGGTTCGATTCCTGGCTCCAGCTCCTGACTCCAGCCTCCTGCCAATGTACCTAAGTTTGTCCAGCCCAAAGTCCGTGTTTTCTCCATTCTCTCTTTAGGATGTGATACAGGGTGGGAGGCAGTGGTGATGGCTCGGTAGTTGTGTTCCTGCTGTCCATGTGGGAGACCTGGATTGGGTTTCCAGCTCCCAGCTTTGGCCCTGACTGATGTGGGCATTTGGGGAGTGAACCAGAGGATGGGAGTTCTCTTTTTCTGCGTCTGTGTCTCTGTGGGCCTCTTATAAAAGCAATGGTGCTCGTTATTACCATTCAAGCACTCCCTGTAACAGTGTTCTCTTCCTCCTCAGGAGACGGGCCTGCTGAGCCCGCTCTCCTCTTCCCATCCCCCACGCTGCTGGGAAAGGCTTGGTCAGCCCCTTGCCCCCTTCCCAGCAGCAAGGTCCCTGGTCCCAGCAATGCCCCCAGCACAGCTCACAGAGCGGACTCTTACCGGAGGGCCAGAGACACTGGCACCTGGAGGCCCCGCAGGCCCAGTGGCTCCTTTCATCCCTGGAGCTCCCTGGAGGAGAGAGGGTGACAAGGCTGCAGGGACACAATTCGCAGCTGGCCACAGGCCCCCGGGTGAGCTGAGCTCAGGCCTAGGGCAGGCCTCTGGCCGGCACTTCTCAGCCCCCTGAGACCCTGTACCCACTGCCAGAGCACCTGGAGGCGCTGCAGGCCCAGCGCCCAGGGAGGCAGAGGCTTACCTGGGCACCTGTCTCTCCAGTGGGGCCGGGTGGGCCCCGAGGTCCCGGAAGGCCCTGCAGAAGAAAGCACGGGCAGTTTTCCCTTATCCTAGAGTGGCCCCTCCCCCGTCCATCTCTGCCGGGCCCAAGGCAGACATACCTGAATGCCAGGCAAGCCCTGGGCTCCAGGCTCCCCCTGCAAGTGAGAAAGGGCACACTGGGGCATGGCACCCAGGCCAACCTGCCCCTCTGGACCCAGTGGTCTTACCCCACTGCAGACCTGGTCCAGGGTGGAGTGTCTGCTTGCCCAAACTCAGAGGGAGCACCCCAGGGAGACCCTGCACGTCAGAGAGCTGGAGGTCTAAGCCAAGGCCTTGACAAAAGCAACAGCGGCCAGGGCTGCTGCTGACTCTGCTCCCAGAGCTGCAGCTGTGAGCAACCGAGCCAGCCAGAGCCCTGCAGTCTGGGGCGATGGGAGTGAGCAGCTGTCTAATGGAAGGGTTGGGGGTGGACACGCAAAGGGAAGGCTGGAGACTCACCTGGGGCCCCTGTGCTCCTATTCCTGGAGGCCCTGGCTCACCCTGGAGAGGCAGAGGCACAGTTTCTTGTAAAACACCCCTCGCCCTCACCCGCCTCCCTCCTCTGTACCTGTCTCCATTTCCCCCCATCCCAGACCGGCTGACCCCAGGTATCTCCTTATCCCCAC
This sequence comes from Oryctolagus cuniculus, assembly GCF_051225735.1. NCBI lineage: Eukaryota > Metazoa > Chordata > Mammalia > Lagomorpha > Leporidae > Oryctolagus > Oryctolagus cuniculus. Next base: position 141,521,563 of record NC_142873.1, on the reverse strand, counting down.
ACAGCTGTAGCCCACACATACCTGTGTGCCCTTCAGTCCTGGGGGCCCCGGAACTCCTGGCAGACCAGGCTGACCCTAAAAGGCACAGGGGATCCTTGGAATCCCCATGGGAGGCAGGGGCCGAGGAAAAGGAGGCATAGTCCAGGCAGCCCGCACTCACCGCTTTGCCAGGCCGGCCCACGCCTTCTGGGCCCTGCTCTCCTTTGGGGCCCGGCCTCCCAGGCAGCCCCGCCACGCCGGTCAACGCTCCCTGCAGGCTGGGGCAGGCAGTGCAGCCGTCACCCTGGTCAGAGATGGGCACAGCCCGGGAGCCCATGAGCCCGGCCAGGGACAGGCACCGCAAAGGGGGTCCTTGTTCTGAGCGCTCCGCCCCTCTGCTGCCCACACCTCAGCCTGGCGGGCCGCTGGCCTCCTCTGAGGCTCACAGCCCCACCTCACAAGCTCTGCCCTCCTCCCCACCCCACTGCCCTCATGCTTCTCGCACCACAAACTGCACCCCCAACTGACCTTTTCTCCTTTCGGCCCTGCGGGGCCCCGCACCCCAGGTTCTCCTGACAGTCCCGGCTGCCCCACAGTGCCTGGCATTCCCGGGTCCCCAGGATTCCCGGCATCACCCTGTAAGGAGTGGGGTTCACCAGGGCCAGGGGTCACCCAGCTAGACATGGGCTGCCCCATGGGACCCATAAACACAGTCCCTGCCTGGGGCTGGGGGTTGGGAAGGAGGCGGAGAGGGGTCACAGGCCAGTGAGGGAAAAGCAGTGGGGAGGGCATCGGAGAGGAGGAGCCCCCACCCGCCACGTCCCCCAAGGACCTCTCACCTTCTGCCCCTTCAGTCCACGCTCTCCAGCCTTGCCCTGAGGAGAAAACATTGCCAGTCCCCATTCACTTGTACTGGACACCCAAAGTGCCCAGTGCAGTATTGGGCCTGGGGCCCCACCCTCAACAGCATAGACCAGAGCCCTGCTCACAGGCTCCTGGAGCAATCGGTGGAGGTTAAGAGAGGCGACCTGGACAAGTTACCTCCTCCAGCTTGCGCCTCAGTTTGTTCACCTGTCAAATTGGAATTACGAGAACCACACAAGGTGGGACCCCTGGGGATCTTAGGCGACCGGACAAGCTCATGTGTGTGCAGTGGTGCCTGGCACAGGGTGCCCAGTATGTCCCAGCCCCTGCTCCTTTCAAAGCAGTAACAGTCATCAGGATCATAGTGGTGACCACCATCATTTCTCCAGGGCCCGCTGTGTGTGGCTTTCGCGTCGTACACGTCCTTGCTAAGCCTTACGGTCATGCCACTGGTGGGACGCGGGGGTGTGGAGAATGAAAGCGAGGGGCTCAAGTCAAAGCTGCAGTAAGAGGCAGAGCTGGGATGGGAACCCACCCAGTCCTAAATCAGCGCGCTCTCTGCCCATTCTGCCCACTGCATCCCAGGGTAAAGGACAGGGCGGCTCCTGCTGGGGGCAGAGACACTGACCCCTCCCCCTCCACCCCCAACTCCACCCCCAGGGAGTCCAGAGACCCAGCCCTGTCTGCCTCTGCCTGCAGAGGCCCAGAACTCACCTGCTTTCCCGGCAGGCCGAAGCCTGGAGGCCCGGGATCCCCCTTCTCTCCAGCAGGGCCGGGCAAGGCCACCATGCGGCCAACGCCATCCTGGGGCTCGGACAGGACTGGGCATGGCTCACAAGGCTCCCCCTGTGGAGCAAGGGCATCGGGCTAGGGCTCTCCAGCTCTGGGGCCCAAGGGCCAGGCTTGGGATCTGGGATTCTGACACAGGTGAGGGAGTATCTCAAGAGAGACTGGGGGGAAACAGGCATGAAACAGAGGCAGGGGCTGTCAAAGGGGGTCTTGACTCCAGGGCCCAGGCACTGAGGAGCGGGGAGGCTGGAAGTAAGCAAGGTGTCTGTCTAGGAATTGTCCCCTCTCACCTTTGCCCCTTTGATGCCCGCTGGTCCTGCCGGCCCTGGTGGCCCCTGCATGATAAGAAGCCACATGTGACACCCAGCATCTGCCGGGGACCGGCCCAGGCCAATCGCTCCCACCTGTCCTCCCCCAAGCGGCTGCCGTCCCAGACAACACTTACCGGACTGCCAGCTGGCCCCGCCTCCCCAAAATTACCCTGAGAGCAGAGCAGAGAAGGCATGGTCAGACAAGGGGTGGGGTCTGGGTGCTAGAACATTCCTCAACCCAGAATTACAAGAGGAACCCCCCGGGACGTCTACACGACATCCTATTTCCTGGCTAGGGAAGCTAAGGCCCAGAGAGAGAAGAGCTCTTCCCCCAAGGCCCCTGTGGCCAGCCAGGGGCTCAGATCCATGTTTCTGGCCCACGTCCGCCTTCACAGACTCCCAGCCCCACGCTCACACTGCCCCGGCTCCCAGAGCTCATCTGCGTTCACCCAACAGCTGGGTCCTTCACCTTCCTACACGGAGCGCTGGGCCAGGCAGCAGGTGCACAGCGACAACCAGCGCTGGCTAAAACGCCTCGCGGGGCTTACACACTCAGAACCCTCAAAACACTGACTTCAAACAGCAAGGAAGCAAAGAAACCGAGGGAGGCGACAGAGTGAGTGGGAGGAGGCATTTCAGCCGGGGAGGCCTGGGAAATGTTAGCTGCGATTATCATCAGAAGGATGAGCCTAAGGTCGGCTGAGGAAAGAAGAGGAGGGGGTGGGGGAGAATGTTCTAGACGTTCCTAGTGGGGACCACAGGGACAGAATGAAGAGGTGGCAGCCGTCTTGACATGTTCCAGAACAGAAGGAGAGCCGGTGCCACTAAAGCACGGTGGAGAAGAGGAGAGACGGAGCCAGACGGACCTGGAAAGGCAGAAGCCGGGTCATCAGTAACTACCCGAGGAAAAGTGGACTGTTGAAGGGCCGCAGTGGCCATGCAGGGCGAGAGACGATGGCGGTGGGAGCGGAGAGAGCAGAGGCCCTGGAGGGAGGAGTCGCTGGCCGAAGCGCCAGATCCTAGCTGGTGGGCTGATGGCAGGCGTGGTGTGGGGGAAGGCAGGAATCAAAGGCGACGTGGGGGTTGGGGCTGGGGTCCAGGAAACTGCATAGATGCCAGTCCCTGAAGTGGAGAAGACTGGAAGGAGGGCGGGCAGTGGGGAGAGGGTGCACAAGCCCCATCTGAGTGTGCTTTGCCTCTCAGAGCTGGGCCTGCACACATGTCTACTGTACTGCCCGCACCAGGGCACTGGTTTGCCCACAGGGCCCTCATCCCCATCTAAGGAACACTGCATTGCAAGATCAATGTCCGCTGTCTCCAGTGTAGTCACAAACACAAACGCCGCCACGGGCCCGGAGACGGAGTGACCAGGCCCAGTGATGAAGACACACACTGGAGCCAGACTTCCTGGGCTCGGCTCCCAGCTCCACATCCAAACACTCGTGTGACTTTGAGCAATTCACTTGGCCTGCGTGCGCGGCTCTGCTCTCATCCATAAAATGGGAACAAAGGAAGAGGCACTCCAGAGTGCATGGGGAGGATAAAACAAGTGAACACATGGACAAGACTTGGAACAGGGCCCGGAGCATAATAAGTGATGAAGAAGGATTAAATGTTATTTTACTATAAGGTAGTCTTGAGTAAGCTTAATAGTTTTAGATGATCATTAAATTAAAAGTACAACACTAAGGAATTCTCTCGGAGAGCGTGCGGGCTCTTGGAAATAAATTATTGGACTCCATCTGCAAAACACTGGTGAATTTATTTCACTGTGAATTTACAGTTGGGTGCCTTGTCGACATCGTCTCTATTCCTGCCAGGGCCACCCCACCCTGCCTCCCTGCTAAGAAGCCTGCCGTCCCTGACCTCTGACCCAAGCCTCACCTTCTCTCCTTTCAGCCCTGCAGGCCCCGGAGCACCAGCTTTGCCCTGAGGAAAGAGCCAGGAGTCACAGCCTCTCCCACCCCAGGCCCCGCAAGGCCCCCCCTGGGTCCCAGTGTCCAGCCCGAAGGAGCAGGGCAACATCAGGATTCGGACTCTCACAAGCCCGCGGGTAGCTGGACAGTTCCTTCTGTCTACACCCAGGCACTTGGAGGTCCTAAGAGGAAGTCCCAGCCTGGGACATCCCAGGGACTGGGACTGGGACGGAGAGAGGACTGCGGGTGGGCCAGGGTGCAGGCTTGGGACATCTCCCTCGTGGCCTCTCTCTGGGTCCCTGCCCTTGAAGAATCAGGAAGGCCACCAGTGTGACAAGGACGGGCTGTGCAGGCCTGGGAGGGGAGGAAGCGGTCACTCACCGGAAGGCCAGGCAAGCCGAGGCCCGGGGAGCTCACTTCTCTGAGGTGCTGGGCTTCTACAGGCGAGCCGCAGGACAAGCAGGGCTCCCCCTGCGGGAGGGACAGAGGGATCAGAAAGGTTCCCGGGGAGGCAGAGGAGCAAAGCAGGAACGGGGGCTCCCTCACCTTCTCTCCTTTGATGCCTTGGATGCCAGGGTCTCCCTGCAGGGGAAAAAGGTTTGTGGGCTGAAACTGGGCACATTGGGGCAGCCCAAACTCTCTGGCCATAGATGAGGACAGCCCTGTTCCAACACCCCGGGGTCCCTCCACCCCAGAGGTGGGGCTTACCAGCCCATGTAACAAACGGGGGAAGAGGCCAAGGTGACACTCACATCCCACATCAGAGTGCCTGGGTTTGTGTCCCAACTCCTTTTCTGATTCCATCTTCCTGCTAATGAGCACTCAGGAGGCAATAGCCAAGTACTTAGGCCCCTGACACCCACGGGGGAGACCTGGATGGATTCCCTGACCCCTGGCTTCGGGCTGGCCCAGCCCCAGCAGTTGCAGGCATTTGGGGACATGAACCAGAGGAAAGGTCTGACTATCTCAGTCTCCCCGTCTTTCGTATAAATAACAATCTAAGCTTCCCCAACGGAAAGTTCCTGTTACGTACCCGATCACCTTTCTGTCCGGCAGATCCCAGGCCCTCCTGAAAGAGAAGCCCTGTGAGGGAGTGGGGCAGGGAGCCCAGGCCAGAACCCCAACCCAGCCCTGCCCATACTTCCAGTCATACCCAGGCCCAGGGCACAGCCCCACTCACAACAAGAGCCGGCTCCACCCCAGCGTGCCCAAAAGGCATCCTGGAGGCTCTTGGAGAGCTGTGGGAGGTTGCCATGGAGACCTCGGGCGGCACTCTAGCCTGGCCCTGAGCTCTATGGTCCAGACCCCAGCCTGACCCTCTGTCCACAATCTCTGTGGCCAGGAGAACTCAGCCCCTCTGCCCCATTCCTCTCGATGGTTGTGCCCCCCACCAAGGGTTGTTTGGTTGATTTGTGGGGGTCCCTGGGCACTCACCCTGATCGGAGCTGGATCACCTGGTTCTCCCTTGGGCCCTGGTTTTCCAGGCAGCCCCACAAAGTTCTGGAAATCTTCAGGCAGCGTTGGGCACACCTCACAGGGCTCCCCCTAGCAGAAGGGGGACTGTGAGTGGACAGGTTGGGTGAGACCCTGGGGAGGCGAGGGGCCTCTTGCCTGCAGCCGCCCTGGACCCTGGGTGGGCCAGTGCTTGCCCCCAGCACCAAAGTGGGCAGCAGGACACTGCAGATTCCTCCACTCGCGGGGAATCCTGGCCATCGCACAGCTCCCCTGCCAGAGCAGGCCCTAAGCCACTGTGTTGGGGGACAGACTGGGGTCTTGGGCTGAGAGCTGATGGGGTTGCTGCGTTCATAACCACGTATGTGGTACGGGCAGGATGTGACCCCAGCTAACCTCAAGCCGGGCTCTTTATCCACTGATCACAGACATTGTCCCTGGGGATATGGAAGGAGCGAGGGGCCCTCTGGGAAAGACCCAGCACTCCTCCGTGAGCCCCACAGAGAGGGGCTCCCTTCCCATCCCACTGGAGCCAACCAGGCCTGGGACTCACCTTCTGCCCCTTCATCCCTGGCACCCCTGGCTTCCCCTGTGGGAGAAGAAGCAGAGGGCATTAGTGCCAGGGCAGAGGGGCTGGGGGGCAGAGGGTCTGGGGGGCTGAGAGGGGCCCGAGGCCCGAGGTCACCTCTCTGGAGGCCTCAGGGGAACAGACACAGGTTTGGTGGACAAGATCCCCACCCCTCACCGACCAGATCGAGCTTACTCACGGGTTTCCCGCCAGGGCCTTCCCTTCCTGGCACTCCGGGGCTGCCCTGGGGTCAGAAGGAAGGTGAAGGGGGAGGCCTGGCTGATGTGACCACCACCCTTCTCCACCCATCCTCTTTCTGGTGGGAGGGACAATCACCTCCACCCTTCCGCCCCCATTTGATCCATTTGGTCGGTTAACTTTCCCTTCCTGCTGCCTGTCCTTCTCCATGTCTAACCCGAGCCCCCTGGCTTGCAAAAAGACGGGAGGAAGTGCTGCCTGGGGGTGCCCCATCCCTGGTGCAGCAGGTCAGAGGTTATCAGGGGAACCACAGACAGAGATGGTCACTCCCATGGCTCCCTGCTTATCCAGGGCCCTCCAGGGAAGGCCACGTGGTCTGGACCAGCCTGGGCCTACCCAGCCCCCATCTTTCAAGCACGGGGACAGGGACGGACCCCACCCTGGCCTGGCTGAGCCAACACCGGCCTCTCCGCTGGGCCAGGCTTTGTCTGCTCTTCTCTTCTGCCAAGCAGAGAGCCCCTCTGTGCCCGCCCCGCACCTGTGCTCACCTTGTTCCCCTTAGGGCCTGGTGGGCCACCTGGATCCCCCTGAGGGCAGAAACAGGGTCAGAAAAGGTTGCCCAGGGACCTCTCCCTGTGGCCTGGCAAGCCCGTCTACCCCAACCACCCCCCCCCACCCCCGCCTCCAGCCACAACCCCCAAGACATAGCCTCTTCTGCCCAGCCCCAGCCAAAGACAAGAGGTGAGACAAGGGAGCACTCACCGGGGTCCCCGGCAGTCCTATCCCAGGCGGCCCAGGGAGGCCGGGGGGCCCGGGCTCTCCTGCCAGCCCCTCAGGCCCCACAAAGCCAGGGTCTCCCTGGTACAGACACAAGGGGGTGAGGTGAGAGCTGTGGCTCTGCCCTGCCCCCACGCTGCCCCCCAACAGACCCACTGCTCACCTTCTGCCCTTTGGGCCCAATGACACAGATCTCTCCCGGTCGGCCCTGTGTGGAAGCAGGTAGGGGGTAAGAATGGCCCCAAGGCCTGGCATCTCCCCCCTGGGGACAGGAACTATCCCATGTGCCACTCTCACTGCCCCTCCCCAAGCCAGGCCGCTCCCCATGTCCCAGGACATCAGATAGGCGGGGGCTCTGAGGCTGGGGCTCAGGAGACCTGGGGTCCAGGTCCTGTTCTGCCCCCTCTTGCTGTGCCTCCCAGGGCTCAGCCCCTCCCCTCCCTGGCAAGCGGTGGTAGGGGATGGGTCCCCAGGGTTCAGTCCCAGCACAGAGCAGGGGCCCAGGAACCTACGTCTCGGCCCGGTTTTCCAGGCAGGCCCTTGATGCCTCCGTCCCCCTTCTCTCCTTTCTGACCCTGGGGAGGGAAGAGGCAGAGTGAGTGGGGCAGACAGAAGGGACTGGAGAGCTGTGTCTGGGAGGGAGAGCCACCTCCTAGAACCCTGGTCTCTGAATGGCTTTAGTCACCACAGTGGGACAGACAACAGGAAGAATTTCCCAAGCAGACAAGCCACCCCAGGAGTCGGTGACACTTACAAACCTCTAGATCTGGGGGCATTGGGACAAGGCAGGATGACCAGGGGGGAGAGGTGGGGGCAATGCCACTCTGCCACTGCCACCGCCAGCCTGGAAGACCCGGGACGCTGGCCCTCTGCATGCCCACTGGGCTCACGGACCTCCACCCCTCCAAATCCAGGCCTGTACCTTCTGGCCTGTTGATCCTGGGGGTCCTGAGGGTCCCTGAGAGGAGGAGACATAAAGAAGGGGTGAGGGAGGAAGGCGAGGCTGGGCCAGCACCCTGCAGCCCGCCCTCTGTCTGGTGCACACTCACCACGGCTCCTGCTGCGCCCTTCTCTCCTTTTGGGCCTTCTGCACACTAAACAGGGAGACAGCGCTGAAAGGGGCACAGGGGCACCCCATGGGCTGCAGAGGGGCTGCCCCCTACTGGCCCCAAAGCGCTGTCACCTGTCTTACCTGAAGCGGGGCATCGGGGGAGACTCGAACACAGTCATTGCCCTGGGGGTGGGGGGTGGAGAGCAAGGGTCAGGGGTGGGGCCTTCTGGGGACATCTCCTAGATCTGTTGTCCCATGTGCCCCTGGAAAACAGAGGCTTTGCATAGGAACCCCCAGGAAGACCCCGCCCTCATCCCAGCTCCCAGGGCACAGCTGGGAAGGGGCTGGCAGGAGCGGGGAAGAGCCAGGGCACTTACCCGTGCTCCTTTCTCTCCCTTGGGGCCTGATGGGCCTGGCGGGCCCTGCTCACCTTTCCCTCCCTTGGGGCCGGAGGGCCCAAGAGTGACCTGAGGGGACAGAGGAGAGAGCATCACACCTCAGGCAGGGAGAAGAAACCAGGGCAAGCAGCTCAGCCAGCGCAGCACAGTATGGTGGTAGGACTGCCAACCTGAATCCCAGCCCCTGCTCTGCGTCCCAGGCCATCTTGTCTGCTGACTCTATTCCGAAGGCAGTGAAACTTGCCAAGGTATCCAATCTACTTTCTCTAATCTGCCTGGTTTTAGCTAGCTCCCTCCTCCCCACACCCCCTTCCTGTTGCTAGGATAACATGGCTGCTTGGTTGCCATGGTAACCCCTTACCTCTGGGGACCATCAGATGCCTTACCAGATTTGGGCTGGATCAAAAGCGGGACAGGTAGCAGAGGGGGTACTTCCTGATGTACCCCAAAGTCAAGGGCGAGAGAAGCGCCCAGGTCGTGGGAAAGTAGTGACTCACGCTGCCCACGGAAGAGGTAGTGCCAGCTGGGTGCCAGCTGGGCTCTCACTAGGTCCCTCCCCCATTGTCTTTCTGGACCCTTAGAGGGAGCCTGAGCCTGGTCCAACTGGCGAGGGACAGGTCCTGTGTCCTGTGTCAGGTCCTGTGTCCACTTGGCTGCGGGGGCTGGTGTTGGGCTCTGTGACCCCCGCCCCACCCTCCCTGCTCTCCAGGCCTGCAAGATGACTTGCGAGGCTGTTCCAGCATAGCAGGCTCAGATCGCGTAGGAGTGCAAAGCTGGGCTCAGCAACCGAGGGCCTGACCCCACCAGCTGCCCCTGTGCCCAGCCCACCCTGGGGCCCAGTGCATCGCTGGATCACAGGACTTGGGGAGGTGGGTGTGGGGGCAGGCTTAGCTCTGGGAGATGGGCAGAGAGGGAGTAGAAATGCACAAAGACCCGCTTGTCCTCAACCAGGAAGCTGCCCAGCCAACTCCAGGCAACACCCACTCCCAGCCCTCGCCCACCCCACCCGGCCCATGCTCCGTTCACTCACATTGCTCTCTCCAGTACCCTTGTCACAGGGTGGGCACTGAAAGGCAAGAATAGTCCAGAAGGTCAATTCTGAGCCCCAGGACCCTTCTTCCACCCCCATCCCCACCCAACACACGCACACACAGAGGCACACACGCACCCACAGAGGCACACATGCACACACAGAGGCACACATGCACACACAGAGGCACACATGCACACACACGCACGCCCCAAGCCTAGAGAACATCACACTTCTGGGTGGAACCTGAGAGCGACACGGAGATGGGCATCCCGGAAACCACACCTCGCCCTTCCCTTCCCACCAGCCCCGATCCACAGCCATTTCTTCAGACCAGGAAATGGAAGCCCAGCCAAGACTAGCAGGTAAGACCCAGAATTAGGGGACCTGTGGCCAAGGCCTCCACGATGCCCATGGTCATTTGCTGCCAACTCAGCAATAGTGTCCCCAGGGCTACCTCGTGCACCCCAAGGAGAGGCAGTAGGCAGGCAGGGCCCAGGCATGGGCCCCAGTAAAGGCCAGCAGCTGTGTAGTCATCCAGCAGCCCCATGCCCAGCCTCTGTGCCCGAAGCCTTGTCCAAAGGCCTTTGCCAATCCAAATGCCTGCTCACCTCGTCGGCTGCTGTCTCCCGATGGACCTGGGAAGCAGGGAGGGGCATGGAACTCAGGGACCAAACTCTGCTGCCAACATCCCCTGCCCAAGAACCAGGCGTGGGCATGCTAGAGTGCCTGCCCCATCTGCCCTCCCTCTCAGGGCTGGCACCTACAAGTCCTAAGCTCTGTCCAGGAGCGGGGCCCGGCAGGAGGAGAGTGGGGGTGGAGTGTCTCCTCTGGGGGTTTACAGAGGGCACACAGGGCAGACTGAGGGCACCGCATGCCCCTCCCCCCCGCCTACCACCTCTACCTTTGCTCCCCTGTCTGCCTTCGGGCTGATTCTTCCCGTCAGCTGGGCATCCACCTAGGCAGAGGAAGCAGAGGAAAACTCTTGGGCAGGGAGCAGTTCTGGGGCCCACGCTGGCACCCAGGTGGAGGCAAGGACCCCAGGAATACCCTCAACCTGGAATCTGGCACCTCCTAGGACATCAAGGGCCTGCCCAGACCCCGGAGGCCTCCCTCGCCGGCGCCCCTTCTCTTTCCCTACCCACGTGATGTCGGAGAAAACAAGACCATGAATCAATGGGCTCCTGTGTTCCGGCGGCCAAGGCCAGGCATGATGCCCAGGAGGGCAGGGACACTGCCCAGCCAGGGGGCGGGGCTAAGGGAGGAATTGGGCTTCCCTGCCACCTCCAAAGAACCTAGGAGGGCAGCTGGCCATGGTGCTGGGCAGAGAAACAGCTTGGCATTGACCAGGACTGCATTCTGGAGAAGGAGCCAGCCCTGGGGGAAGCAGTGGGACCTGGCCTCTGACCCCAGGATGTCCCTGTCTCGGAGAACCTGCATTGGGGAGCAAGCCTGGTCCTGTCCTCATCAGAATTTTCTGGGTGGCACTGGTGAGGGTCTGGGCTTAACTCTCAATGCCAGCAGTGGGCGGGCACAGGGTCACTCACTGGGCTGTGTCAGCCTTCCTGAGTCTTTTGGGATGGTATGCAAAGAGGTGGGGCTTCCTGTGCCCTTCCTGCCCTGGGCACATGGCCACCTGACCCTGGTGGCAGACCTCACAGTCAGGTCACGGGGAGGGGCAGTCTCTCCGGTGCCCGCCTGTGTCCACGTCTGCCGGCCCTGCTCACCTACCTTACTGTTCTGAGGTTCCTCAAGGCAGAAGCAGCGTGTGTAGACTTTGCCTTCCGTCTGCGGATTGATCTCGATGAGCTCATTATTCTGGGTGTCCCGACGGGCCTTGGAGGTCTCTGGGGGGCACTGTTTGGTATAGGGGAAGGGCCAGGGTCAGACTTGCCCCAAGACTCCCGGACACTCACTCCCAGACCCCCAAGGCCAGCACAGTGCGCCTGGGCAGTGCCTCGAGCCCCATCAGCTGTGCTAGGGCCAAGCCACTCACCCCTCCAGGGAGGATCTCACAGCAGCCCTCCTCCAGCACGAGCTCCGGGTCACAGTAGATGTGCGCCTGTTGAAGGTCAAACTGCAGGGGACAACACAGGTCACTTTCACGTGCTCCAACAGCTCAGTGCCTGGGCCTCCAGGGAGGCAGAGACGTCCCTGCAGGGTTGGACCTGCGGCGCTTCCAGTCTGCCTGGGAGACTCTCAGGGATAGAGCTGTTGGGGCCAGCGTGTGGAGCAGCAGGTAAAGCCGCCATCCCATGCGGACACCAGTTCAAGTCCTGGCTGCTCTACTTCCTATCCAGCTCCCTGCTGATGTGCCTGGGAAAGCAGCAGCAGATGGCCCAAGTCCTTGAGCCCCTGTACCCATGTGGGGGACGCTGATGAAGCTCCTGGTTCCTGCCTTTGACCTGGCCCAGTCCTGGCTGTTGCGGCTATGTGGGGAGTAAACCAGCAGATGGAAGATCTTTCTCCTCTCTCTCTTCCCCGCTCCCCCTGTAACTCTGCCTTTCAAATAAATAAATATTTTGTTTTCAAAATATAGCTGTCACCAAACACACATGCAGGGAGAGGGAGAGGAGGCCCAGAGGAGCAAGGAGGGAGCAGAGTCCACACAGGCTGGGCCTGGAAGAGACAGTAAATATTCCACAGATGACAACACAAGGAAAGGTGGTTCAGGCGGAGGTAGCAGCGGAGGCAGGGGCGGGGGGGGGGGGGGGGGAGCTTGACCAGGGATGAAAGGAGAGACATAAAGGAAGAGGACACACACAGTTCATGAAGGGCCTTGAATGCCAGCTTAGCACATTTAGGCTGGGTCTGGAGGCCAGTGGGGAGCTAAGGAGGATTCTGAGCAAGGGGAGGGCCTGGTGACATACAGAGGCCAGGGGTGCAAGCAGAGGCCAGGACCCAGCCTCGACTCACCGAGACGGGCTTGCCCTGCTCAGCGTCTAAACCCAGGAACACGTGGCCCAGCGGCCGCACAGGTCGCCAGGGCCCCAGGGGCTGGGAGGAGGCGGAGACGCAGTCCACGTGCACGGAGGCCACGCGTCCAGCCACGCTCAGCATCAGTTTGTGCCAGCGCAGGTCAAAGAGCTGGGGCACTGGGAAAATGCAGGACATGAAGTCGCCATCTTGGCCCTGGGCCCGGAGCTCCAGGCTCCGCTCCTGGCTGTTGACTTCCAGGGAAATCTGCATGGGATTGGGAAAGAGGAAAGAGCGGATTCAGAGCTCCAGGGCTCCAAACTCAAAGGCCTTGGAGCTCAGTGCTCAGGAGGGGACATGCAGACTCAGCGAAGAAAGCTGGCTGGGGTCAGGTGTTGATGGGTTGGGGATGGCGCAGGGAGGCCCCAGAAATCACAGCTGGGAAAGAGGTCGGGCGTGGGGCTCACCTGCGGGTACCCATCTCCATCAGTCACTTGAAACAAGTACCACGTGCTCTGGGGAGTGTGTTTCTTCAGCAGCAGGGTCAGCACCAACGCAAACTCCTCCGGGAAGCCCCGAGGGAACACTCGGCTGGGGATGGAGCAGAGAAGGTGCCATGAGGCTCGGGTGTGAGGGCCCCCACTGCCGCCCACCTGGGCTCTCCATCTAGGGAGCCTGCCCCAGGCACACACAGGTCAGACTTCTAGCCCCACAGGAGGGTGCTGCCAGAAGCTCACGGGACCTGGAGTGCAAAGGTAAGTTGATCTCAGTATCAACATTTTGAAATCCGTGCACCGTTTTTCCACCAGAGGCCAGCCCCGTGAGCTTTCTAAGACCTCTCGGATCCACTCATTCATTCTCTACACGTTCATCAGGTGCCTGGCTGCTGGGGATCACAGTGGGGGAGATGCCTGCCCCCTTGGCGTGTCCAGTCGGATGGGGGTGTGGGTGGACCACACACCAAGAAGGCCCAGAATGACCGCTCTGTGCAACCTGCAAGGAACCAGACTCCCCGGAGGGGCTGACTGGGGGTGGGAGGCGGGATGCTGAAGAAGACCAGAGCAGCAAGCAAGAACTGAAGCCTGAGACACAAGCAGGGGCCGGACCACCCGGGGATGTGTGGGAGTCTGGACTTCACAGGGTGGACACACACACACACACACACCCCTCTTGCCAGGTTCCGCCCCCATCCTGGAGTTCTTGGGGTGCCCTTAGGGTACAGGCCTGTCCCTGCCCCCAGTGTGAGCCGAGCTGGGGGAGATCTGGGAGTGGGGCTGTCATGTGCCCTGTCTCTGAGCAGCCTGAAGGCCCAGGGGTAGGTATGAAATGCCCCGCAGACGGGGCTCCCAGCTGGGGCCCCACATCCAGAGTCGCTGGGGGGGCTGACTGCAGCAGGGATCCTGGCCGTCACCCTGGGGCCTTTACCGTGTGGGCTGGGTCAGCGGGGCCGCCCCCAGCCGCAGGATGAGAGGCCCCTTAGGGTTGCGGATCTTCTTGATGGCGGACGTCTTCAGGAGGCTGAGTCGGCGGATGAGGTTGAAGCCTTTAGGGGAGACAGTGCACAGCTCAGCTGAGCAGGCGAGGAGAGGGTGCAGACGCCCAGAAGAGGGGCCGGCAGGACAGACAGGTACTCACCGGTCACGTTGGCGGACGGATCGCTGCTGTGTTCCAACTTGAGGCCTTCTTGCTGGGAAGGTGGGCACTGCCCCCCTGGAAGGGAATGGGGAGCCAGGCATTAAGCGGCTCTGGCCAAGGGAGTTGCATGGCTGGGCTCTTGGGAACGCTGGGGAGGAGCAAGTGCGTAGCACCTTGTTGTGGACCCATAGCCAGGACCTGCCTCAAGGCTGCCTGCACCACGTGCCTTCTGAATCCCAGCTGCCCCGGGAACCAAGGCGACCCCCACCCTCTGCCCCAGCATATAGTCCGGAAGACTGAGGCCCAGAGGCTGAGACCCCGGGCCAAGAAATGAGTCAACAGCCAAGCAGAATCAGAACTCGAGAAAGTCAAATCTCCCAGTGCTCCAAGGGGCCAGGCCAGCAAAGAATAAAAGATACCCTGGGCAGCCCCGGAGGGCCACGCTGGGGAGCTGCGTGTGTGTGCGCGCGTGTTCTCGCCATCATGCCCACCCAGGGCAGGTGGGGAACCGTCAGGGTCATGCACGCCTTGTGTCAGGCATGTACAATGGCATGCGTGTGCCCACATGTGCATGAGTTGTGGACAGCCATGCCATGAGGGATGTCACATGCAGCTGGTACACATGTCCTCAGCAATGGGTGGGTTCCCACGTCCCACAACCAAAGCAGACAAGCAGGCCAGATAAAAGCTAAGCCAACAGAATGGCTTTTCACCTGGGTCACCGTCTTGTGAGATATGAGATGGAGGGTCTGAGGGGACCCCAAGCTCCAGGGCACCATCAGGAGGAACTTGGGGCTCCAGGCAGGGTACATTAAGGGAATAAGGGCTCCTAAAGAGGATGGTTGAATTCAGGTCTCCAAAGCCCTGAAGGGCCAGGTGGGCAGCCATGGGCCTCCCTCTGCCTGGGACTGGCTGAGCGGAAGTATTGAGGGAGGTGCTGTGGCAGCAGAGACAGAGGGGGGACTTGGAAAGGCCATCCTAGCAACGCAGATGGGGCAGCGGGACGAGACATCGAAGACTGCCCCTAGAACCTGGCGTTCCACTCCCTGGCAAGCCTGGCTGGCAGGAGCCCTGGGTCCCTGAACTCAGCGACCCCACTGCAGCCTCCCTCCCTCTGGTCTGGCCAGAAAGACCATCACTGTCTTCCCCAGCACAGCACGATGGGTGACTCACCCCTTGGCACCGGGCCCAGATTCCTTACAGATGTGGAAATTCTCTGCCCCAGCCCCCTCAGGGGACCTGGAGCGGGAGAGGAGAGCAAGGCTCACGAGCACACACGCAGGGAATGATACGTGCACGCAGGGCAGGCACACACAGCCGCCGGGCAGGCACGCTCACCCCCAGCGCACAATCCCTCTCGCTTCAGCACCCGGCTCCTCCTGCCCCCTCCCCCACTCCCCAGCTGGATCTGGGTTCCAGAAGTTCTGTTTCCACTTGGCTAGGCAGGGTGCTACCCAGCCCAGAGGGCACCCAGTGAGGCTGGGCAAGTTGCCCGATCAACTTCCCCTGGCTTTGAGCCCTAGAAAGCTGCACCCTTAGTCCCAGCCAGCCTTCGGGCCTCGGGCAGGCCTTTGTCAGAGATCCAGATCAGCACAGGAGGAGGACAGGGCTGCAGGACAGCTTCTCCCCCGCGCAAAGGATCCAAGGCCTCGGGCATCTTCAGCAGGAAGAACGCACTGCCGTTCCTGCCCCGCCCCCAGAGGCCTTCCCAGCATGTGAGCACAGGGTGGGTGACGGAGCGGGGAGGAAGCTGTTCTCCCACACACAGGGACACAGGAATACGAACAGAGTAACTCTGAGTGCAAACACAGCCATGCTCAGGGCACAAACACGCACATGCACACACACACTCTCCCGCTCACCTCACACAGGTGCCAGCACCGCAGGCTATCCTGGGCCCAGCCCCTAGACTCTCCCCTAGGGCCCCCATGACTGGCATGCACATGGTCACATATGCATAAGGACTCCGGCATCGCCAGGAGCCAGCTGCAGGCCTGGGGGATCCTGACCCTCCCTATGCCATCTCACCTGTGTTTGCTCCATGGCTGAAGGTGGCCCAGAGGCCGAGCAGCCAGAGGCCAGGAGCCCAAGATACCCACATCTTGGTCCAGAGAGATGAGCCACAGCCACAGCACCTGAAAACCAGAGACCGGGAAGACGGGATCCTGAGTTGACACAGCACGGCTTACACGTGGGCAAGCGGCAGCCAGCGCATGGGGCCCAGGCACTGGGACTGCGGTGGCGGGCGGTCTGGCCGGGCATCAGCCCCTCTCAGGGCCCCAGCCACAGGCTTTGAGCTAGGATCTGCGCGGGGGCGATATTCAAAATATTTAACCACTGGTATGGCACAGACATGGACCAGCAGGGCAGAGTGCTGGCCAGAGCATCCAGACGGGGGCCAGGCAGCACCTGACCGTGCCAGTGGCTGGATGAAGGAGCAGTCGAGAGAGTTCTAGAAGCCCAGAGAAGTCAGGATCATGCTGGGGCTTGAGAATGGGAAGCATTTCAGTATTTTAATAAGTTGCGCTCTGTGCTAGTGTAGACCAGCCTCGTATCTGGCTAGCTGCACTGGGCTCTGCCAAGGCAGCCCTGCAGGCACCCGCGAGGTCAGGGGCCGAGGCTCCTGGCAGGTCTCACAGGTCTGCGTGTGGGCCAGGAAGCTCCCCCCATGGAGGCGGTGGGCGGGAGAGCAGGTCGCCAGGGCTCGCGATCTTGTTGCCAACCTTTCCTACTGATGGATGCTCGTCTTTTAGTTTTATGAAACCCTGATGGATGGGCCCAGATAAATCAATGCAGGCTCTGCATGCGGCCAGCAGCGCTGTATATCATCCGGCCCCCTCCGGACAGGCAGCTCGGGCGCGCACAGAGCCACGTGTGTGCGTGCACAGCACGTGTGGAGGCACAGGCACATGGATAAGCGGACACACACACGGTACTGGTATGCGCACAAAAGCCCACGCACACACAGGCATGCTCGCTGGTCTGCCCAGCCACACCAGCCTGCACACACACACACACACAGCCAGCTAATGACCACCCCTCCAGTAGGCCTTCCTGCTGGGAAGTTCTTACGTGAGTCTGACCTCATTCCTTCCAACTGTAATGGAATCCTATGCCGCACACCCCACTATCATGGATAGTGAGTGAGAACAGAAGGGTCCCCTCACCCCAGTAGATTTGGAGACAGGACTTCAGCCTCCTTCTTCCTGGGACAGAACCGTGCCCTCACCCCATTCACCCTCATCCTAAAGGTGCACACTTCCCATCTCTCAAAACCCATCCTGCTCTGCCCTTGCTGCCAGCCAATGGAAGGCCGGCCACTCCACACATGCGAGGGCCTGCAGAGGCGTGAGCACAAATGTGCTCTTCCCGGCTCCTCCGGATCTCTGGCCTCCACTGCCCAGGCCTCAGCCAGAGGGGAGGGCCACAGGACGCGAGGGAGAGAAGCTGCCAGAGACACGGCCCTAACACAGCAGCGCGGATTCGGGGGCCGGGAGAGGCAGAACCAGGATGGAGTTTAGAGTTCATGCCACTGCAGAGAAGATGACCGAGGCCCAGAGAGGGGACGCCACTTGCCGCAGGTCACACAGCAAGTCGGGAGCAGAAAGGGCCTTTCAGCCCAGAGCCCCAAGGCAGCCCGCTGCACCCCCACTTACCAGTGGTAAGGGATGCCCTCACCTCCCTGAGCAGTCCGGGCAGCCTCAGGCAGGCAGCCAGCCAAGGCAAGCAGGGCCTTGCTTCCTCAGGCCCCCTGGTGGGGTCCTCGATCTCTCCTGGCTGCCGGCCCCGCGGGTCCCCAGCTTCCCGCGCCGGCCCCGGAGCTCCCGGGGCTGAGTGCCGCCGCCGCCGGGGCGCACGCCTGCCTGCCTGCCTGCCTGCCTGGGACTGCGGCCACTCCGGGTGGGGGAAGAGGGGCGGCTCCAGGGGGCTGGGGGCCTGCCAGGGCGTCTAATGGAACACAGCTGGGCCCGCCCGCCAGGCCGGAGGAGGCGGGAGGCCGGGAGGGGCCCCGGCGGCAGCGGGAGAGGCGGCTGGACCGCCGGACCGACGCGCAGTCCCGCTCCTGGCCTGGCCGGGAGCCCAGGCCCGCCCCTGCCGCTTCCCCGCCAGGTGAGCGAGCAGCGCGCTGCGCTAGGCGGGACCTTGCGTGCCCGGAGCTGCCCCGGAAGGGGGTTCCTGCGCGGGGGGCAGGCGGGGGTCTGGCGCTCTGAGAGCTGGGCCTGGAGCTTAAAGAGCCTTCCCGGTACCCAACCCCCCCCCACCCGCCCCTGTTCCCCTGCCTTGGCTGGGCCCCCAGAAGGCTGGGGGAGGCGGGTAGGGACCCTCCTCCCAGAGTCCAAGGAACTGGTGACGTGGCTGCCAGCCGAGGCTCAGCGGTCAGCTTTTTCCAGCTTCTCGGCCTAGCATTCCTGGGCAGCCTGTCCCTCTGTCTGTCTGCACTAGGGCTGGGAGAGAGGGGAGCTAAAGCAAGCCCTGTGCTCTGGCCTCCCTCCCAGAGCAGTGGCGCCGAGCAAGGCCCCTTATTCCCCCTGACTCCACGAGCTTTAGGAGGGCTCACCTCCCGGTGCCTGCCTCCAGCCCAGCTCTGAGTGCAACTCTACTTTCTCATCTGTGGGCTGGGAGCATGCGGGCCTCACACCTCTGCTGTGAGCAGGAAGCAAGTGAGGGTCTGTGGAAACGCTCAGACACTGTCCGGCATGGAAGAGGGCTCAGTAAATTATCATTATTCTGGTGCTCCCAGGTGGGGCGTGGGGAGAGGGCCAGGCTGGGGCAGCCTGGTGATGGGGAGGAGGTTGCCTTATACGAGGTCCAGGCAGGCAAGAGCAGTTGAGGCAGGACAGAAGATCAGGCTTCCAAGGGAGAAGCCACAGGTGGTGTCCAGAGGCAGGGGCTTGGTGACCTCCCCCGGGAGGGGGCTTCCCCCTTGGAGGCACCAAGGCTGAGACACCCCAGCAATGCAGGCTCAGGCAGCTGCTGAGGGGTAGAAATGGGTTTGGGGGTCACCCAGGGAGTAACTGAGTGCCTTGATTGTTGTGGGGGTGGGGGGGGGTGCTTCCTGTCACCCAGCCCTGTGGCTCCATCTAACCCAAATGGGGTCGGGGGGCAGGTCTGGGGTTTCCTCCTCCAGACCCAGAAGCGCTGAGTCAGTGGAAACCCCAACCACGCCACTGCCACGGAGGCGCCCCACTGTGGTCCCCGCGCAGAGCCGGCCCAGATGCTGTGGCGGGGCCTGGGAAACGCTGAGCTCAGCAGGCAGGAAGTGCAGGGGGTGGGGTTCGCCGGTCCGCGGGGCATGGAGGGGGGCACTGGGGACAAATAGGTCAGGCTCTGTCCTAAGAACTCACATGTGTGATCGTCTCTTCCCCACCGCCACCTCCCCCCCACCACCCCGGGAAGCAGCGTTCTCGCCTCATTCCCATCTCAGTGAGGGAAGCCTAGAGCAGATAGGAGGCCACGGCTGCCCAGGGTCGCACACAGCCACCGGCAGAGTGGAGACTCAGCACAGGTCCAGTGGCCTGTTGGGCTATCCTGGCCTCTCCCACCCTTCCCCCACTCGCACGTGGCTGGCAGGGAACCTTGGAAGGAGGAGTCTAAATGCCTTCCCATAGCACCCAAGGGTGCTCACAAGAACAGCCAAGCCTAGGACACATGCTCTACCCAGAGCCACTGTCACGGATGCAGTCTGGAGGTGTGCCTGTGCCCCTTCCGCCCCCGGCCACACCTGGCTGCACCCAGAAGCCCGCAGTCAGGTACGCTCTGTCTGCACTGGGGTGTGCAGACTCCACCTGCACACGTGCACTCATGTTCACACAGACACGCCTGACCCCAGAACCGGGCACACACGCTGCCCCTCCACAGCCACATCTACAAGACCACATACAGGAGCCTAAGCTCATCTAAGCCACAGAAGGAGATCCCAGGGCAAACCCAGCACTGATGGGGGCAGGCTTCTGAGCACTGCCGGTACTTACATGTGCACATGCAGTCACATGCATGTTCACCCAGACATGCACACGTATACATAGAAACAAAGAACACAGGTGTGCACTCACACACAGAGGAGCCTGCAGCCCCGCGGCACATACACGTGCACCCACAGACACAGGTAGCCACACGCGCTCAGAGACGCACACACGGGCACGGGGGCACGTGTCCCTGCACTCGGCGAGGCTGATATATTCACATGCATTCAGCCTCAGGAAGCCTTGCGTGCCAGCAAGCTGGGTATCCCGTGGGGCTGGGCTCAGTGCCCTCACCCCAGATGGCATCGCCACGAGGTAATCAACGCTGCTAATCGCCACCAGCTGCCCCGGAGCCTGCCTGCCGCTGCCGGGTGGGACTACCAAGGCCTCCTGGGCCCGGGAATGTGCCCAGATGTTGGCGGTGCCCAGGGCCTCCCATCACCCTAGCTGCCCACTGGGGAATCCCCATCTGGCAGGAGCAGCCCCTGGGGCTGGGGGAGGGCCCAGAGCAGAGCCAGATGAGCCAGGATAGGCCCCGAGCCCCCACGCAGGCAGGCAAAGGTGGTCTGAATGTCTTCGGCTTGCAGGATGAATGCGGCACCTGCTCACGTGCACACCCAGGCCCTGGGGTACATGCACACAGGTGTGCACACACAGACAGACATCATAGGAGTGATTACTTCCTGCAGATCTGGTAAATGTCACCATAATTCATTCAGGTGCTCAGGCCACGCCCTCGGCTGGGCCCCCTTCCCTGCCCTGCTTTGGGTCGTTCTGTCCCTCCGATCCCCAAACATGACTCACATTCATCCACTTCTCCCTGCTTGCCCAAGCCCCCATCATCTTCCTCCCCTCCGCTGAGGCTGCAGAAAGAACCCGGAACCCCCTCACTGAGCCGCCCGCAGCCTGGGCGTCAACACCCCTGCTCCCCACCCGGCAGCCACTGAAGCATTTTTCAGCCTGAATCAGTTCACTTCCCTCTCCTCCTTCAGTCTTCCAGTTCTCATGACACCCAGAATAAAACACAAAATCCTCCCCTCGGCCTCGCCAAGCCCTGCAGGACCTGGCCCCTGCCTTCCTGCCCGCCCCTCTCTCAGCCCTCAATTCATCACATCGGCCGTCCCTTTCCCATCTGCTCTTCCCTCTGCCTGGAAAGGTTTGCCTCTTTCATGTCCAGGGCTCCCCTGCTGAGTCACCGCCTCCAAGGGCCCTTCCCTGACCACCATCATCCCTCTCATCTCTTTGAGGAGTGCATCTCTGTGTCTCTGGGCTTCCCTCGTTTCTCCAGGCAGCTCCCCACGTCTTCCCTGTCACGTGACCCTGTTTTAAATCTCTGCGCAGCTCTGGTGTTTGCTCATTGTCTTTCTCGCTCACAGACACTGAGCTTCCGCGAGTGAGCCCGTCCACCATGACGGTAGCCCGCAGCTGAGCCTGGCATCCCACAGGCACCCCGCCAGGGACTGAATGCATGAACGTGCACGCAAGCGCCAGCCAGACTCTGAGACGCTGGCCCGCACCTGCAGGAGGCATGACAAAAGCACACACACACCACCGGCCCGCACCTGTAGGAGGCAGGACATAAACACGTACACGTGCACACACACACACACACACACACACATGCACACAGCTCTGGGGCATGGAGGAGAGGTGGTAACCTGAGGCTCCGGGCCTCTCTCTCCTACTCTGGCTTCTCTGGGTGCCTCTGTCCTGTCTCCTGCGATTTCAGGGCACTCTCGCCGTCTCTGGCCCCTTTTCTCTGCGTCGGTTGTAAAATCACTGCCTCTTGAGCGCTCCGAGACACGGTCCCTCTCTGCAGCTCTCTCGCCTTTGTTTCCAGCTCCCCAGTTTGCATCTGTTTGGGGATCAGGGGCTCTCACCCTGCATCTCCATCACCTGGGCCCCTGGAGTCTGGCTTTTTCTTTTGCTCACACTTTCTGCATCTTTATGTCCCTGTCTTCTCTCTCTCTCTCTCTCTCTCACACACACACACACACACACACACACACACACATCCCTGCCATCGTTGTCTTCACCCTGTGTCTCCAGGTATTTCTCTCTACCTGTCTGTGTCTCTGTTTCTGGGTGTCCATCTCTCTGTCTCTCTTTCATTCTCCCTCCCTCTCTCTCCTTGCCCTAAATCAACCTTGCTTCTGTGTGTCCACAGCCTGTGGTGTCCCTGTGGCAGGGACACCCATCTTTCACCTCTGGCTGGCAGCTCTACAGCCCTGGTGGGATCCAGTCTGCCTTACCTGGCTGCTGTATTACAGGACCTGGTCTGAGGATTTTACCCCAGAGGTTCTCAGCTGGGGATAATTTTGCCCCCTCGGCAATGCCTGGGGATATTTTTTAAGATTTATTTACTTGAAAGGCAGAGTGACGGGGTGGGGGAGGTTGAAGAGAGAGAGAGACCTTCCCTTCACTCCCCAAATGCCTGCAACAGTCAGGGTTAGGCCAGGCCAAAGCCAGGAGCCAGGAACTCCATCAGGGTCTCTCACATGGGTGGCAGGGGCCATCCTCCACTGCCTTCCCGGGCCACAGCAAGAGAGCTGGAATGGAAGAGGAGCAACCGGGACTAGAACCTGGGATGCCAGCGCCGCAGGAGGAGGATTAGCCAAGTGAGCCGTGGCGCCGGCCAGGTGCCCAGTTTAAATCCAGGCTCCATGTGCGACCACTGTGTGACCCTGAGCTGACTGCGTGGAGAAGCACCTGGCTCCTGGCTTCGGATTGGCACAACACCGGCTGGAGCGGCCATTGTGGGGTGAACCAATGGAAAAGGAAGACCTTTCTCTCTGTCTCTCTCTCCCTAACTCTGCCTGTCAAAAAAAAAAAATTGAAATAAAATAAAATAAACTGGGCACCTGGAGAGAGTGCTTTCCAGGAAAGAGCCTGCAAGGCAGGTGCCTGGCCAAGCCTGTTCCCCGTCTGAGCCTCCTTTTCCTCCTCTGTCAGGCAGGACCCACTGTCTCATTTAACTCCACAACAGTTCTAAGAGGTGAGGTGGTATCTTCACCTCCACATCATGAGAAGGTGAGGATTCAAGACTGACGTTTCAGAGGCTGGCGTTGTGGTGTAGCAGGTTGGGGTTCCTGGGTTCCTGTGATGCCGGCATCCCACATGGGCACAAATTTGAGTCCCGGCTGCTCCACTTCTGATCCAGCTCCCCATGAACGCAGCTGGGAAAGCAGTGGAAGATGACCCAAGTACTTGGGCCCCTGAACCCACATGGGAGACCCAGAAGATGCTCCTGGCTCCTGGCTTTGGCCTGGCCCAGCCCTGTTGTAGCAGCCACTTGGGGAGTAAACCAGCAGACGGCAGGTTTCTCTCTGTGTGTCTCTTCCCCTCGCTTTCTGTATCTCCACCTTTCAAATAAATAAATCTTAAAAAAAAAAAAAAAGATTGAAGTCTGAGTGCCACAGGGCTGGGAAGTAGTAGAGCAGATTTGAACTCAGCTCTGCCTGACCCCAGGGCCCATGACCTCAAGCAAGTAACCCGCAGCCCCCAGGTGCCATCAAGCTGGACAGCGGGAATTCTGAAACAGGAGGACGTGGTAACCACCAGTGATCAGACCCCAGTCCCGAGTTTCTGCTTCTGCGGTTGGCTTTTCTGACAAGTTCCCAGGTGCTGCTGCTGCTGCCCCAGAGAGCGCACTGGGGAACTCGGGCAGTAGAGACCACACCTGAATCTGGGTTCAAATCCTGACACCTGCTCTTGCCAACCCGGGGTTGTCACGTCACTTGTTGTGAGAGCCACACTCACAGCGGTGAAAGGACTCCAGGAGAAGCTAAGGAGGGAAAGCCCCTCTCTTGATGCTGCCCCCTAGTGAGCACTCAAGTGCTTGCCGGGTTGACCACCCCCAACCCTGGCAATTGCCCAGTCCCTACCCAGAAAGTCTCCTAGAGGGCAGAGGATGAATCTTTCTTCCTCTTCTACCTGCTGGCCACCAGGACTGCAGAGAGAGGGCACAGAGATGGCGCCTCAGGACAAACATGAGAGGGACCGTGTGAGGCAGCTCCCAGCCCTCCGGGTATCACCCGGGGCCTCTGCCCCAAGGCACAGCACCTCCTGGGGCAGGGGTGAGAGTGGTGCACAGGCAGCATCAAGGACCCCCAGGGTGGTCTGACCCCCCTAGTCTTCCTCCAGGCCCTGCCCCATCCCCAATGACCCCAGCCTTTCACAGCAAGAACTAGCCTCCTGAGGCCTGATGGTGTAGTTTGTGGCCCCTTACCCTAGAATCCCTTTGGCTACCAACCAACTCAAGTCAGCCCTGCTGTGCTGTGTTGAGCTTGAGCTAACCTCTGGGCCTCTCTGGGCTTTATTTTCTTCACCTGTAGAAATCAAGTGAGTGCTTCGCCTAGTGACTGGGTATGAGCTCCAGCCCTAGGATAACTGGGTTCAAGCCCTACTTCACCACTTACTAGCTGTGTCAGCAATTTAGCAAATCAACTCTACCTCCTAGAGCCTGTTTGACCTTGAGGGTCAGCTGAGACGGCATCTTCGAAGAAGCGAGCAGTGGCTGGCATCTGGCCTCGCAGTTAAGCTGCTGGTTGGGGTGCCTGGGTATGGACCCAGGTGGATGGGTTGGCGCTCCAGCTCTGCTCCCAAGTCCAGCTTCCCGTCAGTGCACATCATGGGGGGTGGCAGTGATGGCTTAAGACGTTGGGCTCCTGCCACCCCCATGAAAGATCTGGATTGAGTTCAAGTTCCTGGCTTGAGCTTAATTAACCCAACCGCTGCTGTTGTGGGCATTTGGGGAGTGAACCAATGGGCAGGCACTCTCTCTCTGTCTGTCTGCCTCTCAAAGTGCTGAGCTTGGTTCCTGGAACTCACAAAGCAGCAGCGATTCCAGACATGGAGTGAGTGTGTGGCACCCTCTCCACCACAAAACAACCAAGCACTTGGCTGGCTTCCCTGCCACCTCCCAGCCCCCGGCAGTCAACTTTGAGGCCATCTTCCTCTTTCTCCCCAAGTTAGGGGCGAGGAAGGCAGTTGGGAAGGGTCTCTGAGAGGTAGTGGATCTGTGCAGGCAGAGGAAGGGGCCCAGTTGCTTTTTGGCTAATTAAGCCCCTGAGGGAGCTGTTTTATAGCCTTAGATACAGGGCGCTTCGTAAATACTCACTGCGTGAACCAAAGGGGAGCCCCACTCCCCTCCACCAAGAGTGCACCAAGGAGTCTCGGGGTCGGGGGGAGGCACGGTGGGAGGGGAGCGTTCGGGGACTCCCAGACTCTTCCCTGGCATGCAAGAGCCTCAGACAGTTGGACTCATAAATTCTTTGAATCCTGGAATCTGGGTGGAGGGAAGCTTTGGCTGCTCCCCAATGCCGCCGCCTCCCAGCCGTGCCCACGGCTGGGCAGGGGAGGCCTGACACCCTGGTCTGGAAGGGAGGTGGAGGAGTGGGCGATGGAAGCGATGGAAGGGAAGGTGAGGGCGAAAACCCGACTTCTTCCTCTCGGGCAGAAAATAAGATCAAAGATCAGAGAGGGTTTGACACTGGCGCTGCTGCTTCCTGGCCTTGTCTTCTTACACAGTTCCTGCCCCTATCTGAGTCACAGCCTCCAGAGCTGCAGAATGGGGTGAGAATAGTAATACCTAATTGCAGGGAACTGGTGGGAGGCTTAGGTGAGATAATGCAGGAGACTAAGCCAAGCCCCCAGGAATCACCCCAAAATGCTACTCACTATCCCTACCAGGATGTGAGAGGGCCGGCGAAGGAGCAGGGGCAACATGTTCACCCCTAACACTTCCCCTGCCCTACCCCCCATCCCACTCCTTACATAGCTGACTTCACATAGCTTTAAGAGGTCAATGACATTTCTGACAGTATTAGCCCCCACCAAGCGGCCTAAATAACAGTATGTAGTGAAATGTAGCCAATGGGAGAATTTGTCAGCCTTGATCATTCAAAGACGCCTCACACTGGCAAGTGTGTATGAAAGAAAACGGGTGGCCGGGAGGTGTGGGAAAGAACCCAGGACCAGGGACCCGGCTTCAAGGCCAGGGCCTGCCTTGATGCAGTGTTTGGGCTTTGGAGGCTCCTGACTTTTGGAAACAAGGGGAGGCTGAACTTAGGGACTCAAGAGAGCTGTCTCCCCGGGTCTGAGTCAAACATGCCTGCCCGGCTCCGTGGGATGGAGAATGGGGTGAGGCAAACCACATCTGCGTGAGGCTCAGGCTGCCTCGTCCTACACCCAGTACCTCCCTGGCAGTTTCCTCGGCGTTCCACAGCCATCCAAATGCCGAGCCTGTCCCTGGAGGGCACTCACCACACCTTTTCCACTAATCCTGCCCTGTGCAACCCACACCGCAGGCCTAGAGTGCCAGAGGCGGCCACTCGTCCTCTGAGCTGTGTGACTTCATCCCTGCACCAATCACCAGGACAGTCCTACTTAGGTACCGTTACTCCCACTTGACAGGTGAATGAACCATGCACCTGGGTGTCATCCTCAACTTCGGCACTTCGCAGTAGAAAACAGGTCCTGAGAAGTTAGGCAAGTGGCCTGCTGAGATTCGAATCCGCTTTGCTGTGTGATGGACTCCCGTCCTCTCGTTGGGCCTCAGTTTTCTCATCTGTGGAATGGGGGTATTTGCTCCCGCACTTCTAAGATCCACGTCGGGACTTTTTTGCTGCTCTGAGCGAGAACAGCCTGGTGAGACGGTGAGACGGGCGGGCTGGCTAGGGGCAGGTGCAGACGTGACTGTTCCGCCAGGCGGGGGCGCCGCCGCCAGACACAAAAACAACCGAATAAATCAGGCCAAGGAACTCCTAATCCGTCCCGGCTGTGACTGCTACCGCTTGCCCGGCCTGGGAGGGGGCACGGCCGGCCCAGAGCGCGGAGCTGGGCCAGCAGACTCGGAGTGCTGCCTGGCCATCAGGCCCAAGGGGAAGGCTCTTCCGAAGGGGTGACTCAGGCCTCCCTGACCCTCTCCTGGGTGGGCACGTTCCGGCGCCTTGGTCTATTTTTAGACCGGCTCCAGGCCTGAGCGCCGAGCTGCGGGCAGGCCAGCGGGGCTCCGTCCGGGCGCCAGTGCCGGATCAGCTCCCCGTCTCGGAGCTCAAGCCCCAGGCCCTCCAGCTGTGCACCCAGAGAAGGATGCGGGCGCCCGGGGGTGCAGGGGTGCGGCGCAGGCCCCGAGGACGCGTCTCCTCCCCCGCTCCCCGCAAGGCCTGGCAGTTCCAGGGAGCTGGGCGAGGCCTCCCGAAAAACCACCGCTGTTAAGCGCGGCCAAGAGCCGTCCGCAGCTTCGTCTGCCTATTGGCCCAGAGGCCAGGGCGGCCGGCCCGGGCTCCCGCGGCAGGACTGGGTAGGGTGGGAGACCGGAGGGAGCTGCCAGGTTCGTGGGAACCCGCCCCCACCCCGCCCTAGGGCCCTCCTCCAGCCCCACTCTGGCCCCACCTCCTACTGGCCACGCCCCCAGTCCGCCTGGGGCCGCCGCCGTGACAAGGGTGCCCTCCTTGACCCCGCCCCAAGTCCCTCCCCCTAGTTGGCTCCGCCCGTCCTTCTCCAACCTTTGGTCCTGTCCGAGGTCCCTGGATGCGGGGCTGGCACGCAGGTGAGAAGAGCGGCGCCCTCTCCCCCGGCCTGGGGACAAGGAAGAGAGCGTCGTGGGCGGGCGGACGACGATGGCGCCGCTGGCCGGAAGCCGTGCGAGGAGCTGGGCAGTCTTGGAGGCTGGGGCGGCCGAGGCAGCCCCCAGCACTGAAACAACCCTGCGTGTGTGGGCACGGAGAGGCGCACACGGATACCTGGGCAGCGAGTCTAGGCTGGTGCCCCTGCCACTGGGCCTTAGAGGCTGAGGCCACGGCCCTGGGGAGTGGAAAAGCGACTGGTGGCCCAAAGCATAGATGCGGGATTTGGGGAGACCCGAGTCGAGGCCCACGCCTGTAGGGGTGAGGCGGAGCTCGGCCGCCCGGCGCCAGCCCTCCATCTAGTGGGAAGTGTGGGAATGGCGGAACGCAGGGGTGGGGTGAGGGGAGGGGGCCGCGGCCCGCAGATCCGTGGACGTTCCGTGGCGCCTACACAGCACCATCCTGGCCAATCCGCTCCACCTCTGGGATGCGCCCCGATGGGAACCGGAGTCGCTGGACCGTCTGCCCTCCCCGGCTGCCCCGGCTCCAAGTCCTTTCTTCTCATTGATGAGCTCTGGAACCTGGTCCCGGGAGTACCTGCCAACTCCTCCAGTTTTACTCTCTTCTCCGCATCCCTTCTTCCTGGCCAAGTGGTGCTTCTAACACAGAGGTCTGGTTGTGTCACTGATTAAGATGTTTCAGTGGCTTCTCCCGGCCCGGAAAAACTCCAAACGTCGACTTGGTGCTGCCGAGGCTCTGCAGCCACCCAGCTCGCCTCTGTCAGCCCCCGATCCCCTCGCCGGCCTTGGTCCACCCCTGGCAAGGTTCCCTCGGTCCTCTCCCAGGACCTCACTCCCGGCCTCATCCTTGCTGTCTTCAGGGATGGCCGAAACTGCTCTCCTAGGGAGGACTTTGCTGAGCCGCAGGTGTGAGCTGGTGCCCCTCACCTGTGCTCCTCCAGCCCCCGGTGCACACCTGTCCCCCTCAGAGCGCTCACAACGGCTAATTGCCTAATTGCTTGGTCCCCCTAGTGGCAGGACAATGTATTGACATGCTCATTGCTTTGCGCCCCTGTATTTTCCCCTCCCACTTCCAAGCTGGTCGCCAAACACTTTGATTTCCCTAGCCTCAGGGAACTGTGCAGGGCTGCACACAAAAGCTGCTTGAAGTCTGATGGCACATCCCGACTTGTGAAAAAGCTAACCTTCTGGAAGCAACCGTGGGGGGTGCTCCCAAGGGAGAGAGAGCGAGAACGAGGACAGAGAAAGGAGGAGAGACAGCGAATGGCTGCAGGGGGGTGGGGGCCTGTCAGGTGGACCTGCCTGTATAAGTGCCAAGACACCTGGGGAGACAGGAACTCAGGCACTGGGGCACTAACCTCAGGGCCCCTCCTCCACCAAAAAAAAACCTCAAGGGACCATGTGTAGGTGTCTCTATGTGGCCAGTGTGGAGGACAGGAGGCACCTCCTCCGTGCCTAGGAGCGGGTGGGACCAGCAAATCCTTGCACAAGCCTTGAGAGGAGAGGGAACGGCTGAGATCGAAATTTCTGCCAACTTGTAGGAAAGGGCTCGGAGTGAGCCAGATTGGAGATGGTTAAAACAGAATACAGAAACAGGATACTTCTTGTCCCTGTGCCAGGATTCCTACCTGCCACACCTGTCTGTGTGCATCTCCCATACAGAGCTGAGACCACCTCATTCAGAAGTATAAGCTCAGGACCCAGTGTGGTGCCTGGCGCGTGGTTAAGCGTTCAAAACTCACTTGTCATCGGTAGCTACGGGAACCTGTCTACAACCCAAGTCGGTTTCAGCACCACCCCCCAGCCCCAGCTGGCAGAATAAAATCCAAGCCCGCACCTCGGCCCGCCGGGCCCGGTGCGATCTGATCCAGCCTTCCTCCGGCCTCCTCCCTGCAGCCCAGCCCGTCCTCGCTGTCGGAACGCACTACTTGCAATTCCCTGAACCTGCCAGCTTGCTTCACGCCTCGTGCACCCTCGCCCGGCATGGCCTTGCCCCCGTCTCTGCTGCTGAGCCTCCAGTTAGTCCCCAACGCTCAGCGCAGGTGTTCCCCTGAGTCCCCTCTGAGCCCCCTTCCCCAGGCAGGGGCGACGCCCACATTGGTCTCCTCCTCCCAGGGCTGCTTCTCTGGACAGTGGCCTTCTCTAGTGTCTGAGTCCCTGTGCCTGGCCCAGGAACCCAGGACACCAAATGCTCACTGTTCACGCAGCTTCAGCCCTGCTCCTCCAGGGGACTCGCAGGGGGAGCTCAAGCGACTTCTGCCCTCTGGGCCTTGGTTCTCCTGGCAGGTCCGTGAGGGAAGGGTCCCTCTCCCCGCTCCGTGGAGCTTGGAAGTGACAGCAGGTAAAACACCATGCACTTGTTTGCCCTGAAGGGCAGCCGAGCACAGAACAGACTCAGTTGCACAGGCCACACCCATGCATGTCCCCACTGGGAGCAAGCCCCTGCCCAAACAGCTGCTGTGACACCCTCCCCTGAAAGCACAGGGAGCTTTCTGGGCATGGAGGCTCTGTCCTCCCGTCCCCACCCCCACGCAACCACTGGCCTTGA
Organism: Oryctolagus cuniculus; assembly: GCF_051225735.1. NCBI lineage: Eukaryota > Metazoa > Chordata > Mammalia > Lagomorpha > Leporidae > Oryctolagus > Oryctolagus cuniculus. The sequence goes on along the minus strand of NC_142873.1, from coordinate 141,491,580 downwards.
CAGTGAAAAATTCAGCAGCAGTCAGGGCTGCCAGTCCGGCATCGCATCGGCATCGAGTTAGTATTCAAGGAATGAGCCGTCTGCAATATGCATGCCCCGAGGCTGCTGTCCTCTGGGGCTCTCCCCTTCCCAGGCCTGCCTGCGTGCCCTCCCCCCACCCTCCAACCCCAGGCAGGCACAGACACAGCCTGCCTGGGGTGGAGGACTGAGGGCCAGACCCTCTCTCAACGTCTCCTCATTCATTCATTCGCTCACTCATTCATTCACCAATGTCCATCAAGTTCTGATCATGTGCCAGGTGACAGCACGTATGTTAGTGAAGTTGGCCCTGCTCTGCCCTCAGGGGGCTACCGTCCAGTGGGAGAGCCGGATTATACACAGGGTGATAGGATTTCCAGTCAGGAGAAACACTACTGGGGAAAGAGCGAGGTGATGTGATAAAAATCAGTAAAATGACCAAGGAGGCAAGGGGCCGTGAAGGAAGGCTTCCCCAGGAAGGTAGCGCTGGAGCGTCGATCAAAGCAGAAGTCAACAAACTCATAACCAGGGAAGAGCCTTTCAAGTGGAGGCCACAGCAAGTGCAGAGACCTGGGGAGAAACCATGGGATGTGTCCAAGCGGCAGACAGGAGGCCGTGTGGCTGCAGCTCAGTCAATGAGGGTGGCAGGAGATGTAGCTGGAGCACTGGAAGGGCCAAGGTCACCCCCGGCCCCTTGGGTCATGGTAGGGAGCTTTAAGTTCATTCCAAGAGCAAATGAAAAGAAAGCCCATGCCTCTTCCCAGCCTGGGAGCGAGACCCAGCACGGGGCCTGGATCGGGCAATGTTTACTAAATGAATGAATGACCGAGTCAGTCAGGTTTTCCTGACTCCGGACTTGACTCCCTGGCTCAGAGTGGCTCAGCTGGACTGCCAAGGACTCCTTGAGCAGCTCAGCTCAGGGCTCAGCCGGGCCAGAATCAGACATTCAGGTGCCCCTCCCCCCGCAAAGTGTCTGGTGTACCCACGCAGAGGTTACAATGGAAATAACCCCGATCCATGTAGCTTCATATTTACATGCACGAGAAGAGAAAATGGCCTCTTTTTTAAGGACATTCATCACAGCAGAATCACCCTCTGCCGCTTCGCTGTGTTATTGCTGCTGCTGCCTTGCTGCCGGCCCAAGCTGGACTCAGTCTGCCCGCTGGCTCACTCAGCGCAGGTCGGCAGGATTTGCCCGACCGGCTTTGGGATAATGAGCAGCCAGGCTGTTGGTGAGCAGTCCCACAGGTGCAAGAGGCCAGTAGCCTGGTGGGCAGCTTGCTGAGGCCACACCAGGTTTGGCAGGTGCTCAGGGTGAGGACTCTGGGGAACTTTCCCTGGGGTCCTCAAGGCTTGTCCCTGCCCATCTCTGACCCTCTAAAGACTGTACCAGGTGACCAAGGTGTGCAAGGCTCAGTTACTTGCCCAAGGTCACTGAGCCAGTTGGGGATACAGCTGCAATTCAAACCCAAGCCTGGCCTCCACAGCAGACCCCATTTCCTCACTGAGGGCAAGTGGGCTGGGGTGGGGAAGAATGCCAGGGGCCACAGCCCATCTGCACCTGCCTGGAGCCACAGAGCTAACAGAACAGTGGAGCTGGGCTGGCATTGCGGCTCACTAGGCTAATCCTCCCCCTGCGGTGCCAGCACCCTGGTTCTAGTCCTGGTCGGGGCGCCGGATTCTGTCCCGGTTGCCCCTCTTCCAGTCCAGCTCTCTGCTGTGGCCCAGGAAGGCAGTGGAGGATGGGCCAAGTGCTTGGGCCCTGCACCCGCATGGGAGACCAGGAGAAGCACTTGGCTCCTGGCTTCGGATCAGCACAGCACGCTGGCCATAGCAGCCATTTGGGGGGTAAACCAACGAAAGGAAGACCTTTCTCTCTCTCTCACTGTCGAAATCTACCTGGCCAAAATAAAAGGCTGCCACTGCAGCTCACTAGGCGGCACTCCCAGTTGCTCCTCTTCCTGTCTAGCTCTCTGCTGTGGCCAGGGAGTGCAGTGGAGGATGGCCCAAGTCCTTGGGTCCTGCACCCACATGGGAGACCAGGAGAAGCTCCTGGCTCCTGGCTTCGGATCAGCGCGGTGCGCTGGCCGCAGCGGCCATTGGGGGGTGAACCAATGGTAAAGGAAGACCTTTCTCTCTGTCTCTCTCTGTCCTGTCAAAACAAACAAACAAACAAAAAAAGGAACAGTGGAGCTGGACCCTACCCCCATCCCCCTCTCTCATGGCCTTGCTGGGCTCTGAGTCGTTAAGCTCACCATTCCCATGACCCACTTTCTGGGGCCTAGAGATGGACCCTCATGTCAGGATCCTCAGGGGTTCTGTAGATCATAGCACACCCAGACCCAGCACCCAGGACTCCAGAGCCTGGGCCCGCTCCGCGCTTGGGCTCTGGGGCTCAGGGCCGGGCTCTCCTGTCCCTCTCACAGGGGCGTTTCACAGGCTCCATTCTTCCCTCCCCTACTCAGCACCAAACCACACTGCTCTGGGACGGACCCCAAAAGGAATCAGACTCAGCCCCTACCCGGGAGAGAAGTTGTCCTCTCCTTTCCACCCGAGGAATGGGGCTCAGGAAACTCAGACAAAGCAAGAGTACGGTTCTCGGGGGCTTGGGAAGCTGCGTGGCTGAGAGCAGCACCCCAACATGCAGCCGATCTTCCTGAGCCACTTCCAGGCCGAGCTCTGCCTCCACTGGGTTCCAGCCGCAAACCCCACCCCCGATGAGTAGGAAGTGACAAATGAGCCCGGGGAAGTAGGGGGGAGGGGGCTGGCGATCGATGGCATTAACATGGTGCCCAAATTAAATATTGACTTTCTTGGTTGACGCTAGGGATCCTGGATTGATGGCTGGGGCCGTGCCACCGCAGGGGATGGGAACAAATAAGCCTGGAGTAGCCCCAGTGGGAAGTGGGGGCCTGCAGGGAGGACTTACCCCTGCTCCTGCCTGCTCAGGTGCAACAGGGTGAGCACTGTGGGGGCCCAGAGTGCTGTGCCTGCGTCTCCATCTTGTGTCCAGGGAGCTTCCCCATGGAAGCCAGAGGTCCCTCTTTCCAGGTCTTAGAATCCAGGTATTATTGAGTGGTCCCTGCCACCGCACCCCCCCACCCCCACCCCCCATCCTACCTTCAGGAACTATAGTTGGCCCAGAGCCCAACCAATGAGCAGAATCCATCTCTGTGATATCCATTCCTGCGGCTCAGGACTGCCTCCCAGGGTGGTAAGGTTGGTCTGCCATCACACGGGATCTTGAGGAGATTCTCTCCACCCCTGGAGACCTTCCATCAACCTCTCCAGCTAATTCACTGTCAGCCCCCTCCTGTAGCTCTGAGCTTGCCCCCCTCCCCCTTCAAAGCACTGCTCCAAGAACTGTCTACACTGCCCGCATTTCCTCACCTCCCACTCACTCTATGGCCCATTCCTGTCTGGCTTCCTGCCACATCCATGACCGTAGCCCAGCCCCTCTCCTGAGCTCCAGCGCTGTGTGTCCAACCACCTACCTCTACAGATCTCTCCCTTTGACCATCCCAAAGTTCACACGTCCAAGGCCAAATTCACAACTGTCTCTCCCAAAGCTGGTCTTCTTCCTGTGTTCTTAAGCCAACCTCTGGTCATCCATCCTTGGCTCCTCTCCCAAACCTGCCCCACCAGGGGCTGACAATGCTACCCACCACATACATGCACATTCTTCCTCCTCCACAGCTCCCCTCCGGTTTCCTTTACATGGGTGGGCTCCTTACTGGTCTCTGCATCCACCCCTGCTCCTCCATGCCCTGCTGTCCATTTCCCATCCACCCAGGGAAGTCCTGTGGATATGGGTGTTGGATCACGTTAGTCCTCTGCTCAATACCCTAGGCTTCCAACTAGTCTAAAGGCCAAAGTCCTCAGTGGAGCCTCCTCTGCCCTGGACAGTGTGATTTGAGGGCCTGGGGGAGGGGATCTTCCCGGAGTGGGTGGCCTTGGAGGGAGGAATATGGGGACAGATTGAAGACCATTTTTATAAAACCTCAACCAAAATCCTATGCACTGCCAAGGTGGGCATGAGGAAGCCTGAAAGGGAATGACTGGAGCTGCAGAAGTCAGCAGCACCCCACCCCCAGGTCCTCCCAAAGGCCACCCAGGCCATCGAATTTCCTTTTAATTGGTGTCTAATGGAAGTAAATTAAACCCAATCGAGTTTTAATGAGTTTGTTCAAATGCCAGCCTCACCTGCTGCGTGTCTCCCAGGGTCAGAGGCTGCAAGTGGGCTGGGAGAAGACAGGCTGTGTGGGTGGGGATAGGGATGGGGGCACACCTTCCCTCCAGCCTGCTGAGGTAGGCCTCGTACCTTCTTCTCCTTCCCCACTCTCCTTTCCTCTATCCCAGGAATGCCTCGATTCTAGGAACAGTGCCATAGACCCTTGCAGGGAGTTTCCTCTACCAACCCCTCCACAGCCCACCCACAGCCCTCAACACCACCTCTCCACAACCCAGGAACTAGGCTCCAGTTGGGCACCTCCTGTGCACAGAGGACACTGCATTAACTTGCCCAAGGTAACTGCTTTTCTCTGCCTAGAGCTGTGCTGTCCAGTATGGGAGGCAGTAGCCACACTGTGGGTACTCAGCACACAGAATGTGGCAAGACTGAACTGAGATGCGTGTGAATATAACACACTCTAGGGGCTGGCTCTCTGGTATAGTGGGCTAAGACTCTGCCTGTGGCACTGGCATCCCATATGGGCACTGGTTTGTGTCCCAGCTGCTCCTCTTCCGATCCAGCTCTCTGCTTATGGCCCAGAAAAGCAGTGGAAGGTGGACCAAGTGCTTGGACCCCTGCAGCCATGTGGGAGATCCGGAAGAAGCTCCTGACTCCTGGCTTTGGATTGGCCCAGCTCCAGCTGTTGCAGTCATTTGGGGAGTGAACCAGCAGATGGAAGATTTCTCTCTGTCCTCTCTCTGTAACTCTACCTCTCAAATAAATAAAAATCTTCACACACACACATACACACACATACTAGATTTCAGACAGTATAAAAAACAAATGTAAACCATTTCAGTAACTTTTTATATTCATTGTCCAAATGCTCATTTCTTTATATATTTTGATTAATTATTAATTTTTTAAAACTTATGACTACTAGAAAATTTTAAATTACATATATAGTTTACACTGTATTTTTATTGGCCAGCCTCTGTTCACACATGAACTGCCCCTCCCTAGCCCCTGGGCCTGGTCTGGAAGGCAGGGAGTGACTGCAGGTCAGTGTCAGTGAGCCTCTGTCTTGTCTCCCACGTCTAGGTCCCTTTCAGCACCCTGGACAGCATCCAGGACTGGTTTCCTGCTTCCAGTCCTAGGCTAGCGTGCGGGCCCAGGAAGGAATGGATGGGACAGGCCTAGATGACCCCTAAAAAGTGCTCCCATGACTCCTCTCATGCTCCAGACACTCCGGGAGGAAGCCAGGGGAGAGATTATCATTGTCAACCCACACTGCCAGTGAAGAGACCACGAGACCAATGTGCAGGCCGTCTTCACTCAGCAAAGATCCATGGAGGCATGCTTTGCATGGGCCTTGGCTGAGCACACAAACCCAAACCAAGGGGAAACAGCTGATAGGGAGTCTGTGTGATCAGTGTGACAGGAAGTGACAGGGTGTGCCAAGGGGTGTGGGTGCCCAGCAACTGCTGACTGCTGGGCCAGGAGGGGACCAGGAAGCATGAAGGAGTTTGCCAGTCTGCCTGCGGAGGAGGGAGTTCCAGGCAGGAGGAATGCATGTGCACAGGCACAGAGGTGAGATGGGCAGGAGACACATCCCCAAGGGCCTTGCCTTCTAGGCAAATTCTAGGATCCATGGACGGTGGCTAAACAGAGCAGAGGCCCTGCCAGATCCACATTTTGGAAAGTTCAGACTTGGGCCAAGTGGTCAAAGAATTGGAGACTGGAAGCAGAGAAAATGAGGAGAGCAATGATGTGAGAAGGACAAGTCCAGGAGAGGAGCGGCAGGTGGTTGGAGATGAGCCCAAATGGAAGCGTATCAGGCCAAGTCCTCTCCCAGATCAGGAAACCCATGTCGCATGGCCACTGCCAGGGGAACAGGGACTGCAGGGCAGTGAGGGACAGCACCCCTCTTAGAACAGCCTGGCCTCTGCCCCCAGAAGCAGAGGGTCTCAAAGCCACAGATGCTGATCAAGCAGAGTCAACCAGGGGCAAGGAGGGAAACGCACTCCAGTGCTCAGCACCAAGGAGCCCCAGAGGTGCCGGCAGGTGGAGCCCAGTGCTGGGAGGGGAGCTCCAGGGGCACAGAGAAAGGCACTAAGGCCTTCATGTGGGGGCAGTGCTGGCTCAGAGAACAGTCTGACCCAGAATGTGAGGTAAGGTCTGTTGGCCAAGGTCAGGGACAGAGGCGTTGCTTGGGCAAACCCTGGTCTAAGAATAGGCCTCCTTCCCTTCCTTGGGGGTTTGCTAGTAGAATCTAAGAAAGTGAGTTCCTTCCCCAAAGAGGGGAAGTCTGCCTAAGAGAATGAGACTCCCCCCCAGAGAGAGAAAGGGAGGGGGAGGGGACAGCGGGCGGCTCTGTGCGCCGGGGTCCCCTCACTCAAGACCGGCCCTTTGCCTCGGCTGCCCTCGCTGCAGCCCACTCGCCTCTGAGTGGGCAGGTTCTCCGGGCCTTGGCTGCTGGTGTCAGATTATGCCACTCCTGGCCACAAGTCCCAGTGTGGTCTCTTAGAAGCTAAGGGAGTTTGGGAAAGTCTCATCCCCTCTTGGGGGTCTCCATTTTCTCATCTGTAAATTGGGAGCTTCCCAACACCCGCCCTGAAGGATGAAATGAGCCGGTGCATGAGCCAGCGCTTGGCACACTCTGGTGCCGGGCTGCCAGAGGGGAGCTGCGGGCGCACAGTCATCACGGGCCTCTGCCCACACAGCCCCCTGCCAGGCTCCAGGAGACCAGACTCGGACAGAACAAGGCCTGCCATCCCCCTCCCCAACCCCTCCATCAGCTGCGATTCCTCCTTCCCAGTGGCCGGTACCCTCTTCCTTTCCTCTCAGGCTCCCACGGCACCTCACCCACCCCTAGCTCTCCAAGGGCCTGGGCCTGGGTCTCTGAGCCCATGGAGGGGTCCCCCCAGAGCTGCCCATGTTGCTAAATGAGCCCATGCAGAAGAGCCATACAAGCCCTGCCAGAGGTTTTCACGTGCTGCCCATGCCCTTCCTCCTGGGTGTCCAAGAGCCAAGCAAGGGCCCACTTACTCAGGCCTGTACAGAAAGCAACACAGCAGGGAGTCTCTGACCACTTCCCCATGCCAGCCTGGCTCCTCTGCCACTCCCACCCTGAGCCCTGGCCTGACTCCACCACAACCCAGCTGCCTGCAGCCACAGAGGTCAAGTCCCAACTCTGCCTCTGACTGTGGCCTTGAGCAAGTCACTTCCCATCTCCAGCCTTGTTTTCCTATGCATAAAATGGGCAACTGAAGACCTCCCAGCAAGGCTGCTGGGAGGGACCAGGGGTCTCGTGAGAGAAGCTCCTAGCAGGAAGACAGCAGGAGACCAGCACCAAGGACAACCATAGTTCTGCAGAGCTTATGCGGGGCCAGGTGCTCGCTGCATGCTTGACACAGATGGGTCTTTTCCGTCCTCGTAAGAACCCTATGAGGCAGGCACTATTCCCAGACCCATTTCACAGGTGGAGAACTGAGGTCTCGAAGCTCTGCCCCGGCTCCTGCCCAGGCAGTCTGGCCTCTGAGGCCCAGTGAACCACAGCCGTGACCATACCAGCCACTGGGCAAGGCCAGGCCACCTCACATTTCCAATCTGCTCTTCCCAGCCCAGGCCGGAGAGCCAGCACTCAAAATGAGGTCTGAGCCCAGGCTGCACCTCTCCATCCAGTCGGGGTCGACCTGACACCCCGTCCCCCTTTTCATCCTCCCTGCTCCCCACAACACACAATGTGATGGGACCAAGGGAGGTGAACCAAGTCAGGAATCCAGGACCGGGCTATCACAGTGGAAGCAAACAGCTCAGCGGACAAGTCCACAGAGTGAAGTTTATTCCCCACAAAGTACCCCTCCCCCCTCCCCAGCCCGGGACAGGGACAGACAGGCCAAGGAGAAGACAGGCTCCAGCGGCAGAGGGGGCTTTGAGAAACAAGGAGGGGTCCTGGCCTCCCTCCCCTCTGCCCGGCCCTGCCACATCTGGCCCCTCCAGCCCAGCTGAGTCCTCTGCACCTCCCTGCCCAGCCCCCGGGAGAGGGGAGGGGGTGCTGGCTCCTGGGCAGTTCCAAAGTGGAGTGTGAAAATAGAGAGATATATATATTTATACGCAGTGGGCAGTCCAGCGCGGCACTCACACCTCTGTCTGGAAGTCGCCGTCTGGTGGTTCTGTGGGCTCCCAGGCTGCCGCCCGGTGCAGGCCCAGCCGCTCTCGGGGCTTGGGGGGCAGTGAGCCCAGTGTCATGGATTTGAAAGTGCTCCAGCTCTGATGTCGCCGCTGTTGGGCCAGGCCGGGGCGCTCCCCGGGGCTGGGTTTCTCCTGTGGAGGGAACGGTGTAGGCCATGGAAATGGGCCAGCTCCCTCTACCCACCGCACAGAAGGGCAAACTGAGCCCGAATGCCCCATGCTACACAGCAGCCGAACACAGAGTTCAAGTGCAGGTCTGCAGGGTTCCATAGCTGGAGCTCTGGGCTCTTGCTCGGTGGCCCCTGGTACCGTGTCCCTGTGCCCATCCTCCCTCCTGGCCCATCCGCCACCTGCAGTACCTTCCCCAGCCCCTGTGTAGCCCACAATGGTTGCACAAGCTGTGAGACAGGCCCGTGGTGAATGTGGCTCAGGGTGGCCGGCGGGCAGGGAGGGACTACGGCCCTCAAAGCCCTTCTCCCCGGCCCTAAGAAACAAAGCCGGCATTCTCTGTGCGGCCTGTCTGTCCTGGGGTCCCCAGGGGCTATGGCAGCAGTTTGGACCCTGGGCTCCAGGATAGAGCAGTCCCGGGAAGAGCCCTCACCTTGGCCGCGGACTGGCTGCGGTAGCGATCAAAAGTGTGGAACTTCTGGTTGAGCTCGTGGTAGAGTTCTGAGTGCCGTTTCCGGGTGTGCATCACCTTCTAGGAGCCACAGGTGTCAGAGGGGCGTGCCCCCGGAGCAGCCATCCGCCGTCCGCCCCCCGACCCGGGCACTCAGCAAAGCTGCCTGCTGCCGGGCCTCCTGGGACTATGGGCTTGGGCAGAGGGAACTGCATGGAAGCCACAGGCTCGGGGGCCTGGGGAGAGGCCCGGCAATGGGGCCTGGGCGCCTTCAGGAGAGGACCCTCCAGGGACGGACCTGGCAAGCACACCCCTCGCCCCCCGCACACTCACCTCAAAGTCCAGGTCTGAATACCGTAGCTTCTTTCGCTGGGAAGGAGCACCGAGCAGGCAGCGAAAGAGAACAAAGCTTCTTAACCAAAGGCAGGGGTCTTCCAGACAGGAAACCATTCCCCAGGGTCCTGCCTGATGCACCATCCCCAAACCCAGGCCCAGGACTTGGGAATCCTTAGTGGGCAGCCCTTGGGGTCGTGAGAACAAGGCTGAGGCCCAAAACGCACACACATAGCGGAACCTGCAGGCAGATGCCCAGGGGAGCACACATGCTGACACACGCATGACACAGCTCACACGCAGGATGGACGTCCAGCACGGCTGGGACAGATTCTTGCACAGGCCACAGAATCACTGTCGGGCCCTGCGCCCCTTCCCCCTGTCCCACCTGGCCCCGTTCCCGGTCTCTAGGACCCTCCCCTTGTCCTGCAAGCTCAGGGACTCACACCTGCCGAACCACAGCCCCGCCTCCCGCCCCTCCACGCCTTCAGGGCCTGAGACCACATGTGAGGCCCCACAGCGAGGCCGTGCCCCGTGCCACTCCTCAGGGTTTTAGAATGTTGGCAGCCGGAGGGAGGACTTGTGAGACCAAGGCCAATTCTCCCAAGTCACAGATGAGCAAACCGAGGCCCAGGAAAAGGGGACCTGCCTCAAGGCCCTCGGGGGAGATTCTAGAACCTGGATCTGCAGCTCCCACGCCCCAGGCCTGATGAGCATGCTCACCACCCTAGACCACACCCCCACTGCCCTGGTTCTCCTCCCACCTCTCCCCTACTCTCCATCTACCGCCCGGCCAGTCAGGATTCTCTCCCTGGAGGCTCCCACTGCCCTTCACCTGCATGCGTCCCCTGCATCCCAGGCACTCTCTCCCCCACTGCTCCTGGAGGCCGCAGGAGGCCTTTCTCTGTGCCTGGCATCCCGCGGCCACCGCCCACGCCACCTGTGCCTAACTGCCGGAAACTGCACTTCCGCACCTCGGCCTCCGCTGCCCCACTGCGGCTGCCCACCCGGTTCTGGACGTCATCTCTGACCCCTCAGGACACCACCACATGTATCACCACCTCCCACACGAGGAGCCCACCATCAGCCCCTGCTCGGCGGCCCAGGCACGGGCAGGTGTCCATAGAACAAAACCTGCCATGCCACTGAGCGCACCCCGCTCTGGCGCTAGTGTCGGATTTTCTGTCTTTGTTACGCCTTCCTGTTCCGCCATCTGCGGCAGGAGCAGGCACCAAATGTTCACGAAACATTTTGGGAGAAAAACCTAAACTTGCAAACCCCCTAGCTGCTAACTTAATTTTCTTCGTGCGGAGGAGGGGCAGCAGGTTTCCGAGGCCGACCGTGAGCTGCCAATCACATCCAAGCAGAGACTCTGGCCCCTTTTTCCTTATGCACAGCGCTGCCAGCCCTCCAACTGGAATTCTAGAACATTCTGGGGTCCTATTGTAGGCCACTACCATTGGCTTATCCCCAGTGATCCTCTACAGGAACAGGCCTGGGGGCAGGGGAGGGGAGCTGGGGCACCCACAAAACCCACAGAGGCTGGGATACGAAAGGAGCTTCGAGCCCAGGAAGGGGTGAGGGCGGAGGGGGCAGCTGATTCCAGGGCTGACAACGGCAGCAACTCCTAATTACCCAGCACTTTCCACCCCTCCCACACAGAAATGAATGCTTTCCGTCACTCGGCTAGTCCTTGAGACAACTCCATGAGGACAGTGACACCTGCTTTCCACAGGAGAAACCGAGGCTGAGAGAGAGGGACTCAGGGCCTCAGTGCCAATCAACAGTCCGGACCAGAGCTCAGACCTGCATGACGTGCAGGCCCAGGCTCGGGCCCCATGCTGACAAGACAGCAGCGGAACACCTGCCCCAGCCCGGGCTCCGTGCTGGCCTCACCCTAACTGTCACACCCTGAAGGAGGTGCCAAAGCCAGCGCAAGGGACTTGACTGGCGACGCACCCACTCTGCGCTCAAAGCCCACTGTCAGGGATTCCATGGAGCTGCCTTGAGTGCCCAAGGAGGGGATGCACAGCGTCTACACCTCCAGGGGCCCGGGACAAGGTCGCTGTCCCCAGTGCAGGCTCACAGCGGGGCCCTCCCCCCTCACCTCCAGGGAGCCCAGCTTCATGGTGGAGCCGGGCACGGTGCGGGGCATGGTCCGGCTGCGCTCCCCTGGCTCGGGCACTTGGCGGGCGCTGGGCGTCGGTGGTGGCTGGAAGCTCATCCCATAGGGGTTCTGGAGAGACCCATAGGCAGGGCCCAGCCCCAGGCCTGAGTGGTCCACAGACAGGAAGCTGGGGTAGCCTTCGGTGTGGGCCATCGCCTTGGCAGCCCGCCGGGGGGTCCCCTCAGGCCGGGCTCTGGGGGCTTCCTCGCCGCCTCCGCCGCCGCCGCCCCCCGGCTGCAGGCTGAGAGTCCGCCGCGGCAGCACCATGTAGTCCCCCTCGGCTCCCGGCTCGGTGGGCCGCAGCCATGTAAGGTCCAGCTGCCGCAGGCCACCCTCCCCGCACATGTACACAGGGTTGGTCTCCTGCGGCGGGGGCGGCTCCCCCAGCCCCGGCGAGGCCGCCATGGGCACCAGGATGTTCCCTGGCAGTGGTGAGAAGCTGAGGCCACCCTCGGGCCCCACGAGGCAGGACTTGGGCTCCTCATCTTCGTCCAGGGACAGGCGGGACAGCGTGCCGGTGATGGTGGACGGGTTGCAAGTGTTGACCTCCTTGAACAGAACTGGGTGGGGGTGGAGGAGTGAGGCTTGTGGAGGAGGAGCCCGGACCAAGCCCAGACCAAGCCCGAGTGGGGTCGGGGGAGGGAACTGAGTGTCGGGGGGCTGGCACTTGCTCACACACCAGAAGCATTAAGATGGTAAGTGGCCCCGAAGCCCTCGCTGCCGTGAGAGGGTTACTGAGGCTCAGAGACGGAAGTGGCATCTCCATGTCACACAGCAGGTGGCACTCAGAGCTTTGCCTCTGCTGACCCCACCATCTGACTCCAAAGCTGGGTGCCAGCAGCCAGACCCCAACAGGGCTTCCCAGGACAGCGCTTCCCTCCCCACCCACTGTCCATCCCTGGGGCCGTTTCTCAGCTCTCTGGCCGGCACACTCACCTGTTTGACAAGCCAGATCCACATCCTTTTCAAAGTCTGACTATAGGCAGAGAGAGAGAAAGGGCAGGTGGGCAGAGGAGGGATCCATGTCGGGAGGAGCAGGGGCCGGGACCCTCCCGCCCAGCACTGCTCACAAGTGGTGCTGCCCACGGCATCTGCCTGTCTGAGCCCAGACAAGTCTACCCCCAGCCCCACCTGGCAGAGAGGGGTATTAAATGGGGGAAGACTTGCCCAGGGCCACCCAGAGGTCAGCGGCTGAGCCTGAATCCAGCTGGGTCTCTGTCCCCTCTCCCCGACATGATGGAGAAGGCGAGTGGCCTAGGGCGGGAACACGGCGGTGCGGGGCCCTGAACCCACACAGGCCCTGCCCACGCCTCCACACTCACCAGGATCTGCAGCTGCCCATTCTTACAGGAGTCAGGGGAATCCTCACTCTCGTCGGCCCGGCACACGCCCATCTGGCACTTCACCACATCCTGGACCTGGGGGCAGAGGTCTCTGTGGGCCTGAAGCTGCCACTCACCCACCCCAGACACCCAGGCAAGTGCGCAAGGAAACACACGCAGCCTCGGGGAAGGTGAAGATACGTGGGTTGGAGTAGAGGGGAGAAGGAGCCCCAGAAACCAAGAGGCCGAGGACCAGGCTGGGCTGCAGCTGCCGCTGCTCCAGGCTCGCAGTGTCCCCACCACGGGCCTCAAGCACCCGGGGCAGGGCCTGGATGTCCCCCAGCCCCCATGGTGCGACAGGCCCAGCCCACCTCCCGGCGCAGGAAGCAGTGCACGGCGGTGATGACGAAGCCCTGCGCGGAGTTGAAGACAGCAAAGAGGGCCTGGAAGAGGACGGAGCGGCGGTCTGTCATGGCCAGGACGGCGGACATCCAGGTGAGCGCCAGCAGGGGCAGCACCACGCAGGAGCTCCAGAGTGAGGCCCTGGGGGGACACAGACAGAAGACTCATCAGGGTGATGCTCCAGGGGACAGAGGGGCCTGAGCCTCAGCCTCCACTCAGCTGGGGGCCCTGGAGCTGCCTGACAACACTGCCCATGTCCCCAGGCAGAGAGGGGCCGAGGAGCCGGAGGCGGAGAAACAACACAGACAGAGCAGAGCACTGCCGGGCCGGAGCCGGGCCCAGGGAGGGGGAGGAAGGACGCAGGGGCTGAGCCAGAGCCGGAGGCAACATCAGGGCCAGAGGAGGTGGCAGAGAAGAGGAGGCAGGCACAGGCAGAGGCTGCAGCTTCAGCCCCAGACTCGCACACATTCACCTTGGGGAGCTCTTAAGAAATGCACAGGTCCGGGCCACATCCCCAGAGTCTGATTGGGTAGGCCAAGGGGAAGAGGAACAAAGAGGCAACAGCCATGGAGAGAAAGAGCCTGAGACAGACAGGACAGGAAGATCACACAGGCAGAGCATGCAGGGATGCCACAGGCCCTGGGGGGACAGGGCCAGGGCCCGCGAAGCAGGCGCTTCCCCAAGTCCCTCAGGGAGGCGCCAAGCTCCCAGTGGCTGCTCAGAGCCCTGAGCAGAAAGACCGCAGCTGGGGCTGGGGTAAAAGCTGAGGCCAGGGGCAAACCTTCACACCCCCGGCCCCCTCGCCATGGGAGGGCAGAGGAAAAAGGCAGACAGGGCCCTGGCTCCCAGGCTGGCCTCACCCTGCCCCACCTGTCATAGTCCGGGTGGGACAAGGCCGTCTTGCCCCTACTGGGCCGGATGCCACACCCAGCCCACTGTGCCTCACAAACGGGCCTGGCGGGAGAGCCAGGCAGGGCTCCACAGCACAGAGTAGCAGCATTCTACAGAGACAACAGGGGGAGCTGAGGCAGGGGGCCAAGACCTGTCCTACAAGGGCGGTTCAGGGCCATTCAGCCTGGCAGGGGCTGAGCACCGTGGTCTGTGCAGCCCCCGGAGGTGGAGCTGAAACCAAGAGAGAGGGTCTAATCACAGTAATAAGAGCTGCCATTGATTAACTACCAATTCTCTGCCAAGCCCTCCACTGAACACTCTACATACATTATTTCAGCTTGTGATCAAAACAACTCCAATACACAGGCACAGGGATTATTATCCCAATTTACAGATGAGCAGACTGGAGTGTGCCCAGCTGGGCAGAGAGTGGAGTTGGGACACAGACCCAGGCTGGCTGACCGCGATGCCCGAGCTGTTAACTGCTGGTTCAATAGACAGGATTGGGACAGCCGCAGCCCAGCCTGGAGGGAGCTCACTGCCACATGCAGCTTCATGGCGATGGTGCCAGCCACCTCCAGAGGCAGTGAGCTCCCCGCTGCTCGATGTGTGCAAGATAAGGCTGGGCCTTCGCTGGCCAGGGCATCTCAGTGGCTTTCTGGGCCTCACTGGGAGGCTGGGCCCGAGGCCCAGTGCTGGGGGGTGTGGGGGGTGTCTTGTTCCACTCTCGCACAGCAAGGATTTTCGGGTGCTCAGCTGCTGGGGGAAGGAGTGCTCAGTGAACTAATTCTCTCTGTGATTCTCAGTCCCCCATTAACTACGAGAGTCAACACCCCGGAAATTCCAAGTCTTCGATTCCACAGCGGATGATAAGGCTATGATTCACTCATTCCAACAGCCCGATTGGCTGGCGCTAAGATCCCATCACTCTCTAAGGTTCCAGCTCAGGAATTCTAGGGGCCTAGGAGTGTCTGAGCCTCGGTGCGTCAGGGCGGCTGCGCCTGGACAACATCAGCAGGCAGTGGGGTCGGGGCAGAGGTGGGCGCAGGAACCCAGCACTTTCAGGAGTCACAGACATTCACCCCCCATCACCCTTCGCCACCTCCTCACCGAGCCCTCGGGACCGTGTGGCAGCTGGTGGGGCCACTGGGCTGCTCTCCCTCCCTCCCCAACCATGGACACTGCCTCCCCCTTTACCCCCAGCACCCACCCCGCCCCCCGGGGGGCACGACTAACATGGCGTTCCTGGCCGAGGCTGAGCTGAGCAGGGGGCTGGGGACCGCTCCGCACGCTGAGCAGGGGAGGAGCAGGCTGGCCCAGGGGCACCGCTCCGACCTCGGGGGCGGCACAGACACGGGAGAAGGGGGAAACACATGGGAAGCCAGGGGACAGGGGCCAAACGAGCCCCAAGTGGGGGGAAGGGGGAGGGCAGGTGAGAGAGAGAGAGCTGGGTTAGGGTGGGCGAGGGGCAGCCGCTGCACACTCGGGTGCCCGCCTTGCTGCAGCCTTGAGGCACCAAGGTCGGGAAGCCCCGGGCGGCCTCGTCGAGCCCTGAGCCTCCGAGTGCCCGAGGCCGCCCCTCCCTGCGCCGTCTCCCCGGAAGGCCGCATCACACAGACCCTCCCCTTACCCGGCCCTCTGCTTCTTGGATTTGTCCGAGATGCCGTCACGCGCCATGAGCTTGTTGAAAACGATGATTCCGATGAGCATGTTCACCTGGGGGCCCAGGGGTGGGGGTGGAAGAGAGGATCACCACGTGCCCTCCCAGCAGTGGACACCCCCTGGAGTGCAGGGAGCAGGTAGGGAACAGGACGGCAAGATGCTGAGTGGACACATACCAGGACAATGACGGCCGCAGGGCCCACAAAGGCATAGAGCAGGCCGCCCTCCAGGGAGAGCCAGCAGCTGGGGCAGGGGAGAAGAGGGGCCATCAGACACCCCGACACACACACCCTTAGACACCATCCCTGCATCCTCCCAGGCTGCCACACCCACATACAGGGTGGGGGTGAGCTGCTGGCCCCGCCCAGCCACAGTGTCCCTCCAGCACAGGTCAAGAACATGAGGAGGAGACAAGGCTGACCTCCCAGCCACATGGGTCTTAGAGATTATCCAATCCCGGCACCTCCGTTCACAGGGACACTGAGCCTCACAGGCGAGGAGAAGATTTGCCCAAAGACCCACAAGTGGCACGGGTCAGGATGTCAGCCCAAGGGGCCTGAGGCCCCGTCGAGAGCTGCTAACGCCACCCCCGCCACAGGAGGCCCACGTACTAGCTGGATGTACCGTATCCTTTGGTGCGGGTAAAGCCGACGGACACAGCCACCACCAGGGCAGGCAGACCTGGGGGAGCCGGGAAGCCAGAGTGAGACGGCTGCTGGGCCTCAGGGCCCCCCAGCCCAGCTGACCCCTAAGCCCAGAGAGCTGGGCCTCTCCTGTTGCCCCTGCCCCCCGCCAGGCCCAGAGCAGAGGCCAGCACTGGCCCTCTCACCCCAGCCCAGGCAGAGGAAGCGCTTGCGAACCAGGCGGGTGCGCATGCGCCCGATGACAGCCAGGTAGGACTGCCAGGCCTCAGTGAGCACCCAGCAAAACGAGGAGAGAAAGAAGAAGTGCAGGAAAGCAGCCGTCATAGTGCAGACGCCCTGCAGGGAAAGGAACAGGAGGGAGTGGCCCTGAGCAGCCGCCAGGGCGGGAGGCGCCAGGCGTCCCACGCACGCTGTCGGGTGCTGCCCCGCCCCCAACAGAGCCCTGCCAGGCACCCCCGCCTTCCTGCACCCACACATAGCACGACACGGGCCTGGTGACACGCACACAGCACTCGGCAAGAGGCCGCCCACACACAGACGAGGCTGCCGGGGAGGGACAGATAGGAGCACCTGCCACGTCACAGCCGGGTAGGCCCCATGCCTGGCACACGTGGTACTGGCACCACAGAGAAGGCCAGGGGGCACAGGGATCAGTCGGCACAGGCCATCCTCAGGCAGGTGGCAAAGGGGACTTCTTGGACACGTGGAGACCCCATGTCACCAGCCCCCAACACACGCCCCTCCGCCCCCTGGTACTCAGCTAAATACACATTCACTGATGTACACAAACACCCCTCGCTGAGTACACACACACAGAGACATCTTTTTCACCACCCTCACACGCGCACACACACACACGTACCCCATCATTGCAGACACCGACCCCTCCCCCGCCGCCAGCACCCCCAGGTGCCTGCACCTGCCTTGCTCAGCACCCTGGACTGGCCCACGAGGATCAGGATGTTGGATGCCAGGATGGACAGACAGAAGTTCAGCAAGATGATGGAGCGTTCAGATTTTATGAACCTGACAAGACAGTGGGTAGGGACACTGGCGGCCTGCCCAACCTGGTATGGCTGCACCCCACCACCCCAGCCTGCCCAGTGTCCGACCTACCTCCAGAAGGCGGCATAGATGGCCAGCAGAGTGAGCAGGGCCATGCAGGACACGGCACAGCCAATCACCAGGGGCACGGAGGGGGAGCCTGCCAGCTCCAGGGTCTGGGGAAGATGGTGGGGTCCTGGGAGAGGGCAGTGGCAGGGTGCCCGTCTCCCTGTGCAGTCTAGACTGGCACACCCACATGCACTCACCATTGTACTCAGGTGTGCACAGAGCAGACCCGGTCACACGCAGGTACCTGCACACTTTCACCCATGCAATCACCCACTGCCACACGTCCCCAGGCGGGCATATCATGGCCATGAGCACTGTCCCAGGGACATGGGCTCGCATGCGTACAGACACACATTCAGAATCTCCCAGGACTACCTGCATTGTCACAAGGGACCCCTGACAGCCCAGGTACCTCTCTCCCACTCACCAGGTCCTTGGGCGGCTGGGCCAGCACAGCAAAGGTGGACAGGTGCTGGCACTGGCAGCGGGTGTGGGCTGCCTGGGTCTCCAGAGTCTGGCAGCTCTCGGTGTCCCAGTCCCCGGAGCTGGCATCTCTTGGGTGGGGAAGAGGCGGAGTGAGCCCTGGGCCCAGCTCCACAGCTGCATCCCCAGTGCTGGTCACTGCCCAGATGGCTGAAACCCAGGGCACGGCTTCATCCACAAGGTGACAGGAGGGAGCCACGGGATGTGTTCTCAACCCCTCAGACCAAGGATGGCACCAAGGGACCCTCTGGGCCTGCCAGGCAGGAGCCCTTTCCGACAGGAGGGCCTGGGGCTGCACCCTTCAACTCACGCTCTGGAGTAGTCCCAGCTGGCGCAGTGAGGATCTGTGGTGCCCTGGGGAGCAGAAGACAGGAGCGCGGTCTGGCGGGAAGTGCGCCACCCCCGTACAGGTCAGAGGCTCGGCCCACCCGATGGGGCACGCGGCCTCCCCACCACACAGGCTCCTGGCTGCCCACGATGAGCTGGCCCCTACTCACGTTGATGATGTAGGAGAGCTCCACTGTGATGAGGGGCTCCGCTGGAGGCTGGGTGGGGGGCCGCACAGTCACTGTCATCACTCGGGACGTGACAGCCAGCGGGGGCCTGGGGGACAGGGCCTGAGGTCAGTTGCAGCCAGCAGGCACCCGGACCCAGTCAAAACCCTCGAAGCCACTTTGGATAGGAAGGCAGCAGCTATCGGGGCAGCCTACAGCTCAGGAGGGCCCAAGACTCCGGGTGGAGTCTAGAACTCTGTCCACCAGCCCCGAGATACCAGCCCGGCCTCTGGGAGCTACACGGATGCCTCTGAGAAGCACCTGTGCCCAGAGCCAGGCGAGGGGTCCTTGACGCACAGGCAGGCGGATCTCTGCACTCAGGCACACTCACCTGGGAGGCGGCAGGATGAGGCCGATGGTGCGGTACAGCACAGCACCGATCACAAAGTAGGAGGACTCATCAGGGTCAGCCGGGAGGAGGCGCTGGTGGGAGTGGCCTGGGCCGGGGGGCACCGTGCCTGGGCCCCTCCCCCTGCCAGGGCTGCCTGCTGCCCCCGAGGTGGCAGGCTTCCCCGGGGAGGAGAGGCTGAGCACCTCCTTGGGCAGGAAGAGGCGGTCCTCGGAGTGCCGCACCCAGTCCTTCATGCCCCGGCGGCCCCGCATGGGAAAGGTGATGTCGCTGGACACGGCAGAGATGGGCTCGCGCTGAATGCTGATGACTGCGGTGGGTGGCAGGAGGGTGAGCAGAGCCGGGAAGACACATACCAGGGGAGGTGGCCGCAGGCCCCAAGGCCGGGGAACACACACACACACACAGCAATGAACACAGGAAGGGATAGGGGAAGAAACAGAGAGAAAACTGGAATTACAGGATTAAATAATAGAGAGGGGCTCCGAAAAAAAAAAATAACAGTGACGAGGAATGGTCCCCTCACAAATCACCCCCTCCCCCGAGGTCTGGGCCCCTCCCTCCCCTGCCGGCCTCCTTGTACCCAGATTGTCTGTGACAATCAGAGAGCTCTGGAAGGCCTTGAGAGCATCGCCCACCAGATGGATGAAGTCTTCCACGACGCGGAGCAGGTGCACAGAGCCAGGGGACACCTGGGGACAGAGAGTGTGTAAGGGTCCCGGGTGAGTCTAGGTCGTGGGAGAAGCCTGGTAGCCAGTGCCTCACCTGCTGGGCATCGTCCCACTTGTCCTTATTCTCTGCATCCACCATGAAGCTCACCACCTGGAAGA
Organism: Oryctolagus cuniculus; assembly: GCF_051225735.1. NCBI lineage: Eukaryota > Metazoa > Chordata > Mammalia > Lagomorpha > Leporidae > Oryctolagus > Oryctolagus cuniculus. The sequence goes on along the minus strand of NC_142873.1, from coordinate 141,471,828 downwards.
AGCGCTGGGAACAGAGCAGTGACTGTCGGGGGGTCCCCGTACAGCCACACTGGCTGCTCCCCAGTGATGGCCAAGGGGGGGCCCAGCCTCCCCTTCAGTTTGCAGCTTCTCCATCCTCAGCCCTCCTTCGCCTGGCAGCGCAGGGCAGTACCTGCACGTCGTCAGCTGAGGGCACATAGGTGGCCCTCTTGAAGGTGTCAGTGACATTCCTCAGGATATCCACAGAGAAGAGCAGGTCCCCGCTGTAGTAGGTGCGCCGGGCCAGCAGCTCCTGCAGACTGCGCACCACCTGCGACATGCCCTCGCCCGCCAGCATGCGCTGCCCCTTGGCCAGGTGCTCCCGGAGCTGCAGGTGACATGGGGGCCAGTGTCACAGGAGTGTCGGGAGCCAGGACCGGACCTTGACCCATCCAGCTCCTGTCTACCCACTGCTGGCAACCAGGGTCAGAGAATGCTGCTCATAGGGGAGACAGAGCCCAGGAAAGAGACTCAGAGAGCGAGAAAATCCCAGAGATGCTTTTTAAAAAAGAGAGAAATAGCAACACCTAGAGAAAGGAGGCACTCAGATGTGCACACAGAAGATGACGAGCACAGTATGGGGACAGGTCCCTTCCTGTCCCAGGGGTCGTGCACATCTGGAGGGGAACGTGCACACTCACTCCCTAACATGAGCTCCAGATGCAAACCCACAACAAACATCCGATTACGCTGAGACAAACAGGTCAGCCATATTCGCTGACATCACTCTTACCCCAGGGCAGGCCCTGGGGACACAAAAATGATTTCATTTGTGTCCCAGCACTCTGAGCACCGGCTGGCCTCCCTGAAGCACAAGCAGTGGCAGGGGCGGGGTGGGGCGGGGCGGGGGGGGTGGTGGTTAAGAGAAGACACTCGAGAGCCAGGCCTTGAGGTCCAGCTAGGAACTTGCCAGACAAGGAGCGGCACAGCCAGGTGGACGTATGCACAGCACACACCAAGGCCAGTGGGAATGAGTGAGACTCAAGGCCCCTCCCCCCGACCCTCACCCTCCCCCACCCCCAGAGTCTGGGAAAGATCCTGCGGGGCCCAGCCCAGCAGGGCACACTCACGGACAGATACAGGTAGCGATACTCGTGGGAGATGCAGCGGGCAAAGCTGGGCAGTCCCCAGTAGGCCACCCCCTGGGCACTGAGCAGACAGCGGCGGCTGGCAGACCCTGCAGGGGGACAGGACACAGGGACGGGCGTGGGGGCTGGGCTCTCCTCGGAGAAGCTGGGGGCCCAGGTGGGGGCACACAGGGGGAGCCACTCTGCCCTTTACCAGAGGCATTGGGCGGGCACTTGTTGTAGATGATCTCGCCAGCGGCTGCCTTCTTCCACGTCATCAGCATCACGTACTCGTCCCTGCACATCTCGTGGAAGGCTGTGGGCGCAGGGCAGGGCTCAGCAGGGCCCACACAGAGCCCCCCGGCCCTGGGGTCCCACGGGCACTACCTGGACACCTCTTCTCACTGCAGGGCTTCACTTCTTCGCCGGTGCCCTCGCAGGGGTAGCCCTGCGCGCCCGTGGCCTGGCACATGCGGAAGCGGCGCTGCCACCCTGTGTCACATGTCTTGGAGCACAGGCTCCACGCGTTCCACGGCCCCCACTTGCCGTCAGCAGCTGCGGGAGAGGGGGGGCATGAGCAGCCCCAGGTGTCCCCAGGGGCAGGGCTGCCACTTGCCACCCTTGCGCTGAGAACTCACCCGGGCACTCAAGGTTGCTGCACTCCCGGGTGTCAGTGAGGGCACCCGTGCAGGTGGCCCAGGCTGGGCCCGCTACGCTGCACTTCCGGCTGCGCTGCTGGGTCCCGTTGGCACAGGACGTGGAACACGGGCCCCAGGGACCCCACTCTAGCCACTGGCCTTCCACTGCATGGGGAGACACAAGCAGGGGTGGCTGTTGAGCAGCGTGTCGTGAGGATTGGTGGGGGCAGAGCACCACTGGGAGGCCACAGGGCCTGCTTGGCACTGGGACCTGAGCCAAGCCAGACCCACTGGAATGGGGGGCGGGAAGGGAGGCTTCAGGGAGCAGGTGCTGCCCAGCCTCGTGCTGTCTGCCCGTCACCAGCACCAGAGCCCAGGACCCCCCGCACTCCGCGCCGAGGCACGAGCTCTCCTCTGGCTATGGACGTGGGCTGCAGGGGCCTCCTGAGCACCGCCTGCACGGAGGCCCAGCTCTGTGTCCTCTCCCAGTCCCACCGGCCATGGGCACCAAAGTGCCATTAACAGCAAAGCCAGACCAGGGCTTGGAAGAATGGGCACTGGCAAGCAGCCCTCTTCTGATTGGGGTCACCACATGCCAACCCCCAGGGAGGGGTGGGGGAAGGGTCACCTCCCACACTGCAGGTTCATCTCTCCAGACTCCCCAGGCTTGGTCCAAGTCCGTGGGTCCCCCAAGTCAGGGCACTGGACCTGACTACCTCCCCTGGGCCGCCCAACCCCCACCCGGCTGGGCAGTGCCCGCCTGGAAGCCCACGGGCACTACTGACCCGGGCAGGCGGCCATACTGCAGAGCTTAGTCTGCAGCTCGGGACCCTCGCAGGCCTTGCCGCCGTGCTGGGGGGGCACGCACGTCCGCATCCGGCTCCGGGACCCCCGCCCGCAGCTGCGGGAGCACAGGCTCCAGGACCCCCACTCCTCCCACACGCCGTGCACTGCAAGGAAGCACGTGGCTGGTGGCTGGGCCGCACCTTGGCCCCGCCCACTGCCAGCACCTGCCCATCCGCCCACCAATCGGGAGCTCCGCAGCTCTGTGGCGGCTCCTTATTGGCTCTGCTCTGGGAGCTGTTGCCTGGGAGGTCTCTCCTGGGGGGGCCCCCAGGCACCGCCCTTTGAGGAGCTGTGGAAGGCACAGGCTTTCAGTCCCAATTCACACAGGGCAGCCCCTGTGCACACCAGGACAGGGAGACCAGGAGCCACCCAAGAGGGGAACCAGAGGTCCTCCCCTCCTGGGGGTGAAGGAAAACCCAAGGAAGGACCCAAGAGCCATCCCAGGCCACCCCTCCCCACACTCCCCCACCCCCAATCCCTGAATCCAACATGGCAGGCCTGGGGCAAGCAGTGCCCCTCCCAGCCCCAAGCGCATGGACACACAAAGAGACACCTCTACGTGGACACTGACACAACCAAGGAGCTCACACCCTGGAGCCCAGCGTAGCCCCCAGCCGCCCCCTGCCAGCTCCTGCCACACCCCCAGGTACCAAGAGCCCTCCCCAGGTAGGCCCTGCTCTAACCCCACAGACAGACGGGAGCTGCCTTGTCCTCAGGGGAGGAGGAACAGCACCCGCTGCAGCTGCCTGCCCCTCCTCCAGTCACCACCTGTCCCATGCAGACACATGCATTCCCTCAGCAACTACAGGCGTAACAGAGAGGCTGGAGGGTCTGGGGGAGGTCCCCAGGGGAGGGAGGGGAGCCCAGGCCAGGGAGGGGATGGTCAGGGAAGATTTCGCTTGAAAAACATAAAGGAATCGGCACTGGTCTTGGATCTCGGAGGGCAGGCTGAATTTTAATAGCCAAGGCGGGGAGGGAGAGAATAAGCAACTGCAGGCAGGTGGAGCAGTGCGAGAGGGCTGGGGCAGCCAGAGCACTGGGCATGTGGACAGCGACGAGGGTAAAAGGCTGATGTGGGCATCAGCGGAGTGAGGTGCCCCGCGGGGCGGGCCCTGCGTCTTGTTCATCTGTGTCCCCTGTACCCTGCGCAGGGCTGGCATGGTGGCAGGGGTGGGGGCAGTCAAGCTTATTGACTGAAAGCACTCTGGGAGCTTCATGTGCCCGAGTCCCAGGCGGGACCTAACCCTGCAGGCAGGCGGGGTGGGGAGGACGGGCGTACCTGGGCAGGTGGCGGAATTGTTGCAGGGCCGGGTCTCCCGCAGGGGCCCGCTGCACAGGGTCCCATAGGGGGAGGACACGCAGGAGCGGGTCCGCACCTGCAGACCCTGCCCACACGTCAGGGAACACACGCTCCACGGGGACCACTCCTCAGCCGCCGGGTCGCCTAGGAGAGAGGGACAGCGTCGGCGGCAGGGGGCACCTCCCAGGCACTCAGTCTCACGGGGGTGGGGTGGCACCAGGGGGCCCCTCCTACCCTGACCCCAGGTGGCAAGGCCTCACGTGACACAGAGACACGGCTGAGCTCCAGGACACAGACAGAGACGGGCACACGCTAAGCACACATGCCAGCAGACACCACACAGTCGGGCCCCGCCACGCAGGAAGGGAGGCGGGCCCGAGTTACCTGTCTGCGCCATGTATAGCCCAGGCTCATCTGCAGACCTTGGCCACTGGGTTTTCACCTTCGGTTCCTCTTCCGGCTCCTCACCTGGAACACGGAGGTGGTGGCAGGGGCTCAGCAGAGGCCAGTTCGGTCCTGCCGCAGTGGTACAGAGTGGGCAGCCTTGCTTGCCCTCAGCTCGAGGGCCTGGAACCGACTGTGGGCGATGCTGAGAGAGCATCACGTCCTGCCCCTGCCCTACCACCCCCATTTCACAGATTAGGAAACTGAGGCTCAGAAGGCCGCACAGCACCCACCCACAGCCTCGCAACCATCTTGTCTGCCTCTTGCCTCAGCTAAAGAGGGGGCAGGTCGAAGGGGCGTGGCTGCTCGCAGAAACGAGCCCTGGGAAGGCCTGCCCATTCCTAAATCCCCTCGCTGAGAGACGGGGGCCGAGAGCAGAAAGGAAGTGGCTTGTCCGTGGGCACATGCCAGTGAGCCTGAAGCCCAGCTTCTTCCTCTCCCAGGACCGTCTCGAGGGGCAGATGAAACAGCCACACGGGGCCGCTGCGACCCCACACCCCATCCCAAGGCTACCCTGGGACTCAACTCCTGCTGGACTTTCTGCTCCCCAAAGCATAGCCCCAAAGGGCCTGGGGCAGGTGCCTACTCCCTGGACAGCAGCAGGGGCCCCAGGGGGCTCTCAGCCGCCCGGATCGCTGTGTCTGGCCTGAGCCTTGGCGAGATCGCCTGTCCCCCTGCAGGCCCCTTCCCGTGGGCACAGACCTCAGTGCAGAGCGGGGCGCCCCAGCCCCCAGACAGGCTGCTGAGCAGCAGACAGGACCAGAACAGCCTCCGGGGGTGGAGCTCAGCCCATGATGTCCCTGGATGAAAAGCTGTTCCTCACCCCAACACTGGCCCTCTCTGAGTGCCAGGTCATCAGGGAACAGGCACCGGGCGTTTGAAAGGACCTCAGAAGGCGGACCCACTCCCCCCATCCCGTACCCGGCCACCCAGTCCAGTCCAGGCTCTGCAGCCGAGGGAGTCCTGGCCAGGCTTGGAGAGTGGCCATCCGGAGCAAACCAGCTCTCTGGAGCTCAGAACTGCCACCCAGTCCAACTCATCAACTGGGGGCCTTCGCCCTCCGCCTCAGCTACCGTACCTAGCCGTGTGAGGCGAGCAGGCAGCGCCCCCTCCTGTCCCGGGCCACCTTTGGCCCCGCGCCTCCTCCTTTGAGCAGCATCTGCAGTCCCCTCCCTCCCAGCTTCACCCTGGACCTGAGGTGACAGTGCCACGCCTGGCAACCCCCTAAACCTCTCATCTGCTCAGTGTCCCTAGCTGGGGGCCTGGGGACAAGCGCCCAGGCTGCTGAAGAACCCACAGCTGGGCCAGCTGGCACCGGGACAGACTCAAGCCCAACCTCGGCTGGGCACGCAGGGCGTGTCCGTGGCCTTCTGGGCTCCGTCCACTCAGAAGCTATGCAGCGGGGGCCCAGTGCTTGCCTCCCTCTGCCACTCGCACCCTCTTCACAGCCCCCAGTTGCCCATGAAGCCAGTCCCTGGCCTGGTCCCGCACCCCTCCTCCACCTTCAGCCCTGATCAGCCCCAGGCCCCCTCCATCCCGGGGGAGTTGCCCCTGGCCCTCTGCTCCCGCCACCTTCCCGGAGCAGCCCACGGCGGGTGCTCTGAGTTCTCACCTGCCACTCACTTCTGGGCTCCCCAGCTCCTCCCCGTTAGGCGCCGCAGTCTGGCTGCTGCCCACATCTCTCTGCTGAAAGTGTTCTTGACAGAGTCATCAGCGCCCTCCTTGGCGCTACCTCCCGCGGCCGCTTGGCAGGTGCATCCCGCCTGACCCCGCGGCTGCATCTGGCCCTGCTGGTGCTTCCTGCCTTGAAATATCCCGGCTGCCCTGCCCCCTCCGGCTCTCTGGCCTCTCTGCCTCGCTTTCCCTAACTGGCAGGTGTTCCTGTGGCTTCCCACAGCAGGCACCCACACCTTGCCCTGTTCTCACTTCACATGTACCCCCCAGGCTTAAGGGACGCCCCGAGTCAGGATGCCCAGCCCCTGCCTCTCCTGTGCTGTAAGCCCATAGACCTTGCTGCCCCCTGAAACCCCTCTCCCAACCCTCAAATTCAATGCCCAATAGGATCATCATCTCCTCCAAACATCTGCCTGCTTCTCTGCTACCTTCTTAGCCTGGAAAACTCCTATTCAACCTTCAAGACCCACCTCGATGACCTCTCATCTGGGAGGCCCCCTGTAGGTCCATGGCACACTCCCCAGGAAGAGCGGGCAGCCCTCTCTTCTGCACATCTTTCATCACAGATGGTCCTGTCTTCTATCTGAAGCCCCCCCTCTCCCCACCCTGAGCCCTCTGCGGGAAGGCTATCCATGCGTCATCTCCCCAGCCCCAGCGAACGCACAGAATCCGGCCCAGACAAACATCAGTAAATGTACTCCCAAGAACACACTGCTCCTGGAATCCCCCAGCATGGCGGGGGCGGGGGTCTCTGGGCAGGGTCGTCAGCTCGGCCTGGCAGCGGCAGCCTCACAGATGTAACGTGGCAGCCCTGGCCCGAAGGCACGGCTAAGGCAGGCGGAGAGGCGGGGTTCCCGGGCGCCCACCTAGGTGGCCTCAAGCCTGACACCCGGTCACTAACAAAGGCTTTGCAGCCTACTGCAACTCCAGTGGCATCTTCTCTTCCCGCGCCTGTGTCCACCGCCGTGTCTGGGGAGCCCTCCACACACAGCCTGGCATCCAGGAGGCCCGCCAGGCAGGGCCGTGCGAGACGCCAGCCCCGCAGGCTTCCTGGGGTCCTGTGTCCTCTCCTAACCACTCACCGACCACTGCCACCGCATAACCAGCCTGTTTGAACAATCAGAACCTGGCCCAGGCCCGGCTTTTGGGTCCACATCCCAGCCTCTGGGGCCAAGCAAGAGAGGTCAAGGGCCAAGCGAGAGAGGTCAAGGCACAAGCCCGAGGCCGCACAGCAGGGCCCTGCGCTGACTGCTCCCCCTGCACCACCCCGACACAGACAGGCCGGCCATTTGTTCCCCCAGGGGGACATGCGTGCAGCACACAGGGGTAGCCCCAGCCAGGCAGGGCCCAGGACGGGTGTGAGCATCGGCCCATCACCGGCCCAGGGCTCGGAGGCTTGGTCCTGTGACTGTCAGCTTCCCCGTCTGGCTGCCCGCTGCACCACAGCTGCCCCGTGCACACGCCCCGCTGCACCAGCTGGTGACCTGAGGAGTGTTCTGGCTTGAACACGCTAACACCTTCACTGTGCACATCATCACCCCCTCAAGGGGACCCGGTGCTTCCCTAATGGAGGCAGGTGCGGCGGGATTCGAACCCAGGCCTGCCTGCCTCCAGAGGCCATGTTCTTTCCACTGAACCTTGGCGGTGCCTTCCCTGACCCCCTCAGGCCCCGAGTCTCTCCCCCACTCCACCAGGGGCCCCCGTCCTCGCCTGTGGGTCCTCAGCACAGCTGTTCCCTGCTCTGCAGCCTCCAAGGCGGTCCTCTGGGACCTCCCGCTGCCTAGCCCTCGGTGGGTCCCCACTGCTGAGCCCCTGCCTGCGTGGCCGGCCCTGCATTCCTCTCCCCGCCAGGCGGCCTGGCACGCTGGGCCAAAAGAAAGGGCCAGGTTCTGGAGCCTGGCTGAGGCGGACCTGGTGCCTGGTTCTGCCTCCATGTTGCTGTGTGCCCCTGAGCGAGTCACCTCACCTCTCTGAGCTCCAGATTCTTCACCTGGAGGCAGCAATGACACTTCCTACCACACAGGCTCTCTGTGAGAATTAAATGAAACAGGAGGCACTGTGGCCCAGCGGGGCGGGCCTCTGCCTGCAGTGCCAACACCTCACACGCACGCTGCTCCACTTCCCATCCAGCTCCCTGCCCGTGCGCCTGGGGAAGCAGAAGGTGGCCCAAGTGCTTGGGTCCCTGCCACCCATGTGGGAGACCCGGATGGAGCTCCTGGCTGCTGGCTTCGGATCAGCCCAGCCCTGGCTGTTGCGGCCATCTGGGGAGTGAGCCAGCAGATGGAAGACCTGTGTGTGTGTGTGTGTGTGTGTGTGTGTGTTTCTCCCTCTTTCTTTATAACTCTGCCATTCAGATAGAATATTTTTTTTCAAATGAAGCAAGAGATGTGGGCAACACAGAGCACAAAAAGCTCTCAGTGAAAAGATGCCGACCCTTCTGGTTTCCCCTGGAATATGCAAATCCTTTCCTCCCTCTGTTCCCTCCCTTTGGAATATCCTTCCCTCCATCTCAATCTGCCAAAATCTTCTCTCTGACAAATGCCACCTCCTCCAGGAAGCCTCCCTAGGCTGACCACCAGGGGTTTGGCTATGCCAGCCCCCTTGTCTGTGACCCAGTCCTCAGGCTGCCATCAGCTGTGAATATCCTAGGCTCATCCCTCCTTGGGGCCCTGAGGAAGGGTCTCATCTCCCACACCCCTCTGGCATACGGGGCCCTGACTGTGGGCATTCAGCAAGCATGGACCAGACATTCCTGGGGGTTCCCTTGCCTCAACTGCACAGGGGCTACTTTGTCTCAGCCCTGGTGCTGGCAGACGGGTGGGCGCAGGTTCTCTGTCTCTTGAGGACTGCAGACACCCCTGTGCTGTGCTCCAGAGCTGCCCCCCAAACTCCTCGTCCTAACTGCAGCAGTCACAGCCAGCAAGGCCAGCGCCCGCACGGGGAGACGGCGCTGCGGCGCCCAGAGCAGTCCTCCTTCCCAGGGCCCTCTGCTCCTGCCCCCAGCCATGGCAGACACCCACTGACCCCCCTCAAAGCACAGCTCGGTCACATCCCCCCACGGCTCCCCACCCCCCGCACCGCTTCCTACACCCCACCATGTACCCCACAGCGGGAGAGGGCCGTGGTTTCTGAAAATCCCAGGCTCTGTCCATCCTGGCAGCCCAGGGCCACTGGGGAGGCCAGCCCCCAGAGGCTGACACACCTGCCCGGCCTCCCTTGAGAGCTAGCTGGGTGGGTGCCTGCCACCTCCCACCATGTGGCCAGATCTGACTCAGCCTGTCCCCTCCACGACACTCAGTTTCTTGCGGTCCTAGAGGCCCGGGCCAGCAGGAGACGGCCCCAGTGGCCTGCAGGCAAGCCCCAGTCCTGCGTCCCTCGGCTGGGGCTACCGGCCGGCTCCTCCCTCTCGGTCCAGCCCCTGCCTGGCAGGTTCCACGCCTCCAATGCCCTTGCACCGCTGCCTCCCTCTAGCTCACGGGCGTCCCCTCAGGGAGGAGTGGCCTCAGGTGGCTCACAGAGGTTCCCTCCCTGGTCTACCCGAAGCACGGTGACCACGTGCCAATTTGCCTGCCCTGGCCCTCCATAATGAACAGCACCTACCTCCTGCCCTTCATAACCTGAGAAGCGTCCCAGATTGGATAAGTTACACGGTCACCTTATTTCCAGCCTTTTTAACCGCGAGAGGGACGAGGTCCCCGCACATGCTAATTCCCCTAACACACACGGAGGCGCTAAGAGCGGCCTGCTGCCCTTAAATAACGCCGTGTTGTTTTCCCTGTGTGTGTTGTTTCTTTACGTATCTTCTACTCCAGATAAGTGATAGCCTTTCTGTCCACGGCACAAAATCTCTTTTCAATATATTCAACATTAGAAGTGATTCAATTTAAAGAGAAATTTCACAGGCCAGTGAATTCCTATTCACTCCTCAAAACCCAACTCAGAATCAGTTCCTGGAGACGGCCTCCCCCAGCCCCCTGCGGGTTTGTGCCCTGCTCTCTTCCTCCTTGCCACGGGGCACATGCGCAGAGGTTCCTGGTGCACGAAACCCCGGTGCCCGGCGACTCTTTCCTACGGACCACCTGTGGGCCGGGTGCTGTGCCGGGTGCCTACCCCCGGCCTTTTGCTTAACCCGCCACTGCTCTGCTCTGCGCATTTTACAGTCGGTGGGGGTGGGGGTGGGGTGAGGCAAGTTGTCGACAGTCACACAGCAGTGGGGTCCGGGTGACTCCAGGCAATGACCTTGACCACTAAGCACTGGTGACCACTCTGTCCCGCCGAGGGGCACCAAAGCATACGCCTCCCACCTCACACACTCAGCACCGACCGGGGGCCCAGTGCAAACTCCACTCCGACCAAGACACGAAGACGTGCGCAACGCGGTGGTTGGAGCTGGGTCCCTGCTGAGACTCTGCAGGAGTCTGCACCCCATGCCCCGGGGCTCCAGCCACACAGACCCAGACTGCGAGGCCCTTCCTGAAAATGGTGGACTAGGCCTTCCTCCACAGGCGGCCTCTCGCTGTGAGCCCCACCTGACAGGCAGGCTACACAAAGGCAAAGGGCCGTGGAGGCGCGGAACAGCCCAGGGACGGTGAGGAGCCGGCCGGGAGCGAAAGCAGAGAACACCCAGCTGCAAGGACCAGGGCGGAGGCGCTTGAACGCCGGGCTGAGGAGTTCGGGCAGCGCTGGGGAGTCGCTGGGGCCTGGGAGTCCCAAGGCCCCAGGCGGGGCAGCACCTTGTCCAAGTCCCGCAGCAGCAGTGGCAGAGAGGGGGAACGACCCGGCTGTCTCCCAGGAACCGACCCCAGGCTCACCTGATGGCTACACCACAAGAACGGAGCCTGGATGACGGGGAAGGTGAGCGGGCAGCATCCGGCCATGTGTGGGACGGTGCACCTGTGGGGAGGTAGGGAGTGCAGCAGGGAACGGGAGCACTGACGAGGGGCCCCTTTCTCCCGAGTGTCTCTCGGCACAGCCACGGCCAGTGCCTCGGCCCTCGGAACTGCAGGGTCACTGAGCGGGACGCCCGGCGGGCTGGCAGGCAGCCTCGGGAGCTGGCATTGCCTCCGCCGGCCTCCGTGCCCGCCCTCCGCCGAGCGCCTTCCTGCCTGCCTCCCCTTCCTTCTTCCTCTGCCCCCACTTAACAGATTGCGGCAGCAAGATGGCACAAATTTATGGCTCAACTCACCAAAAATAACAAGAGATCTATCAAAGGCAGTTTGCGTGAAATTAACAGGCGCCTGTACCCTCTTGTCAAGAGCACTCGGCTCTGAGGCAGGCCCAGGTGCCCCGCTCAGCCACTGCCCACCAGCCCCCGGCCTCTTTGCTCTTCCGGTACCACCCCAAGGCCGCCCTGCTGGGCCTCACTGTTGGTCCTCCTTGGAGGTGCCCTGGAGCGGGTGAAGGCCGCTGCCCTGCCCCGGCGCCTGGCTGAGGGGCCGCACGGGGGTCTCACACTGCCCACTCACCACCACCCTCACGCTCTCACTCGACCTGGAAGTCTGGAGGGCAGCCCACTCCGCTGCAGCCCCATGGGGGAGGAGAAAGGGGAGGCACGGACAGCGTGCCCAGGGTTTGGGGAAGGTGTCAGCGCACAGAGTACTCCAGGCCCCGACAACACCACGGACCCTCAGACCCGCCTGCACGTGGTCGTGCGCATGCCGCCTCTCGCACCAGCAGAGCTGGGCGGGAGGGGGGAGGTGGCAGAGCGGAAGAGCCTCTGCCGCCTGCCAGGGTAGAGGAAGGGGCTGTGCCAGCACAGCTCTGGGCACCAGTGAACACCACGTGAGCCCATGTATGACAGTGGATGCCACATCGCCGCGTGCCAGCCCCCCGGGGGCCCTCCCTGAAGAGCCAGTGCACAGCCACGTGCCAAGGAGCACAGGAGAAGAGCAGAGGTCAGACTGGGGCCAGCTGGGAGCTCCAGCTCAGAGGTGACACCAGGCCTACTGCCCGGGAAAGACCTGGCACCCAATCCCCCACCTCGGGTCCCAGAGGCCCTGCAGAGGTTCTGATGATGGTGCCCTTCCTGTCGCCAGCCCGCTGTGACCCTCAAAGACACCCCAGCGGCTATCAACCAAGTCTTGCTTCCGGCTTCCCCCAAGCCCAGCTGGCCGCTGCTGGCTCCATGCTCCACGTGGCAGCCTGCCCAGATGGTGCCCGCCCGTGAGGGCAGAGCCTTGCTGCGTCCACTGCAGACCACTGGGCCCACAGACCTCAGGGAAAGCCAGACAAAAGAATCTGCCCTCAGCTGAGCAGGATGGGGGAGGCCCCCGCCGAGTGACAGGCAGCGGCGGCCAGGCAGGAAGAACCATAAACCTCCTGATATACGCCCGGCACTCTCCGCCGATGTTCGACAAAGAAGCGAAATTCAATTTCTTCCTGCAGGCACTAAATCCCAGGCCAGCCTCCAGGGCCCGTAACCTGCCCACGGCCTGGCTGTCACTCCGACAGCTTCATCGACCTGGTGGAGGCCAAGCTGGCCTGGGAGAGAGGCCACGGCAAGGCCACTGGGCACTTGCTGTACATGGGCACCATGCCAGGTGTCTCACAGGGGAGGCCAAGGAGGTCCCCCTCCAGAGCCCTGGAAGAGGGACTGTCCATGGCACCTGTCACCTCCAATTAGCTCAGACAGCTCCCCACGTTACCGAGAAACTGACCCTTCCCGATAAATAATAAATAAATAAATAAATAAATAAATAAATAAAAAGATCCACTTGAGTAGCAAAGACAGCGCCAAAGCCCAGGGCTGCGGCCTCCAGAGAAGGGCTGGGGACAGACCACACCCTCTGACACTCCCGGCCACCCTGGTACCTGCCCCTGCCAGCTTGGAACACACTCAGTGAGATCAGCTAGTTCCCGGTGTCCCACAAGGGAAAATGGAGGCCCAGAGAGAGGGGAAGGGCCTCCTCGCTGTCCAGACCCGAGCCGGGCACCGGGCACCGGACCCCAGACCTGCCTCCCTCCCACCACCATGTCTGCGGCCCTGCTGCCTGCCGGTGGCCCAGTGCATTCAGCAGGCACGCGGGACCCAGCCCAGGGCTTGGGGCCTTCAAGCCGCAGGAAGCAGGGTCGGTGGATGGCAGCCGTGGCCGAGGGGGCTGGGGTGGGGGTGGGAGCGGGCAGGACTCGAGGGCTCGTGGAGCTTTTGCCCAGTCAGCAGGAAGCTCCAGCAGCTGGCGGACTCGGCCCCAGAAGACACAGGCCCAGAGCGGGGAGACGGGGGACGCTGGGAGCTGAGCCAGCCCAGGCCTCCGAGGCAGCCTGGGAGCTCAGGCACGCTCTTCCTCGCCTCCCTCTGACCCTGGGGCTGCTGCCAGAATCCCTGACCCATGTGGGCAGGAACACATCCCCGCTCGCTGCCTCCTCCAGCCTCCAGGCAAACTTGTCAGCTCGCAGTGCCAGGCCCTGCCACGGTCACTCCCCGCTTCGGGCCCTCCCCGCCCGCTCCTTTGGCTCTCTCACTTCCGCCTGTCCAACAAACCTCTGCTCCCACAGCTGCCCAGTTAGGGGGTTCCCTCCCTGGGTTTGCACATCATTCTGCATGGCCTCACCTGCGTCCCCCACCCACCCCCAAAGACTGCAAAGCCTCCGAGAGTGAGGTCTCACCCCAGTGCAGCTCAGTGACCCCTACGTCTGGGTAAGGCTGAGCGGAGAGGTGACATCGCCAAAGGACTGCAGGGACGGCCCGGATCTGCCAGGATGGCCGCCAGCAAACACACCTCCCCACTCCCAGCCCCGGGGCCCACCTGAGCCCCTCTCAGACTCACCGTATCTCATCTCGGTGGTGAACAGGTCATTGCTGCTCCCCGAGTGCAAATCGGCTTCAGCAGGCGGGGCTGGGCCCCCGGGCACCAGGGCATTGGACAGGGTGTGGGCAGCAGGAGGACCCGGAGGCGTGGTGGCGGTAGCGGTGGTGGTGGTGGTGGTGGAGCCGGCCCCTGCCTCCCCAGGGCAGCTGCAGCCTGGCTGGGCAAAGCCGCAGGCCCGGCCGGCCGCGCGGCCACACTCCTCGCTCCAGCGGCAGAGCACGCCGCAGGTGAACTGGCTGGAGTTGTTGTTGTTGATGAGCAACACCTCCACGAAGCGGAAGGCCAGGGCGGCGGGTGCCAGCAGGCGCGGGGCCTCGGAGGGCTCGGCCGACAGGCACAGCTGCACGAAGTTCTTGTCGAAGTGCAGGAAGGTAAAGGGGCCCGAGCCGCCGCACAGTTCCAACCCCGCAGCCGCTGCCTCCTCGGCTGCCGCCGCCTCCTCAGCCGCTGCCACTGCCTCCGGCCCCTCCTGGGCCCCCACCTGCTCGGAGCTGGGCCGCAGGCAGGTGAAGTTGACCAGGTAGTGGTCCAGCGGCAGCAGGCGGGGGGCGAAGTGGGTGCACACCTGCTCCTGGCGGTTGAAGCGCAGGTAGAGGGAGTACTTGGTGGGGTCAGGGTTCTCCAGGGTCCAGGAGCAGCCCGAGGCGATGGTGGGAAAGAGGTCCTGCAGCGAGAAGGCCCCGTAGAGCACACCCGAGGCCAGGGCGGAGCAGGCACTGGGGGCAGGGTCGAAGGCGGCGGCCAGGCGCAGGGACAGAATCACAGACAGTAAGAGGGGACAGGCTGGGGTCATCCTATGTCCCTTGCCCTGTGGAGAGAGACAGGGGTCACAGCCAGCCTGGGCAGTGGGAACCTCCTGCTGCCAGCTGCAGGGAGTGGGCCTCAGGGCTAAGAGCACGCTCTTTTCTGTCCACCTGTGAGATCGCAGACAAGGGACTCGACCGCTCCGGGCCTCAGTCTGTTGCTCCATAAAATGGAGCCGCGACAGTACCTCACTGGCAGGTGGCCTGGGAGGGTGGCATGAGCTTAGGCGAGGGAGTGGGCTCAGGAGGGTACCCGGCACCTGCGAGGCCCACAGGAACCTTCAGTGTCACCACAGCCTCACACTCAGATCCAGCCTCATTCGCCACAAGCGCTGCTCCCGCCCCAGGGTGTCGTGATCAGCCGCGGGGCGGGGCACGCGGAATCCACTGGTGACTGTCAAAGCCGTGATGTCCGACGACAGTGATCGGCGTTTTTATACATCAGAGCAATTCAAGGTTATTCCCAGAACAATGTCGTGCTCGCTCACTTCACCGGGTGGGCGAGAAAGGGGTGGAGTCACAGCCTGTGTGCCAGAGACAGAGCACACCCTGAGCCTGCCCACAGCAGAGCACTGCCAGTGTCAATGTCATATTTATCATGGCTGCTCCCAGCTGGAACAAGAGGGAGAGGCGCTGGACTTGAGCCCCAGTGCAACGAGCTGCCAACTTCCCCCCCTGCAAAACGGGCACAATAATTCCCCTCTTCCCCTCCATGGCATTACGCTCGGAGGCCTGGCTCAGGGCCCACCACTCCAGGGAAAGCCACCAGCCTGCTGTGACCTCGACCCTTTCCCCAGGGCTCGCCTCACCAGGGTGTCTTCCGGCTCCTAAGGGTGACTTCTGCCTTCCCTCCAGGTGTGGGAGGGCACCCAGGGGCAAGCGCAGTGGGTGGGGAGGGCACCCAGGGGCAAGTGCAGGGGGCGGGGAGGGCAAAGCTGCAGGTGCTCTCCCACCATCAGGTCAGGGCAGAGCCACTGCCCACAGCACCCCACCTCCACTCCACCCACCCAGAAAACAGAGTCTGGCCCACGGCCCCGCGCTTGAAGGGACCCACACAGCCTCGTTGTCCCCCGGAGGCACAGCTCGCAGCACTCCTAGCTGCTCAAAGACCGGCTCAAGATCACAGGAGAGGGACCCAGCCTGAGTGCCCCCTCGCCCACCAGGTCAGGGCTTCTCTCTCCTCCATCCAGAGCCTCCTGCTCCCTCCCTGTGCTAATCACTCAAGATGCAGGCCAGATGGGCAAGCTACTAGTTCTGGGAGCGGAATCACAAACACAGGAGAATTCACAGGTGTGGCTAGATTCTCCCAAGACACAGCTGCTCCCGGGGGACAGATTTCCCCTTGGCTGTTCAGGAGTCTAAACAGTGAGAGGAGGGAGGAGAGGAATGGGAACCCCAGCATCCCAACTCCTGCGCGGCACCCACAGAGCTCCCCAGCCCCCAAGCCCACATTCCCACACGCTGCACCGGGGAGCCAGGCCCAAGCCCCAGGTGCAGGCGAGTCCCTGGACCTCCCCAGCCACCCATGCGGTGAGCAGATGATGATGAGACAGGTAAAGCTCCAGGCAGGCCCAGTCACCATTCAGTGGCCCCACCCTCCTCCAAAGACTTGCAATTATTCAGCAGGAGCCAGAGCAGGCTGTGTTGTGCATCCCCTGAGCCCCCTCCTCAGAGGTGAAAAAGGGACAGGATCCCTGGCCCTCCTCACCCCATATCATGCCTGGCCCAAACTGTTCAGCCTGCCCAGCCTGCCGCAGCACCAGCGAAGCCAGCGGCTGATGATGACTGACATCCAATCCCCCCGCTGCCCCCAATTATTTTTAAGCAGGCTGCAAAATTCAGGCCATGGCTGCGGCGCTGTGGAGGGGAGGGGGGCTCATTATAACTGGCCTCCCCTCCCCCCTTAGAGCAGGGAACTGTCCCTATACACACACCCCAACCTACATAGGCCTGTGCCCCAAAGACACACACACAAAAGCAGACATGTGCAGAAAGACATTCACACGCGTCCCACATATGCACACAGATGTGCACAAAAATGGGTGCAAACCACTGGCGCATGACCTCACATGCACTCAGGTGTGTGCAGTCACGTGTGCCCAGGTGTAGTCAGACGGCTGCACACACACATTCCTGAGTGTGAACACACAGGTGTGTCGGGCCCTCTGAGGCTCAGCACATGATACTACTACCTGGGTCTCTGCTGCTCCCTCCTCCACACAGCTCCCTCCCCAAGCCACCAATACCCATGGCTCAGAGCCTCAGACCAGCTCCTCCAGAACAGAGCCAAGCCCAGCGTCCTTCCAGGCACCCTGGGGCCTCCCCTGAGGAGGGATGACCCTCACTGTCCTGCCAGAATCCAGGACCTTTTAGGAGACACTTTCACGTCACTTCCCAACCCTCAAGATAAAGACCCACACGGAGTCTGAAAGGGGCCTGGATTCATGCAAGAACCTCCTGGGAGTGTGTGGCCAGGGCCCGTCCTCCTGGGGAAACACCCGGAGCCCCTCGTGGGTAGCGCAAGTGGTTATCAGCCATGACGAGCCTTTCCGAGCCTCAGTCTCCCTCTCTGAGAAATGGGAGACCACGACCCCGCCCTCGGCGCTGCTTTTCACCTCATTCAGCCTGGGCACAAGCTCCCAGCCCAGAGCCTGGCCCAGGGTAAGCTCCAGGGAGTCCCCCCAGCCCTCTCTGCCTCCTCACAAGCCTCCCCTCCGGCCTGCTGGGGTCCTTGGGAAAGTGGCTTTGGGTTGGACCTGGAACAGGGCCTTTGCCACTTCCAGCCAGGTGAAGCCCACAGCCTCCCGGCACACAAAAGCTAGGGAGGCGAGAGCTGGAAGTCAGCTTGGAGGAAGAATCCCGGATCACAGGAGGCTGATGGAGAGGAGCCCCCAGGCCTCCTCCCCAGGGCCTGTCTGTGCTGCTATGGCTGAGGAGCTGGCCCGCTCAGGGCCCCTTTCAACACGTGCCCACGCCTCCCCACCCCGGCAACCCAAGGACCCCACTCGGCTCAAGCAGGCTCAGGACTCCTTTCTCCGACCCCACAGGAATGGTCAGCCTCCCGCTCACCATCTGGGCCAGATAAAGGAACCCAAGGCTTTCCCAGCGAGGATCCAGACAGGATTGGGCAAGAGGCAGGAGGTGGGGAATGTCGCGTGGGGCACCTCAGGGCCACGGCCGGGTCTTCAGAATCCCCGGGATTGGGTCCCGTCGGCCAGGCCAGCGGCGAGCAGGGACGCCGGCGGCGGCGGGGAGCCGGGAGCCCCTGCCGCGGGCGGGGGAGGGGCGGCGGGTGGGGGAGGGGGCGCGGCGACGCGCACATCCGTCGCGTTTATCCACCTGGCAGCTCCAATTCGCCGGCCCGTCACTCACCCTGCGCCTCCCGGGTGCTTGCTGCCGGCCCGAGCTCAGGCCGCCACGCAGACGGGGACCCCCACGTGCGGCCTCCGGATTCCCTGGCCATGCACCGACCGAGGGGCAGGGTCCTCAGGGATCCCTCTTCCCGGAGCCCGGGCACCCAGGAGGGCGCACACCCTCCATCGTGCCTGGGGGGGTGGGGGGGCGGGGGTTGGTGCTAGTGGGCGAGGCCACGGGTAGGGGGCGACCCCCTCCCTGCAGCCAGACGGGGAGCTCTGGGGGCCTCTTGCACGCCACCAGGAGGAGAAGGCGGGCAGAAGCCAGAGGGGACCGAGGGGCGGCCCCCTGCCCCTGGGGGCGGAGCCGAGCGGGCCACAGGGGAGGGGGCGGTGACTCAGCCGCCCTCTGCCCGCCTCCCCGGAACTTTGCAGCAGCTGGAGCCGCCGTTGCTACAGGAACCGAAAGCTTTTGTTCGCCAATGTCAGTGCTGTCCAGGCAGGCGGGTGGCTGGGAGGCTGCCACTCCACGGGGGGACCCAGGTCCGGCCACACTGCCCAGAACTCTTCCAGCTGAGCAGAACGTCGCGGGTTCGAGCCCCCTCCCTCCCCTTCACCAGCGGCTCCCAGATCCAGGCTCCTTGGAACTCCGGTGGCCCTGGGGCACAGCTGCCCCTAACTGCCCTGGGGCAAGAACTGCCCTACGAAAGTCCTGCTGCCGTGGGTCAGTCGGGGGCCCCTCTGTGTCTCAGTGAAGAATTTCCGCCACCCCCAGAATCCCCTAAGGAGCAGCCTACCTTTGAGGGGACCTGTCTTGCGTTTCTTCTCTGGGCTGATCCCACCTCCCCAGCCTCTACACTTGAACCAGGACCTGGGACCTTGGCCCACAGTTCACAGATGAACCACCTGGCCAGAGCTGGTCCCACAGAGGTCCAGTGGGATGCTACAGGACCAGTGGGGTGGTGCAAGTCACTGGCTCCCTGGCCCCATCCTGAGGGGCTGAAGGTATTTTCCTGCCTTTATGATCCTGAGGGCTGGAGTGAACACATCAGAACCCAATTTGCATTTCTACTCTGGGATGAAGAGTGGAGAGGGGCCTGACCTTGGCCTTGAAGAGCAGCAGCCCAACACACATCATGTCTGAACATCGCTAGGTGCTGGACATTCTATACGCATTCTCCCAAGACCTCTGATCCAATCCACGGAGGGTCTGCTGAGGCTCGGAAGGGTTAAGGAGCTTGCCCGGCTGGCACAGCTGTTGGGTCCAGTTCACCTGCCCCAAAGCGGAGTTCCTTCCTACTCACTCCGCTGCACTACCTGGGAGGGTGGCGGGGAGGGAAGGGGACAGAGACCAGCTGGGAGGGTGGCAGGGAGGGGACAGAGACCAGCTGGGATCTCCTTTTGTGATGCCACGAGCAAACACAGCAGACAAGACCCTGCCTTTCTGAGGAGGAATGGGGGAGGAGTGCACCAGGGGAGGGGAACAGGGAAGAGGGGAAGATCTCTTCCAACAGCCTCCGTCCAGGAAAGCCCCTCCCTCACTTCCCAACCACCAGCACCAGCACAGGCCCTGGGCAGGGTCCACGGTGAACCCCTCCCCTGTGGCAGTGCAGGGGTCACTGCCTGGGGCCTGCTCTGTCCCAGAGTCGGGTGGTTTTCCCCACAGCCTCCTCCATGCCCAAGACAGTGCCCACACTTACCCCCACCCCCCTTATGGGAAATGCCATGGAGCAGACAGACAGGGGCTCCCTGGGGACACCTGCCCAAGCCTCAAAGGGCCCAACCGGACGGACCTGGGGTCTGGGCCTGATGGCTCCAAGGAGTCCTGACTTGCTGCTTGGGATAAGCCCCCTTCCCCCCACCCTCGGAGCATATGGCCTGGCCATCAGGAGTGTCTGGGCACCGGTCCTCACCCACCCATCTCCTCTCCCCAGGGACTTCCCAGCGCCAGTCCTGCAGCCACCGCGAACGCTTGGGCTGCGGAAACCGGGGTTGCTGGCGGGAGAAGGGGCGGTGGGTCCGGGACTGCGGGCAGGGGGCGCCAGAGGACGCCCAGGGGCCCGGCCGGCAGCTGGCGAGGCGGGCAGGCGGGTGGCATCTCTCAGCCCGGCGCCCCTCCCCCCCAGCGGGCTACAGACCGGTGGCCCGCTCTGCACTGGCCACGTCTGTGCCCTCTGACCGAGCCGACTGCGGGAGTGGCCGCCAACTTCACAGCCTACAACGCCCCAAAATCATGCTGGCCCCCAAGGCTGCGGGAGGGTGCGTCTGGTGCCTGGCTCTATACGGGGGGGGGGGGGGAGGGATGGGGGATGGACACATAGACTCTGGCCAAAGATGGACCCGGGAGTCAGGGATGTGGGACCAGTCGAGATTCCGGCTAGAGGGGAGGGGGCTTGGAGCAGACGGGGGGGACACGGCCCCAGCTCTATGCTGGGGGAGGGGTCTTGCAGCAGAGATTGGCGAGGGGAAGGCGGCACTCTGGGCAGATATGGGGGGGCACTCGGGACAGAAATAAAGGGGGAGCATGGTCGAGGTACAGGCGCGGGGGTGGACAGGAACTCGGCTGGAGGAGAAAGGGAAAAGGGAGGACTCCGGCAGAGCCCAAGTAGAGGAGCGGGGCAGGGGCCGGCATCCAAACTGGGAGAGGTGGGGGTCCGGAGAGGGGGCACTGGCGAGCTGCAGGTTGGAGAGGCTGTCCTCAAGGTGGGGGGCGCATCACCCGGATCCAGGCCGAGGCACTGGAAGACTTGAGACGACGGGGAGGCACAGCCGGGTTCAGGATTCCGTGGGAGGGAGGCTTTCATAGCAGGGTGATGGGGTCGGTCCAGGCGCGGGGAGGGGATGGGAGAGAATCACCAGAGTCTGAGGTGGCCTCGGCCCCAGGCTTGGGAGTTCCCAAAAGAATGGGGTTGGGTGGGTGAGCGCTACACGGACTCAGTTCGGGCCGGGGAAGAATTCAGCAGAGACCAGCTGGGAGAGCGCCCCGAGTCCCGGCCGGTGCGGAAACTCAGGACCGCGCCAGGAGGACTCGGTGCAGGGCTGGGTCGGGGTCTCGGGCCGAGCACTCACCTGGGCGCCGTCAGCAGCAGGAGCGGGGGCTGGCGCTGGCGGAGGCGGCCACGGGGCGCAAGTTTGCCATCCCTAAGGCGGGGGCCGGGCCGGGCGCAGGGCAGCTCGCTGCAGCCGCGCGGAGGGCCGGGGCTCCCGCTCCGCGGAGCGAAGGGTGCAGAAAAGACGCCGCGGAGCAGCGCGGGGCGGGCGGGCGGGCGCCGGGCCGGGCGCGGGCTCCCGCCGCCGCTGCCGCCGCCGCCGCCGCCGCCGCCTCCTCCTCGCCGCGCCGCCCCCCGCTCCCCCGCCCCGAGCACCGCCCGCGCCGCGCGCCGCCTCCTATTCGCGGGCGGTGGCCGCAGCCCCAGGCTCTGCGAGCCGGTGCCGCATCCTCCTTGGCATCCGAGCGCCGCCGCCGCCGCCGCCGTTGCCGAACCGGGTTCCTCCGGCCGCTCCGGCCGCTCCGGCCACTGCCCGCAGCGCGCGCCGGGCCGAGTGACGGCCGAGGCGGGACGCGGCGCCTGCGCGGGCCGGGCCCGGGAGGGGGCGCGCGCCAGGCCGGGCGCGAGGAGCCGCGGGAGAAGGGGCGGGGGGCGGGGGCGACGCGCGCCGCCTCCTGTTAAAGGGGGAGCAGCGCCAGCAGAGCCGAGCGCGCCCTTCCCCTCCCCGCTCTGGGCCCCAGGCGCCGGCGCGGGAGAAGCCCCGGGTAAGCCCCCGCCCCGCCCGCCGCGGCCTCCTGGGCCGCAGGATGAGGCGATCCGCGACGCCCCTCCAGCCGTACTCCAGGCCCGAGGCATCGCGCGCAGCTAGGGTCTCCCGGGCCCTGGGGACTGAAGCGCTCGCCCCCTCGTGTGCCTTGCATATTGCATGTCGCTGTGGATGCAGGTGCCATTCGTTGCGCTGAACTTTGCATATGCATACAGGTGCCCTACGTGTGCACTGCAATGTTGCCTGGCTCCCGTGCGTGAGAGGGCTACATAGGGTACCAGACTATTAACATGTGCTCTGGCCCTGAACGCATGTTTGCTTGTTCCTGTGCCTAGAGACACTCTGTGTCCAAGCCTACAGGTGCCACACGTGTGCTAAGTGCTGTGGGTAACTTGTACGTAGGAGCCACGTATGTACACTGCAGTGTGGCACGTTTGCTGCATTCTCTGCTGTAAACTCTGCAATGTTGCATGTCCCTAGGCACGGGGATGCTACACGTGTGCCATATATTACATGTTTCCTGAGTCCCTCTCTATTCCCACTAGTGCCTTTCCCTGTGCCAGGGGCGCCCCCGTGTTGCATCTGTTTGTGTAGAAGCAGCCGAGATGTAACAGACCCACCCCTTCCCCATCCTGGCACTGTGCCCAGGAACGGCAGGGTGGAGCCTGAGCCTCCACGGTGCAGGTGGTACCCAGGGAGATGCCCATGGCTCAGGGCCCTGGCCGGGCAGTTTGTGCCTGGGCACATTGCCATCAGCAAGGTGGGCAGGCTGGGGACACACTGTTGCAGCCGAGACAAGTAGGTTAATCCGATGCCTGTGGTCAGAGGAGGAGCCAGCAGGGGGCAGCTTTGCAACGAGGGCGGAATGGTTTTAGGTGCTCCAGCCGAGAGGGGGCCACACCTTCCGGCAAGGAGATCCCCAGGCCACCCAATCCCAGTGAGGCCCCTGGCGTTTTGTGTTGTCCTAGAGGCCGGGGGGCCAGATGGAAAGGAGCCCACCTCTCTCCAGGAGCAGTACCCCCCGTGTGCCCTCCCCCGTCCCTCCCCCTGGCCATCGCGGTGACATTTGTTGTGAGTGATTGTGAGAGATTATCGACTTTAATGGAAGGAGGTAATAAGGGGCAATGAAAGAATCTCACCCGTCGCCTAAAGGGAATTTATGAGGCTGTAGGAGGCAGGGAGGAGGGATGGGCGACACCTTCTCTCTCCCTGCAGGAACCCAAGGAGGCCAGGGCCACCCTCCTCCGTGCGTGCCTTGCATCAGTGGGCGGGGCTCCTGGGCTCCCGCTGAGCACCCTGAAACACACCCTGACATCTCAGGGTCTGAAGGTTCAGCTGCCACTGTGACACTGAGCCAAGCGGTTCCCTGCCATCTGCAAAGTGTGTGATGAACCCCCCAGGGCGGTGGGAGACCCGAGGACTGAGATGAGCGCTGAGGAGTGGGGAAAGTGGCTGGGGCCAGGGTCGCCCGCCAGGATGCAGGGACGGCCCCTTCCAAGCCTCCAGGACGGAGGTCCTCCAGAGCGGCAGCCCCTTCCTCTCCCCCAGGGAGCTTGGCTGCCTCTTTATGAATATTCATGATCATTAGCATCCTAGAGACCCAGAGCCCAGAAAAACCCAGGCAGGTCTCTTGCAGATGTGGTGCAGCTGGATCTCCAAGGCCCGGCTCCTCTTCCTTCCCCTCCCCACTTCAGGATCCAGCTGGGTGAAGGGGTGACAGGAGGGGCTGGCTCCAGAGAGACAGCAGCGTTTTTGTCTCTCTCTGTTCCTCGGTAGGCTCTGAGGTTCATTCAGCCACAAAAATGTATGCCCTAGGGAAGACAGGTGGTCAGACAGCTTGAGAGACTGACAGAGAGGGTACCCGACCCGCGGGGGGCTCCCTGGGGCACAGGGGGATATCAGCAAGGCCGGGGGGGGGGGCGGTGTGAGCTGGGAGGGGGAGCTGGACCTCTCAGAGGCTGTGACGGAGGAGGTGGGGGGGGGGTTCTGAGCTTGGGAAGGCTTTCCCGGAGATTCCTCCCCGCATCAGGGCTCCGCACCGCCTTTCCCAGGAGCCCCTGCCCTTCCGGCCTCACTCCAATGCTAATACCAGCTGCCCCAGGACTTGGAGTAATTACAAATCGTTTCCATATTCAAATCGAGCCGGTTGAAGAGAAATCACTTTGAAAGACCCAGGTGGGGGCGGGAAGAACAAGTCTTAGCCCCAGGAGGGGCTCTAGGGAGCCTGGGACAGAGACCAGGCAGGGGAAAGGCCACCGAGGCCTGAGGGCTTAGGCCAAGTGAAGGGCCACCCGCCCCCATCACTCCCATCACGTAGGACAGAGGACAAGGACCCCAGCCCGTAAGCCCGATCTTGGGCAGCCAGAGGCCAGGCCCTCCATCCTGTTCTCCCATCACCAGGGTGGGTGACCTTGAGAAAGTCCCTTCAGCTTTCTGGGCCTCAATTTCTTCCTCTGTGAAATGGCATTGATTGCTTCAGCCTGGGCCCCAGTAGAACAGAAGACGTGGGTTAGCAAGGGCCTGCCCCCGAAAGGGACCTTTTAAATATGATTTTATCACCAATTAATTAATACTGTTGTTAGCAATAACGACCAGCCACGTCCCGGTCAGGATGCAGCGTGGCCTGGGAAGGCGCAGAGGGGCGGCTCAGGGACCGTGGTGGGCGGTGGAAGAGAGCTCCCCCGGCCTCACCCGGTGGCCACAGCCTTGCCTCCCGCCGGGCCGGCCGCTGCTATGCTTCGTTGCTCTTTAAACAGATGAGAAAATGTTCTTCTTCCCTTCCCAATGATTTATTTGGCCCAGAGCCTAGGCAGCTTTCCTTCCAGCCAGTGGGACCTAGGGGTGCCCCTCACTCAGCCCCTGACCCCCACTGCCACTCAGCCAGCACCCTGATGGCCACCCAAAGCTCAAGGTACCAGAGTTTCTTTGCAGACACCCATCAGGTGCTTGTCACGTGTGCTCAAGGCACCCAAATCCACGTGACAGTCTTCTCACCAGGATCTGCCCAGGACTCACATGACCAACACCTCGCTGCTCTGAGTGCCACGGATCCTGGAGGGCCAACCCAGACAAGGGGGACTGGCCCTCTCTGCCTATGGACAGTCCTGTAGCTCTAGCCTCCATCCCTCCTGCTGCAGATGCCAAAAGGATTAGGAGCCTAGGGCAATCCTGGTGGGGTGTTCTCATTCTCTTGGGGAGAGAAGGACTAGCTGCTTCCAAGCCAGATCTTCCCAGAAAGTCAATGTCAGGTTTGTATGCAGCCCATGTGGGCAGTGCCTGCATTCTCCAGCCCAGATCCAAGGGCACAAGGTGCAGAAGCCCTTCAGGGTCTTGGGTGGTCTTCATTGGCACGTCTCATACTGGAGGGTATGCACAAGTATTTAGAGAGCACAGCACCAGGAGGTTCATTCATTTATTCATTCATTCATTCAAGTAGATGTTGAGCGCTTACTATGCTGTGGGCACTGGGATCCAGCCATGTACAAGTTCATCAGTTGCTGCTACCTCCACAAATATTCAGTCTATCCACTCTTCACATCCCCATGGCCAGACAGGAGGCCAAGCCACCGCCACCCCGTGCCTGGTCTCCTCCTTATCTAATTCTGGGGCTCCCACTCCGACCATCACCACCTCAGTCCACTCTCCTGGGGTGCATGGAGCCATCATTTTCAGAACATTTCTTCTTCCCACTGCGCTCTGCACAGCAGCCTTCCTGCCTACCATGGGCCAGCCCTTAACACCCTCTCCAGCCCTGCCCCCACTCCCCGTCCCCACGCACACCCTCTCCAGCCCTGTCCCCACTCCCCGTCTCCACGCACACCCTCTCCAGCCCCGTCCCCACCACGCCGCATGCTCAGCATTCACTCAGGTCTCCTTGCTGCTCTTGAGAAACTCCAGTCCCTTCCCCCAGCAATTCCCACGCTGACTTCTTATCGGAGAAAGTCTCAGCTTTAACTTCACCTCCTCTAGGAGGTCCCCCCGACTGCACCTTGAAAAATAGCCTTACCCAGCTCCCAGTTACTCCTTCCCACGCCCCCGTTGTATTTCCTTAGTAACACTCGTTACTCTGAAAAGAGGTTGTTTGTTAACACACATCACCTGTTTCTCTCCACCCTGGATCGTGAATTCCGTGAAGGGAGGAATCTTGCGCATACATTGGTAGACACTACCTCCATGGAGGAGGGTTGCTGGGTCCCCTGGCACCTAGTCTCATGCCAGGTACAAGGTAAGTAGGTATTTTTTTTATTTTTTAAAAAGACTTATTTTACTTATTTGAAAGGCAGAGTTAGACAGAGAGAGATTTCCATCCACTAGTTCACAATGGCCAGGGCTGGGCTGGGCCAAAGCAAGGAACCAGGAGCTTCACCCCCGTCTCCTGTGTGGGTGGCCGGGGCCCAAGAACTTGGGTCATGTTCTGCTGCTTTCCCAAGAGGATCAGCAGGGAGCTGGGTTGGAAGTGGAGCATCAGGAACCCCAACCCATGCTCTGATGGGGTGCAGTGCTGTGCCACTGCGCCGGCCCCACAGGTGGGCTCCTGACGGTGTTCATCGGGCGAATGAAGGGTGAGAGGGCAAGCAGTCAGGACTCTTTATAAAGAAAAAAAAAAAAGATTGATTGATTGATTTGAGAGGCAGAATTACAGACAGAGAGAGGGAGTGACAGAGAGAGAGGGCTTCCCTCTGCTGTTTCACTCCCCAAATGGCCACAACGGACAAAGCTGGGCCTATCAGAAGCCAGGAGCTTCTTCTGAGTCTCCCACACTGGGTACAGGGGCCCAAGCACTTGGGCCATCTTCCACTGCTTTCCCAGGACATCAGCAGGGAGCTGGATTGGAAATGGAGCAGCCAGGATTCAAACCGGTGTCCATACAGGATGCTGGCGCTGCAGGAGGAGGTTTAACCTACTACTTCACAACTCTTGCCCCCTCTGGGACTCTTGACAGACGCGGGTTTCGATTTCCCATGTGATGAACCAGAAAGAGCGAAGGCTCTGGGCTCACACGGTCTGGATTCCCGCCTCTTCTCCTTACTGGTGCAACGCAGGGCAGGGCATTTTTGCTCTCCAAGCCTCAGTTTTCCCTTCTGTGAAATGGAGATAATGGTCCCAGCTTAGCAGCACTGACGTCACATGGATCACGTGAGATGACCAAGGGGACGTGGCTCCCCCAGTGCCACGCCCCGAGAAGCAGCACCTGCACGGACCTGAGCTCCTCTCAGGCAGCCTCAAGGCCAGAGGCTGTTCCAGGTTCTGGGGGCGTGCAGGTGCCCTTGCTGCCCTCACGGAGCCCCTACGGAGTGGGGGGAGCTCTTAGCGGCTGCGAGCCCTGCAGGGGAGGCGGCACCGAGCCAAACCTGTGCGCATGTGGGATCCCTGACTCTGGAGCCACTTCCCCTGCTGCACCTCCTCTGCTTATTTGGAAACTCCTCTTCCCTGCTTCCACGTGTGCGTAAACACACGTGCACCCATCCACACGTACAGATAAACCCATCTCCACGCACCGACACCAACTCCGGGCACTTGATTGGGGTTCACAAGCATGTAAGTAACCACATGCAAGACACACACACGTGCATGCATGCACACACACGCACACACGTACACACATGCTCACGCACACACACATGCACACACACACACATTTTTCTGGTCCATCGGGGACCTCTCTGGCTTATTTGCCAGTCCCATCCCCTCCTGCTCTAGGCTGCGGTCAGACACAATCCCTCACCCGAGGCAGCCCAGGCACTGTCCTTGGTAAGTGCTTCCTGAAGTCTAATCCCATCCTTCCCTGCTACAGGCTCTAAGGACAAGGAGCCCTGGCAGGCTGTCCAAAGGGCCTGAGATGACAGCGCCACACCCCGTATCTAAACCTTGCAGATGGTGGACATGCCCGGGGCAGAGGTGCAGACATGAGAGGGGGAAGGGACTCTGGCTTCAAGGAGCGGGCACACGCTCAGCAGGCTTGGGGCACTCTCGCAGTGGGGGCTGCCCCAGGTCCTCTCCCCCGAGCTCTGTGCCACCTGGATCCTGCTGAGCAGGGCGTGTGCCAGGTAGGGCACAGTGAGCGTAGCCGGGGTGGGATGCCCTTGTCCTGAGCCCTTCTGAGGGCCTGACACTGGGCCTGCTGCTCGTCACTTACAAGTTAGCCCACCAGGCAACCCTGGAATTGCTACAGCCGCCCCGCATCACAGAGGAGGAGGCTGGTTTAGAGAGAGGCAGACAGCATGGATGTGGTGGCCTCATTCAGTTTGTTCCAGACCCTGCCTTAGTCTTTGCTTCTTCATCCTCCTCTTCCTCGTCACCCCACAGAGGGCAGCCTGAGCACCCACTGTGCAAAAGAGCTTTCTGGGGTTCGAGTGGGGTTCCAGAGAAGGCCACGGAGGGAGAGATGCGGGGGTCTCCCAGGGTTTTGACCCCTACAAGAAGCTAATGCTGGGCACCCAGATTGGGGGGAAGGAGCTGGAGCAGCCGGGGGGGGGGCTTGAGACCAACAGGGCACAGGACCAGTGACCCCCACACCCCTCCGTGGCAGGCACGGGCACACACGTCCATCCCGCTCACGTGAACACTCATAACCACATGCAGGTGGTAAAGCTATCACAGCTGGATGACGGAAGTGGGCCTGCCCTCTCATCAGTGGACCCCAGCAAAGCTGTGACCTTGGCGGGGGGGTGGGGCAGGGGAGAGGCCTGTGGATGGGTGGGGTGGGGGCAAGGCTCCTGAGAGCTGTGGTTGGGGGAGAGGGGCCCTGGAGCGCTTCGCCGAGTGAGTGTTGCGCGTGTCGGAGTGGGAGTGAGTGGGGCTGAGCCCGGGTACACGCGTGGGCGGTTGCGTGCGTCAGCGTGTCGGGGGAGAGTCTGTGTGTATGGGATGAGCCTGTGTGCAGCTCTGCTGTGTGCCTGCCTGGGCTTGGATGCCGGGAGCCTGGAGCTGGCTCTGGGCTCTCTGCTGAGTGTGTCTTTGTGCGTTTGCCTGCAGGGCGTGGGG
The DNA here is from genome assembly GCF_051225735.1 of Oryctolagus cuniculus. Lineage (NCBI taxonomy): Eukaryota > Metazoa > Chordata > Mammalia > Lagomorpha > Leporidae > Oryctolagus > Oryctolagus cuniculus. Next base: position 141,443,137 of record NC_142873.1, on the reverse strand, counting down.
CGTCTCCGCACCTTTCTTTTCTGTTCGTGTCTGTGTAGCAGTGCAGAATGAACACACACGTGTCACTTGGGGCTTGTGCACACCCTCAGTGTCGGGGTGAACGTGAGGTGTGTGGACGCGGTAGTGTTTGTGTCATGGAGTTTGTGTGCAGTCAGAATGTGGTATTTCCCTGTGTTTGCTGTAGCTTATGCCTCTGTGCATGTGTGCATGTGTGTGTGTGTGTCTACTAGAGTGAGTCCGAAGGTGTGGCATTTGCAGGCCTGGGGGTGACCGTGTCCTTGTGTCAATGGGCAGTGTGCACCTGTGCCAGGCTGTGGTGTGTGTGTCTGTGGCTGCTGGCAGGACCCATCTTCCAATGGGGTCTTGTGTAACCCTATTTGCAAGCATGAGGCTGGGTGAGGGTGAGGCTTAGCCTGTGGTGTGTGGCTATAAATGCGTATGCGTGGCATTGTCATTCGTCTTTAGGGGCTTTGGGGACTCATCTTTCTCAGAAAGGTCCCTCCAGCTCCCAGGCTGCAGCCTTGGCTGTGACTTCCGTTTCCAACCAGGCTGGCTGGTTCTGTGCCTGGCTTCCCGCTGGTCCCCTTCCTGAGAGAACCCAGACACCACCAGGGCCAGCAAGTCAAGGTGACACAGTACGGCAGGGCGGGGCTCCTTCTGCTGTGGTCCCCAAGGCAAGCGCATCCTACACAGTGACACCCTGCAGGAATCTCCCCTGAGATGAATTTTAATTTCCGTTCGGGGCAGGCAGGTGTCATGAGCCCCCAAGCTTGGCAGCGGCCAGCCGTGCAACCCACAGGGCCACCGAGCCATGGAAGAGAGCTTGGGTTTGCGTTTCAAAGGCAACCGGGGCCCAAGGGCATCTGTGTGTGCTGTGCTTGAGTGCCCGTGAGTGTGTGCCAGTGCACGTGGCGTGTCTGTGAGAATGTGCTTTGTAGCAGTGCCTCTGTGTGCGAGTTCTTACACGGGCTCTGAGTGTGGCAGCGAGCTTGAGGGTTCGTGGGTCCCTGTCACTGTGTGAGTGCCCCGGAGAGCATGTCGTGTGTCTGTGCCTGTACGCGTGGGTGCTTACGGACGAGACTGTGGGCCAGCATTGTGCAGCGGGTTAAGCCCCCACCTGGGACACCAGCTTCCGATATGAATGCTGGCTCAAGACCTGGCTTCTCTACTTCTCACCCAGCTCCCTGCTAATGTGCCTAGGAAAGCAGCCAAAGATGGTCCAAGTGCTTGGGCCCCTGCCACTCATGTGGGAGACTCAGATGGAGCTTCGGGCTCCTGCCTTTGGCCTGGCCCAGTCCCAGCCGCTGTGATCATTTGAGGAGTGAATCAGCGGATGGAAGATAGCTCCTTCTCTCTCTGATTGCCTTTCAGATGCATAACGAATGATTTAAAACAACGAATGAGGCTGTCTGAGTGTGTCTGGGTCTTTGTGTGTTGTGTTCCAGGCCCTGTGTGTGTCTGAGTGTGGGCCAATGCTGTGCATCTGGGTGTGTGTTGCAGAGCCTACTGGGAAGGGGCCCACACCCACTCCAGCTGCTGCGCCTCTCTCTGGGCCCTGGGAGGGGGTTGCATGCACTGCCCTCCCCTCACAGGGACTCCAGGCCTGCAGCCAGCCCGGGACACACCCCGCCCAGGCCCCAGCAGCCCAGCTCACGGACCCGTGCTCACCGACCCACAGGCACCCAATGGGCTCCTGGGAGGCAATGGCCAAGAGAGGATGGGCCATTAGCAGGCGGGGCGGTGTGGGTTTCTCGCTCTCACTTTGCTGAGGGTGTGGGGGCAGCTCATCCATCTTGGGCAATGGGCCTGCTGGGCTGTGAGATCGCCACGGTCTTGTGGCTGAGCTGGAGAATGAAGCCAGAGTGCGGGGGGACCTTAGAGGGCGCCTGCACATAAGCATCCCAGCCCAGACGGCCCTCCTGCTCATGCACACATGACTCTACACACATGACACACACAGGGGTGTGGGCAGGCCCTGCCCCACGCCCGGCACTGCACACACGACAGGCCCAGGGGTGTGAGCGGGCCCTACCACCCACGCCCGGCACTGCACACATGACAGGCACAGGGGTGTGGGTGGGCCCAGCCCCAGGCCCGGAGTGCGCGCACACACACTGCACTCATGCAGACACTCAGGCAGTTTCGTGTGCAGACCTCACACTCACTTCAACCAACCTCCTTGCCTGAAGCTGGCCAAGACTCAGAAGTCCCACAGATTGGGGTGGCCTAAGTCACTTGATGTCCCCTCTCTTCTGTCTGAGCCCACATGGGCCTTGGGGGTGTGAGAGTGGTTCACCCCTCCTCACCCACCTCCCAGGACCTCTCATCAAGGGCTGGGGGAAAAGGGAGGGTCCCAAATCTGATCATTCCGAAAAGGGGCCGACCCACAGCCAGGGGCAGGTGAGTACCAGGGGCTGCCTCTCCCCGCTTCCCGCCCCCACCACCGCTGGGACCTGGCTGGGCCCAGGAGGCGAGAGCAGGATGCCCCCAGGGACAAGGACAACCAAGGAGGACCCAGAGACGGGTCTTGCAGGTGTAAGCAGAGGTGGATCGTATTCCGAAAGCAGAAGAGATGCGTAAAGGGTTTTGGAGAGCAAAGGACCACAGCCAAGTGAGGGTGAGGTGCAAACGCAAATGGACTGGAGGAGTCGAGAGTGGAGGAGAGGAGGGGACCAGCCAGGACTCACTCATCCACTCAACACCTGTGCATGGGTGCTCACCGAACGGTCCGGCACAGAGCGGGTCAGACCCTGCCTCAGACCCCGGAACCCAGAGGACCTGCCCAGGACTACCCCGCTGGCACACAGAGTGCGGGCATCTATGCAGACTGCACAGAGAAAGACAAGAGGGGCCGAGGGGAGACCCCGGGGGCTCTTCTAGGCAAGATGGTCGGGGCAGGTGTCTGAGAAGGTGACCTGGGAGCTGACACCTGCAGGAGGGGAGGGCTGTTGGAGGAAGAGCCGACCAAATAGGGGGAATGGCCAGTGCGAGGGCCCCGGGGGCGGCGTGCCATTTACTCAGAGGGAGCGACTTGGGAAGTCGATGATTTCTATTTTGGATGTGCTGCACTGAGGTGCCTTCAGGACAAGCCAGGGACGGTGACCAAGAAACAGGATTCGGGTACAGATAGGAATTAAAGAAGATGGCATCCCGGGAGCTAACGCAAGGGATGACTGCGGGGGGCAGCCTGTGGGCGGAGAGGCGACGTGGGGGAGCCCGGCTGCCAGGGACGGGGGTCAGGGAGGCGGCAGGGCTGCAAGGGCGCTCCCAGGGTGGGCCGAGTACCAGCGCACTCTGCTGCTCAGATGGGCCAGGCTGCTGACAGGAGCCCGTGAGAGATGGCCTCCTTCGGTCCCCTGGGCCCCCACTGCCCCCGTCCTGGCCCTCAGAGCCAATCTGTCCACCATTAGCGCTTCATTCCTGGAGCTTGGGACTGGCTCCGAAGCCGCTGTCCCTTGAGAGCAGGGAACCTGTGCGAGGCTGGCAGTCTGGGCCACAGGCCTCCCAGGTGGCCTCTGAGCC